>NC_054056.1:13976461-14284128 GCF_017639655.2 Falco naumanni
CATCCCCTCTGCACATCCAGAATGGTGCTGGGTGGCAATTCCAAGGGGAGGGGCAAGAAGAGAAACTTGCCTCCAGAGCCAAAAATCTTTGGGGGCAGGTCATGCTACGATGCACAGTTTCCAGGAAAACCAGGCGGGATGATATTTTCACACATAAAACAAGTGCTAACCCATTCCTTGGGGAAATCTTGCCAAGCCAAGAACTCCAAGTGACTTGTGCTCTCACTGCAAGTGAATCTATAGGGACTCCAGCCCCGCTCAGGTCGTACGGGAGTGGCAAAGGCAGCACGTATCCCACATTAGCAGGGAGCAGGCACCCCAATCTGGGGACTTAAGAGACACAAACCGTCCATACGTATAGCTAATGTTTTACCGTGTTGACCATCAGTGGCACCAAATCTGTGGTAGTGCAGGTGTCGCTCTCAATAGATATGAAGAGAAGAACTCACAGGCAGGTCTGGCATCCTAAAAACCAGGCTAGGACATTTTTCTAAACGATACTAAGGATCATCCAGGAACTGCAAGGCTGAGGTAGGGACTATACAAGGATCAACCTTTTGATCAGAAGAGTCCTTTCTTGCTCTACCCTCTGCAAGTCTGACACCTCTGTAGCCCCTGAAGGAAAACAAACAAAAACCCTCCCAAAGAAAAGCACTTCCCTGCTGCCCCACCTCTTTCTCCAGGCAGGGAATTCAAGCCACCTGGTTCTTCAGAACTCCACAGCACCCACCGCCTCCCTGGGCCTCACCTCTTCCTTTTGCATTGCAAACTGGCAACTATTCCTTGCATTTTTCAACTGCGTCTTCCTCACGGCAGGTCCCCTAATTACACTAAATGCACAGAAGACTGTAATTTCACCAGGCAGCAAAGCACTGCTGCCATGACCATTCTGCAAGAGCTTTTTCATCAAAGCTGGGCATTCAAGGGAAGCATTCCTCACCTTCATGAGCCACAGGCCCCTGCAACTTCGTGCAGGGCAGATCTGAGAGGACAGTCTAATTTTATCCAGCTTCTTTAAAAGCCTGCTTCACTGTTGCATATTTCCTTTCTGTTGGATCACAACAAATGCGAGTCTCAGGACCCTCACAATGACTGGTGGTTTTCTTACCACCTGGAAATGCCTTTTCCACACAGAAGAATGTCCACATGGTTTAACCCCATGATTTTTAAGCCAAGCTCATGACATTGGCTAGGTCCAAGCTTGGGATTTTTGCAATGCTTTGGTTTGCCGCAGTGGATCTGTTAATATTCAGTGATCTCCAGCAACAGCCGAGTGCCTGAGCGAATCGGGGGGAAAGAAGAGGTGATAAACGAAGCCAGGCATGGTAAACTGTTGAATCCTGAGAGTGCTAACTGTAGCACAAGCGCTTCCTGAGCCTTCCAGGGGCATTACCCCAGCTAGCTAGGTAGGCAAGCAGCCTAGGTACTGAGGGCAGCTGGAGCTGAGGCTCCGGCTTCAAGACACAAACCAAATCCAAACACCCCAGTATCCCATTGTCCCCTGTGGAGCAGCTTCAGTGCCTACAGACAGCGACCCTTCCTGTATGAAATCAAGGCTTCAGCAGGACAAGACAGACAAGCTGGCTTCTCCCGGAGTATACTGGTTTTAGACACCGCAGGTACAAGGACTATGTTTTAGGCTGGGTTTATCCTGTGTCAAGCTGAGTCCCACCGCAGGCTGAGCAGCCCTTCCCCAGGCACACATTCACATCCAAGCTGTGTCCCCTCACTCACCTAATTCCCTCTGTCACTTTTGACCTTCCTCAGGGAGCAGGAAGGGCCGGTGGTCCTAGGTCAAGAATTCCTATTGTCACTGGCCATGCTATCTCTTTCCTTCTCCTTGTTACCTTCCCTAGTTAGAAAAGACAGACATCCCAGTGGTGAAGATGCTTCCCCTGGGCTGGGCCACTTCATTAATATTTTCCTCTGAAGTGAGGAAACTGCTGTATTTGCCAAACCATTACAGCAGAAATATTTGGGTTTAATCTGGAAGGATTTTTTCCCTGCTGAGCACGTCAGTAAGCAGCAAGCCCATCACTGCAGCTGTCCAAGCATCTACTTCATGAAACCTTTATTTTTAGAAACACTTTTCCCAACAGACTCCTCAGATGTCACCCTGATGGCTTCCCCAGCCCAGCTAAGCACACAAGAGACTGAGTGCTTCTTCACTACATGCTAAAAAGCCTCGTTCAATGAAATTGTCATCTGAAGAACATCAGCCACTTCCCAAAAGATTTGCGAGCTCTGGGCACTCGAGTTTCTGCCACAAGCATCTCACTTTCTTGCAGTCTTCTCTAACAGAGCTCCTGAGGACAAGTCTTTGATGTGATGAGAGCTTCACGCCAGCAATGAAAAGTCACGGCTGCTGGGGCTGTTCGGGGTGCCCAGCAATTCCAGGCTTTACCATGCACTTTCCCGTACTCTGAGCATCCAGGCGTTTGCCTCAGTGGCTCTGGGCTTGGAGGAATTTCCCATGTTGGAGTTCCTCCTGCAGGGCTTTCATTTTCTAGTAACCCAAGTATACAGAGAGAAAACAGAGGCTACGACCAGGGTTAGAAACTCACCCCAGATGAGCAGGTTACCCACCTCTCCAGATCCCTGCAGCTGAAGAACTTGGGGCAACTGAGGCAGCGACCAGCAGCCTCACTGACAGCACGGTTGTGCTCCATCACCCAGCACGGCAAAGAGCACGGTGTACCACAGGGGGCAAGCTGAACAGCTACAGCCTCACCCCCCAAAAAGCCAAGCACTCTCAGCACAGGACTAGGCAAGTAAATAACTGGGGTTTTTTTGGTTGGGTTTTTTTTTTTTTTTTTTTTTTATGTAGAAAAGGTCTGCTTAGATGACCCCAAGCTACTGGGTGCCCTTGATCTCACATAGTAAATGGGAAACTACAGCACAGGAAAGCATCTGGAGCAATAGGCTTGTGCTGACACCCATAACCACAAATCCTAATCCAAGCACCACAAAGCAATGAGTCTTTAAGAATGGCTCTATATCATAGGCTCATTATTCAGAAATTTAGGACACAAAATCTGGCTCTCCTGACACTTTTTTTTTTTTTATAAGAAAGTTAAGCTGAAGTAACCTCCAGTGACTAGGAAAAAAAAAAAAAAAAGTTGTAATCTCTCCTGCTGTTCCCCCAGGTCTCCAGAGCCCAGAAAAGGTGGGCTCAGCTTTACACAAAGCAGCAAGTAAGTGTTGCATAAAGTAGTCTCTCTACTCATCTTTGTGGTGGAATAAAGTAACAACTTGGCAGAGCAAAAAGCTTCAGAGGACGGGAAGCCAGGAAGTCTTTAACTATTTGCAATTACAAGAGAGAATGGAGGGTGGTCAGCGTCTAAATCCAGGCTGGAATTCAGCCAGAACTCAGCACTAATGCACTGTCACCTGCTGCCAAAGGAGCTAAAACGCAGAATTTGACCTGCTCAAACAATGGAATCCCTCGCAGTGCTTTGCCTTTGGGAAAGAAGAACAGCCCAGGCCTTCCACTGACTCATTCTCATTTGAAGAGATGACAGAAAACAGGGTGGATTGTGTGAAGGGGTTGCCTCATATACCCCAGAGTACCAAGATTAAACATCTGCCAGGGACAGTTTAAGAGATCCATAAAGGCAGAGTGATTCTGGTTGCGCCAGTGGTCCCAGGTTTTACTCTCCTGCTGTTCAAGCGGTTTCATTTTGCCCCTGCCTGGGAAAGCCCCGAGTGCGGGCTAGCTCCCCGCTTTCATGGGGCAGGGCACCAGAGGCATCTGATCTGCTGCTCTGGCTTTGCTAAAACGACACACGGTGCACGGTTTGTTAGACGATTTCTATGCCAGCAGCACATATTGTGGAGACAGTCATCATACTGCCCACGGCGCTCAGCTCCGAGCAGCTCTTGGCACACAGAAGTCAACACTAACTGAAAAGCTCTCTTCTCTGTGGCTCTCCTTGTTAGAGGCATCAGATACTCCCGCCAGTCTCCATCCCGTCACATCACAACTAATCACCGATGGCACCAGTCACTCAGGCTCAAGAATCATCCAGAGCAAGGGACAAGGGGAGCAGAACGAAAGCCAGACTCCTCATACCTCCCTCTCTGACCCAGAGAGGTGGCAAAGGAAAGACAGAGAGGGTAAAAGATACCCAACGGTGAGGGCAGGATGCTGCGTCCTCATCCTCAGCCACTGTGCACCAGCAGTTGTGACAGAGAAAATTTCTCCATCCCAGACACCGGTTTGAGGTCTGGCCACATCAGGAATGTCAGGCAGAAGCGGATGGTACTGTAAATGCACCCTTCCTTCCCATCTGTTCAGAGAGTGCCGTTTGTTAGTGAACTGACTGGAAGATCTCCCCAGCTTGGCTCCGAGCCTGCAGGCAGCAGCGTGCTCCTACGTACGCAGCACACACCTACGGGAAGTGGGAGGCTGCAAAGCAACGCTGTGCTGTAAAGCCACCTGCTACCTACCTTGGCATGGCACGAGGTCGGGGTGGGGGCTGGGATGGAACAGATCCATCCGAGGGGCACACCAGGTCACAGCTTGCCAGACCATGTCTCTAATCCCCTCTGAGCCTCGTGACACTGCACCAGTGTCCTCCAAATCACAGCTCACAGGGAAAGCCCAGGATTTGGCAAGGTGTCTCCATGCACTTTTAGACATACTTCCCACCCAGCAGAAACCGAAGAGATGGAGGGATGAAAAAGCCCAGCAGATTTTCCTCCTGGTCTCCAGCTGAACCACAATGTAAAAGGAGGATCTAGTGGGTCACAGGAGCAGCAGGTGCTGGGTGGAACAAGGGGTATTAACCACCAGGCAAGAGGTTGGACAGGGTCACACGCAACACTGCCTCCCCCTTTCTTCTTCTCACCCGTGTTTTACCTATCCTACAGCAAAATCCGCAGCTGCCTTGCTCTTATTTTAAGAGAGGAGAATCATAGAATTTTTTAGGTTGGAAAAGACCTTTAGGATAATCAAGCCCAACCATTAAGCTGGCACCGAAGTAGATGAGATCCATTTCCCCATGTGCAGCCAGCAGAAGACGGCACATGGGACAGGCAGTGCTGGTTTCAAGAGTTTCACTCCCTCCTCCACTTGCTTTCCTTTTTCCCTTTTACTCAACTCTTGGCCCAGCCCGACACTTTCAAGCTTTATTTACAGAGGCTACCAGAAGCATCAATGATCTATTGTACTGGGATGCAAGAAGGGTAGGAAATTCTTGGTAGCTGAAAGGAAACACCTGAAGTGCTAGTTAAACAGGACCAAATTCCACCTCAGAGTAACATGTCCTCCTTTTGTAGAGCTGAGAAGACAGAAATCAGATGCAGAAGACACGGCAATTAAATCCATGCAACAGGTCAGCAAAGGGGCAGGGAGAGAGCCCCGAGCCCCAACTTTGGAACCCTTTTGGTTCAGCACCAAAGCACCACAGGGCGACAACGCACAAGGCTCACAGCCGTATGTGCAAGACACCACTGCACTTTACGACTTCCATGAACACGGCTCCTGTCTGCCAATTGCTAGGCTTCTCCCACCAGCCAAATCCAAAAAGCAGCTTTGCCTTTGTTAAAATTGTTGGACATGTAAGTGTCTTCTCAAAATAAAAAGGGTAACCATGGTAACAACTGTATTTAGGAATGGGAGGACTGACAGAGGGTTAGAAACCCCAGCAACAGGCTGCAGCTCTGCCATTCAAACATATTTGGGTGGAAAAAATAGGAGCCTGTCTCAGTTGTTTGCTTTGAGCCTCCTCTTCCCAAAACTGGGGTTCCCCGAGGCTACCACTGTCATCTTATTCTCTGAAGAACCAGCCCCTCTCCAAGAGAAGCAAAAGATGGTGACACACGGGACAGGAATGTGGGCTAACTTCTGCCCTGCTGATCTTCGCATCTCAGAAACACAGGATGCAGGTGGAAATCACTGTGGCTGGGACTGTGCAACACATCAGCAGCTGGAACTGTTTGCCTGCCTTGTGACAGAGTAAGAAGAAATGGAAACAAAACGTAAGAGAAAAGCAGCGAACCCATCCACTAGATCAATTTACAAGTTTGCTTTTTTTAAAGCATGTTTCCTTGAGAAACAAAACACATATACCACGCTCCGCTTTCCCAGCTTACAGGTAGAAACACACAGCCCTGGGCACAAGAAGCATGTGTACAATGCTCTATTTGCTTCACAACACTGCACACAAAGGCACCAGGAAAGATTTAATGCCAGAGGGCACTTACGTTGAGTCACAGATCTGCAGAATTCCCCAGCAATACAGGCTACAGAAACAATGTCACTGGATGTGTCAACTGAGATCATCACGGATACCCCGCATTCGATTTTAGCCTGGGGAAGAGCTCTCAATGTAAACACTATAATCTAAACCCACTTGTTAAAAGAGAAAAAAAAAATGTTAAATCCATCCCTTGACCTTGAGTCACTAGAAGAGTCACTAGAACCATTGGCAAACAATATTTTGTCGACACCGAACTCATTCTGCGGGCGCTCCAGAACCAGCACATCCTCCAGCACTGCACACACAACGGCTGGCTACCAGAGTGGATTCCCACCAAAACTCCCTACAGGGAGCTCAGCAGATCCCTCTAGAGGCTCCAAGTCTGGTGGCAGGTGCTGGAAACATGGCTTTGGCAGGCACGGTAAGTCTGGAACGACAGACTAGACAAAGATCAGAGTTCAGCAATTGAGTAATGTGTCCTCAGCCTTCCCTACTGAGATCTCCCCATGAGCTAAAACGTCATTTTTTGTGCACTTGATGTTTATGTAAGGAGGACAAACGAGGGGGATACACATACTATGCTTGCCTTCCAGTCTTCTGGCACCTCTTGCCAGAGGAAAAGTGCTGCTCAGTGGACTCAGAATAGCCAATTCTTCCTCCTCCTCCCCGTTTTTAGGGAGCTATGTACTGCAGCATCCATCAGCCCAAAACCAGCTGGCAAGCCTTTTCTAGTCACAGATCAATCTCTCGAGAAGATGCTTGACTTGTTTCCTTGCAAAGGCAATGGGCAGCAGACGGTATAACAACAAACTTTACTGAAGGACCCCTCGCCTCTCTGTTCACTCCGACAGCCGCTCCCACAGGCTCGAGAGCAGAGCCACATCTCCGAGCCTGCCCAACCAGCCCGAGTCCTCTTTGCATTTTTACTGCTTCACATTTAGAATGACACAGGACTGGCCCTTTTGGCCAAAGGGAACTACAGGGAGAAGAAAAAGAATAGACGTGACACAGCTGAACTCACCAATCCAGCACACCCCGTTCCCCCTGCCGTGGGAGCAGCGATTCCGATTCAAGGTTATTTAATTCTAGACAGCAAAGGGGGGGGAAGGAAAGAGGCAAAGACGGCTCCTTCGAGCTCTAGAAAGCCAAAAGCTGAACGCTGCTCCACAAAGGCACCCTGCTCATTGCTGGGTCGTGCGGCAAAGCCCTCAGTGGGTACCCCTGGGCGAGAGGGGAGTTGGGTGTGTGTGGACACCCCCAGGGCAGGTCACTCACCTTGGAGCTGGGCGGACAGAGCCTCCTGCTGCTGTTTGTATTTCTGGGCCAGGGCTTCTGCGTTCCGCACCTTTTGCTGCAAGTGGTTGTACATGAAAACTCCCGAGCCCAAACATGCCACAGTCACCAGGCAAAAGCCGGTCTGCAGAAGCCCCTTCTGCCTCCTCGAACACATGCCGGTGCCCATGGTGGGGCCAGAGCAAAGCGATGCAGCGCTGCCTCGCCGCCGTTGCTAAATCATCTGATTATTTCTGCCCAACAGCCCCTTTCCTCCGCAAATTCGCAGATCCCTCGGCAAGACGCGATCAAAGTCTGGGCTCCGCTCCTTCCCAGCCTTCAGAGAAGCAGAAACAGCTCCAGCAGCGGTTTATTCCTCATCGCCCGCCGGCGAGCGGCTCGGCGCAGCGCCGGTGCCCGGGAGCCGCAGCCGAGGGGCCGGCAGGAGCATCCTTCCCCCGCTGCGGGGCACCGGCCCGGGGCCGGCTCGCTCGGGGCTGCCTGGAAGCGGGGAACCGGCGGAGGGGAGCGAGAAGGAGGTGGAGGAGGTGGAGAAGGAGGAGGAAAACTTTTGCTTCCCATGTGCTGCAGCGCAGGGGGGGCGGGAAGGGGGTACCGCCGCGCTTGGCTCTTCCCACCTCCCCCGTCTGGAGCACCGACCGGAAAAAATAACCAGGCGGGAGGAGAAGCCCGTCTGCCCCCTCCCCGCGGCTTTCCCGGGAGGAAGCAGCGGCCCCGGGGCCGGGAGACGGGCCAGGAAACCGGCGGCGGCATCCGGGCGGGGGTGGTGCAGGGCCGAGCCGCGCTACCGGAGCCCCGGGGTGCCCCGGCTCCCCCAGCCCGGATACCCGCTGCCCCGGGGGGGCTGGGCGCTCCCGGGGGCCAAGCCGAGCCCGCACCACCGGCCGTGCGACCCCCCCTCCCCGGCAGGCTGGAGCCACCAACCTCTCCCACGTGTTTGTTTTCCCCTCCCTTCCCCAACGCAACCCAAACCCGCTGCTCCCACCTGTTGCTAAGACAGATGAGGGGCACCTGCATCAATTAACGAGAGCATCTTCAAGGAATTTCTTTAAAATCTCACAGTTCTTCAGAGCAGTGGTTTCTCCTTGGGAAAATGTGAGCTGGTACTGGTATGAGGCTGGTACAAGGAGAAGGGTGTAAGATGAGTTTGGCTTTTCTAAGGTGTTGTAGGCAGCTTGGCCTCTCTAAAGCAGCTGCTCTGAGGTGGGCTGTTCTCTTCTGGCAGAGCCCAGCTTGTTTTATCCGGGTGTGGGATGCACAGCTGCATTGTCCACAGACAGGGACAGAAGGGAAGAGCCCTGCTTCCCCATCCTGGGGGACAGCCAAGGCCAGGCTGGACGGGGCTTGGAGCAGCCTGATGTGGTTGAAGATGCCCCTGCTCATTGCAGGGGGACTAGATGGCCTTTAAATGTCCCTTCCGCCCCAAGCTATGCTATGGTTCTGTGCTTCATGGGACAGACGAAGCTTTCCAGAGCCTTGCCTGCGTTCCAAGATTAAATCAACTACATAAGACCCCCAGGTTTGATAATGAATCCTGCCTGTGCTAGCAGCCTGACTGTCAGGTTGGTTCATCTCTTATCTGAGTTCACAAGGATACTTCCTCTGCAGTGCTGCCAACTTCCATATTTCAGGCATCTGGGGAATAAGCAACAATCATAACAATTAATTCTTCACCAGCAATTCCTCTCCAAGAATCATGCATGCTTTTATAAACGTTAATCAAATGAGCTTTACAGTACTGCTGGGAAACAGTTGAATGGCATTCCTGTCTCCCTAATTTGCAGATGGGAAAACTGAGGCACAGCATTCCTGTAAGGTTTTGATTTATCCAAAGTAACTAAGATTTTTATGGTGGGGGTTATTTTCAAGCGTTCTAAGCGGATTTGGTATGTTGTTCGAGGTGTCTGCCAGAACAAGGGTGAGACTCAGCCTACTGGAAATCAGATGCTTTGGCTAACAGTCCTGGCTCTGCGTACAGCTTCTAGAAAACATTATATACTTAATGAATTAACTGATTATTCCAGACTTACTGCTCAGCTCTTTCTGAAAGCCAGACTAGCGCTGATGTGATGCTTCATGCAGCCTATGTCTGCTGTGGATCATTTGCACGTAGGACCAGGGATAATCTTGTTGCTGATTCACATATCCTCAGTTCAAGAGATGCTCCACCTCCAATACGTAGATGCTGTGCATCAGACAGCCTTACTGTCCTACTGCTTCTTTACAAAAATGTCCTGGGGGGTTACTGAGTGTTTCAGCATCCTTTCAGGAGCTGGAATGTCTTTTGTCTGCATCTTGAGGGCTGAGGAAGCAGTCTGTGGGATGAGGGTTTTTAGTCTCAGTTTTGCCTCTATTCAGCACATTCTTTTTTTTTTTTTCCCTCATGCTCTCATTAATTACTTCCTCATGTGCTGGTTCCTGCCTGAGAAACACTGGGAATTTCTGAGGTTTTGACAGAGAAACTCTGGAAAAAGGTTAAAATCCTGAATTAGGCAATGTCTAGCTGAGAAAGATTTGATTGACAAAGTTTCTGCAATCTAGCACTTTTCTACACTGCAATAAACTCAGTTATAGATTTAGCTCCATATTTCTGCACCGGATCTAGGGCCAGATGAATAGTACAACCCCAGCAACAAGCCAAAGGTTTTGCTTCTTGCTCGTGCTTAGCCATTATTTATGTTATGTGGCCTGCCAGTGAAATCCCAGTAAAGTGAGAGCTGATCCCACTTCCCCTCCAGCCAGCAATAAAATCCTCCACTTTGGTCCTCTTCTTCCATATCAAAAAAATATAAAGGCCCACGGCTTTAGCTACTGTTAATGTTTTCCAGTTTTCAGGAAAAGCTAAACAACTGCAGGACCCCAAAGAGATCAGGGTATCTCAGCAGAGCAAGCTTGTTCACTAAGATGGGAAAATAACAGGAATGAGATTGGACTTCCCTATTCTAGGGAACGCTCCCCCATAATTGAAGTCTGTGTTCTAAGATCCATGGCACAAACCCCCATCTTCAGAGAGTTCATTGTTATTGTGCCTCATTTGTTTTTAATATTTTAGTCTGACTAGATCTTTAGGCTCATCTGACTGGCACAGATCAGAAGTTCTCTTTTCCAAAGATTTCTATGCACCAGCTGAAAAGGGGACACCTTGACGATTTTGGAAGGCCTATTTGGATATTTCCCTGCTCTTCACTTTTGCACCTTTCTCTTTTAACCATGTATTTTTTTTTGACAAGGGGTTGTCCCATCAGCCAGCTCAGAGGCTACCTCATTGAGCAAATTACTACAACATCCCACATTTCTGAAGGTCTACACCCACTAGGCACGAGTATTTTCCAGAAGATACAGAGGAGAGAAGCACCCAGAGCTAAACAAATTGACCATAGGTGACCGCTCTCTTCAAATCCAACTCAAAATGCTTTGTGCCTCAGGGATTATCTGATCATCTCCATTTGCATCCTCTAATCCAATGGGTGATCACATCTGATGATAGCTTTAAAATAATAATCTGAACAAAACAAGCAATTCCCATGGGAAAGCTCAGTCTGTATGTACTTGTAAAGAAAATGCCACTTTCTCCTGTATAGAGCAAGCCATGAGTATTAACCATCTGCACAAATACTGCAGTCCTGGAAAGCTCCATCCTTTTAATCAGAGCTTTGGATTTCATAGCAGGCATTTAATCGGCTGTGGGAGTGTTTTCAGCCAGGTTATGTAAATGCTGTCAAGAAACCAAGTGTCTGAAAAAGATGCAGTAAGGAATGTGTTAGAGACAGAGGGGAGGAGGCTTTGCTGTTTAGGGGTTGCAGTTTCACAACTGTTTTTTGAAAACCTACCGATCAAATTGGTAACATCCACAACCCACTGAAATTGGCTAAGCAGGACACTATAGCCCTATGGCCTTTATGCATCTTGCAAGTGCCTTTCAGGGAAACCCACTCTAGGAATCCAGTGATAAATGTTGGAGGGTATAGGCTGAGCAGGAGAGGAGCTTGAGGCAGGAGTCTAGTGTATGAGAAATGACAGGCACAAGTGTTTAAAAAATAAAGTTTTCTCAAGTGGGCATCTGTGTATGTATGTGCATGAATTTACAGCGTTAGCAGTGTCTGCACGTCATGTACCTCCTAGAGGTGCCTGTCCTACTACACACAGAAATTCCCAATTAATTTCTTGCAGGAGTGAAAGTGCCCTACATTAAACAACTCCTAGGGGTAGCTCTCATCTCAGTCTCTCCAAGGTTAAGGGGTGGCAAAGCTGAACCATTCTTTCCTTCCCATAACAAGAAGTGACAGCTTCTAATTAGGATCCATTAGAGGGTGCCCCAGGGAACCAATGGGACCATTTTTCAGAATGCATTGTTGAAATTATTTTTTGTCTTAGAAGGGCATGTTGGCTTAGCTATCTTGGTTATCTTCCCCGAGCCTACGTACGTACTTTGAGTCATCTCACTGCTGTGCCATGCCTAAAAGTAAGTGTAGAAGAATGGCTGAAGAAGCATGGCCTTAGAATCTCTGAAGATCTGCACAATCCAGGCCTGGTATTAGAATAGGCTTGTAATCAGAATTGTACTGAAGTTGCTGTGCTGAAGTTAACAAGAAAGGTAGCCTCGAGCTGTTCTTGAATCCTGAGACTGAGTAATTATGTTGTGCCAACAGGCCGTGGCTGTAACAAGATACAGCTGCTGGGAAAGCAGGTGCAGGGCCAAGAAAGATAGGGACCGGTATGGGAAAATAGGGAGTAACAAACTACAAGGCTGAAGCACAGCAACACAATTGGCTACATGGATAGAATGCTTATTTTAGTCATGATAATTAGGGGTGTGAGAACTGTGCGTGTTTAGAGACTACTAACCAATTATATTTCTGCTTTACGAATACGCATGTGTATTGGTTCTGTATAAGTAGTGTTAGAAACTAATAAAGTTGAGCAAGATGCGTAACTCATATTGAGCATCTTCTTGACTCCGGCGAACCCTTCTTCCAACAAGTAAGCATATGAGATCTCAAGAAGTCCTGATGCTTTCACAGCCTTGTCAGACCTTGGAGACAAGTGCTGAGCAAACTGTGGGCATGGCCATAATATAAAAGAATCTGAATGGGGGTGGGGAACAGAATGAGCATAAAGCCTGACTTTTGGAGGTACAAGGTTCTAGGGTCAAACTCATTGCTTAGAAGAGTATTCCATAGAATCTGGAGCTCAAGGAGATCTATGCTTACATCCACAACTGCTAGAAGATGTCAACACAGCCAGCAGGCTGACTGCAGTAGAAAGCCACTATCCATCTATAAAGACTGCTGGTAACTTCAAGTTCACAGAATGTATTTTAAGTATATGGCAAGCAAGGTACAGAGCAGCTGAGCTACCTCTTTGAGACCCTGAAGAATCATACCTTACCCCAGTTTAGCGTACAGTATCATTCCCAGCCCCCCTGTAAGAGCACAGCTGGCCAGGAGAAAGGCCAGAGGTGCATCTTGCACCAGAGCTGTCACAGATGCTCCAAACGTATCCAGGGAGCTCAGGTAATTTTGAACCCATCTCAGTGAAATCTACCCTGATGATTTTGACTTTAGTACAGGGATCCAGGCTGGAAGGAACCTGCCCTCCATGCTGAGATCTCAACTCGACGACACATATGCAAGACTAACCGTGTTTGATAATGGCAGACACCCCTCGACAACTTCTCATAAGACCATTCCAAGACAACCCATATCCAGCTACTCCTATACCGAGAAGCACCCATCCCAATTCCAGCACAAAGCGGTTGATGTCTGGATATTTTGGCATGTTACTTGGTACTTTCCTTAAAAGGCCAGCTCCCAGAGCCAAAGCATTATGAGAGAAGCTCATTATTCTGTCAAAAACCAATCCATATTCCAAGCACTTACACTGACAAAAAAGCTCCCCGATGTGAACTACTGCATCTTAATTCCTCTGGGAAAAGGAAGCGTGTTTACTTTTTAATTCCACATCATCTTTCACAGTTTGGACTGATAATCTTCCTGCAAAGAGGATACCTTGCCTTGAGTGAGAAGAAGCTGTGCTGAAGCAGTCTGTCGTTTAGGTTCTTTTTTAGTCAGAAGCAGGAAGAACTGGTTTCAAAGGGACAAAACAAAACAAGAGCATATTCTCCACAGAAAATGCATCTCAGTACAATTAGAGCCCTGTGACTCCTCTGTCTGTTTGTTTTCAGTGACTGCAACACACATGAAGCCGTTTAAAAGGAACCTAGTGCCCTTTAAATACGCACAAAGTCTTTACTGCCTTACCAAGGTACAGCCATTTTTATTAGAGCCAGGGAACATTCCAGCCTCCAAAAGTAATAAAAACGCAGTTTGCCAGAAAACAATAGCAAACTAGCAAAGGGATTTATTTTTGTTTGTTTAGGTGTTGCTAAACTTGCTGCTGCTGCCTCTCGCAGTGGGGTGCCAGCATCAGCCCCTTTCTAGGACAAAGACATCTTGTGTTCCTAAATTCTCCCAGGGCTGCTGCCCAAGCCTCCGCAGCTTCATGCCTTTGGGACCCAGGCGAGGGTGTAAGCGGCCTGTCCCCCAGGCTCACGCACCGAAGGACATGGACATCCCAGCTCTGCGCTCTGCTCAGCCCCAAAGCCTCAGGCGGCCAAGTTCGTGGTGCTACAGGCTCTTCTTCTCTCACTGTATTCTTTTGTCTCACAAGCAGAGATGCCAGGAGAAGTCTTTGCACATGGCTAACATGGATAAAGCCTTAACTGTCCGTTCCAAGGAAGCATTAGTGGAAAAAGCTGGTTGAACTGGAGTAAAGCCAGCGAGTGAAGCCCTGCCCACCCGTGAGGCAGGCGGCAGTGGGAAGGGACAGGCGATGGGGAAAGGAGGGAGCACTCCGGAGCGACAGGAGAAGAGCTTGGCAGGACTCATCCCAGCCTGCTGGGCTCAGTCACTAATACGAGCCTTCCTCATTTGAAGAGGGAAGGCATTTGTCTCCAGGATTTCAGTTCCCTTCCATTCCACATGGGCTCTGCTCTAGCTAGAGAGAAATAGTGCCGTATGTAGAGAGAATACTGGCACTAGCACAAACATTTTTCTTCCTACATGGCCACTGAGTTTTATGAAGTCCAGTGTTAACCATTGGCAAACAGCATCTGTAGAGCAGAGTTTCCAGCTCACTGCGTTCATATTCGCATGCTGTATCACAGTATCAGTACGACCAAGAGAGCACAGCGTTTTGCAGCTCTTTACAGCATCTCTGCGATGCTGGGGTTTATTTCTTCTTTTTCATAAAGTAACCCAGCAAGGCACTGTTCTACACGCTACAACAAAACACTGCTCCCTGGACTTGTAGTATATATTTCAGAAAGTCTGCATCAGCCACACCATTTTGGATTGTTCAATAGTTTCTCGCACCATCGGGAGGCAGAATTCTGGATTCTGTAGGCACAGACGTTTTCTTTGCTGCGTGTGATATGCCATTTGTCACTGTACTCTCAGGGGGGAAATGCTGGGAAAAATAAAAGAGGACATTTTAATTGTATTCCATATGATGGATTGGCTTAGCCAAGACCGGAGCCTAACAAGGCAGTCCACTTCTCAGGTAGCCAGACAAGGGTGAGAGGAGAAGCCAGCAGCGTGGAGCTAACAGCACGTGCAGCAGCAGATCTATACGTAGACCTCCAGTTCCTCCTGAAGGATTTTCCACTGCATCGTGCAGCATCTTGGGATGACACACAGATGTGAATTTTTCTACTTCATGAGCACACTCTGATATGTTTTTCCAGGGGAAGCTTCATGCCTGCACAAGCATGCTCTTGGAATCACCCAGCCTCGTCAGTTGGACACAGGGCTTTTTGGTTTTACTTTAGGTTTGTTTTTATGCTATCCAGATGTCTGTGATACATTTTGAGCATCAAGCTGGAAAGATAATTTACGAGCAACTTAAGCTGGCACCCCTGCATGTTGGGTGTCAGCCAGAGACACTTCAATCTGTTTTTTAATACCCCCATAAGCCAAGAGCTTAAGTCATCTCTGCTTTGCCGCTGTCTCTTAACTGTGGCCGCCAGTAGGTAGGATACAGATTTAGGGTGAGATTTTCTAAATTGCTTAATCATTGCTGATTTTAAAAAGAATAGACTTTCCTGAATCATATATTTGTTTTTGCAAACGTCATTCAGTGTCCCATTTTTCCTGCCCAGAGATAATGGGAATATAGTCTAAAAGTTTTTGCCAGAGAGATGCTTTGTTGCTTCTGAGGCCCACATCTGTTTGCAGAACAGTGACAAGAGGATCTCATTGACCACTCAAACTGACGATCTGGGAACCCTTCTAAAGTGGCTGTCTTCAGCTGCCTCCTTCCAGGTATACACCTCCAGCTGGCACAGAACGGATATATTTCATAGTAAGAATTCAACAGGGAAAACAACATGGAGCTATGAAAATGGAAATCAGCTCCTGTTCTATACTAACCTGTCAAAAATTCTCTCCATGGCAAGCAATCAAGTTGACACTAATCTAATTACAGAAAGACCCCTAAATACAAAAAATTGTTACCTGCCTGTATTTCCAGCTCTCCATGTCTGACCACCCCAGAAGTCTTGAAGTACTAGGGCTCGTTTGCCCCCCTCCACACACACCAGAGGCCGTATTTAGAGATAAAATCTGCAGAAGTGCCTGTTACTCTCATAGATCCTGTGGCTGTACATACAAACAGCCAATTTGGCATGCAGGCACTCAGCTCTTGCACGAAAAATGCATGTTCTAGCCAGCCCTGCCTGCAAACTCAACCTCAAGGAGCAATTACAGTCACATAAACTCTGTTTCTTACATAACACTAAATAATAAGCCTCATGGAAAGTGACTCTCCCGGCACTCTTCATATGATTTAGAAAAGAAAAAAGCCCCTTTAGGGCAAACTCATTCAAGCCCCTCTTCTCCAGATGATGAAGGACTGTTGATGGTGAGCCCGCTGCCTGTTAGACTTAGTTCTACAGTGCACTGTCAAATACCCCAAGGAACATAGCACGGGACAGTTACGCTGATACTCAAGCTTTTTATCTCTGAAACTCTTCCCAGTTACTCTCCTCTTTCCTTGCTTCTTGTTTATTTGCCTGCTCTTCAGATACCATTGGCACGTCCTCCCTACCTCCAACTCAGCACGAAGGTATGCTGCTGTTATCTCACACTCCTTGTTGCAATTTGCTCCCACCAGACTTCATATCTGGCACACGGATAGGAAAAAAATGATACCTGTAAGTGACCGGCAGCCCACCGAATCACCTTCCCTGGGCACCAGCTGCCCCACAAGGAGAGTCGGGAACGGAGAATGGACTCTTCTTGTAGGGGAAAGAGGGAAGTGCCAAGTGTTGAGCATTACAATGTCTCTTTCCTCAACAGCCCAGAAAACTCAAGACAGTCCTATAGCAGAGATGTAATGTCCCTTCCGACGAATGTCCCACTCTCTGCTCTAGCTCTAGGATTTCATGGTCTGGATTCTCAGCTGCTGCATGAGCCAGTGTTTGCAAACCTGGACTTGGAAGGGGCTCCCAGCCTTTGTTAAGGACTGAAAGGATGGGGTTGTTTTGTACATGTTTACTTTTAAAAATTATCACAGTTCTAAGAAAGGATCTGGCAACCTTTACAGCAAGAGAACTATTCCACAAGGTGGCTGTGCATACAGTACAGCCAGGGAGGCATAAAGACCTAATTCCCCATCAGTGCAGGGAGGTACAATGCCAAACATTCATTTACAGCCACAAAGAGCTTGACCTCAGGTACATGAGTAAGTTCCTGTAATAATTGCAGCAGCAGAAAAAAGGAGGATTAGTTTCCTCGCCTACTCTGTGGCTGGGACCAGATTCATTGCTGGTGTAATCCCACTGATTTCACTGCAGTCACACTTGGGATCACTTTGGGATTTTGAAGGCTACATTAATGCAGCATCCTGCTGCATTCATAGGCTTTCCCAAGCATTAGCATTCTGATGTGGTAGAAATTCATCCCATAATACAGTGCTGAGATTTTTAAAATAATAAAGAAGCAAAGATGCCTGCTGTCACCATTACTAGCTAATTATAGCAGCACGGACAGACTTCCCTTGCAGAATTCCATATGCTGTATTCATCCGGCACAATAAATAAACATATTAAAGAGGGGAGGCTGAGAAGACATTTCTGATTTTGAAGTCCTCTAACCCTACAGTTAGAAACAGATTAAATAATTGAATGGCAATTTGCCTTTTTTTTTTTTTTTTTTTCATTTAGGTTTTTCTCATGCCTTTAGATGTGCTGCTGCGGAAGTCGGGGGGACAGAGGGCAGGGGGAAGAACTCACTATTTGGCAATTCATTAAGAGTTTCCCTATTAGACTCCTCCACTCAATGCTGGGCTTTAGGCACAGCCATCCCAGAACTCCACCAGCCTTCCATCTGGCACTACTTGGACACTTAGCAAAGGCCAGGATGAAACAGATTGATCCAGTCTTCCTTATTTTTTGTGATGCTTAGCATTGGAGGGAGCCTTAGATATTGTCTAGAGCAGCCATGGTTGGGAGAGGGGACTTCGTATAGACTTGAAACAGCAGAACCGCTGGCACAGGCAATTAGCGCTTGCAGGTAAAGAATCAGTCCTACAGAGCAGGGAACCAGCCACTGCTGAGGGTGAGCATCCAGCACCTGGCTCATGGGAACTTGTATCACTGCCCTACAGAATCCACAGCTGCCAGGGGCTCTGGAGAACCCCCATCCAACAAGGGGTGGGAAGTTTCCGTGAAGGCAGTACTGGCATTCTCAAACACTTGCACATGACTTCTGTAGGGCCAGCTTCAGGTCACGCGTCTCCAGATGGCATCACTGCAGCACAGATGGCAGACAGGTTTTTGTTTGCTAGCCAGAAGCTGGAGCAGGGTTGAGACTAACTACAGCTGTTTCCATGAAAGCAATGAGGCCACCCAGCCTGTGTCCTCTCCTGAGGAGTGTAGGTACTGGAATTTTGCAACGAGGGCACCGCAGGGGCTGGTACTGACCCCTCACACAGGGAGATGTCTCTGGTCTCTCACCTGTCTGGTATAACTACTCTTTAATTATTCTTCTTGGTACATTGCACCTTTTTTAGGACAGTGTGAAATTAGTCCTCGTTTATCCAGCAAGCCTGTTTTGCTGCTGCTTGAACAGGCAACACCACCAAACGTTAACTCTGCAGCTGCCAAAACAACATTGCTGCCTTAACGTGGGGCACGGAGAGGACACGCTTTGTCACGATGTGATCATTCTGGGTGGCTGACTTACTCAGCAGTTCTCAAAGAGTCACTTCCCCTCTTTTCACGCTCTTTTTTTTGTCCACACTGAGCTTCTTGGGGTACCAGCTCTGGTTAGTACCCGCTGCAGTAAGGCCTCAGTGTTATTTCAGGTTCAAGAACTAATGCTCCATTAGTTTTGAATAAAAAACAAGTGCAGGTAACAGCCTAAGACCTGCTGTAGATTTGGGGATTAGTCTGCCCTGGCCCTCCAATATACTAAATCCCCCTAAAGCCTCCTATAATAAACCATGCAAGGATTAATAAGTGCCTCCACCACTCAATGAATTATAGGAGGCAAATGTTGCAAACAGTAAGGCCCTTGACTTGTGCCTCACATACTGGATAAAATTGCTTGCCCTTAGTCAGCACCAGCATTTGCAGACCCTTTACAGGGTGCTTTGGCATCAGGTCTCCAGATGTGATTTCTAAAGCTCAACCAACACCGCACTGTGCAGTGTCATATATCTCTCTGCTGATCACAGCCCTGGCTGCTCAGAAAAAAAAAAAAAAAAGTAAATGCTTGCCAATATTTTCCTGACCCGTTAGCTATTTGAGTCACACAGGGCAGTAAAGTACTTGTTCAAATGTTGCCTGTGCAAATAGTCATTGCATTAAAATGTGTGTCTCTGTAATAGTTGAAAATGGAAATAAGGCTAGACTACATTGAAGGAGAAAAGAAGGGAAAAAGGAAAGAACTTGTATGTGTGATAACACCATCAGACAAGAGACGTTCAATTATTAAAACTGTTGCATGGTTTATCCCTGCATAGAAATGGGAAAGGAGACTGGATCCCAGCTTTGGGATGTAAACCAGCTGGTGCACGATGTAGATCGGCTGGCTTGCTTCTTCTTCGGAGTGACACTGAAGGAATATCAAGTCTGCTGCGCTATGCCACGGACGCACACCAGCATGGCTGGCTTTTCCGATGCCCGTGTCCAGAAGCAGCAGAGCATGCAGCCCAGGGTGTGATGCGCAGTACCTCCACAACTCCCCCTCTCCTACCAGGATTTCTGTGGGACCAAGAGATGGCTCTCTCAAGAGACAGATTCATGAATCAAGGAGACCTAGAAATGCAGACTGTATGTGGATTGGCAAGAGTTGGGAAGGTTTCAGTTCACAACAGAGTTAGTTAGCCATCCCTCTAGTAATTGTATGAATCCATGAGCAGCCAAACAAGTAGTTGAAATACTTGTAGTTGAAATACTGCAAACTAAGAACCAAACCCAGATTAATTTAAGGCAGTGAAGCAGGCTGAGGAACTTCCAAGACAGCAAGCAGTAGCAGGATCTCTGCTTCTCTTAGGAAGCCACAGTGGATTAAAAGACTTAAAAGGAGCAGTAACTAGTAATGAGATTCTGGTTTGAATCTTTCACTATATTTCATTAGATGGGAATAGATGGAGGTGACCTGGGTAAAAATGACTTAACCTTTCCCTAAAATAGCTAATCCTCCACACAGCCAGGCTGGATTTGTACAAGCCGACCTCAGCGCTTGTCACTAAACTGCTATTCTCCACCGCCAAATTCAGTTTTCCTTATACACATCTATGACTACCTGGTCTCTACTCTTTGTTGCTCATTAACACCACACTTGGGACACAAATGCAGGAAGACTACAGCTTGGCACAGCTCAGCGCTGCTATTTTCTGCAGCTTCCAAGGACAGTGTGCTTTCTCATTGCTGCCGTGCACTCCCTTTATGAATCCATATGGTAACAGGTCTCAGGAGTACATGACAAAAATGTTAAGAATTTATCTGACCATGTCTACCATAAGCTACACATGTCTACCCAGGATTTCTGGAGGGCTACACAGCCTTCTGGCTTGTTTACTGGCATTGCTGGCACATTTCCAGGGGGAGCGCAGTACTCAGTCATTCACAGCAGTGTGGCGGGATCAGATCCTGATGCAAACAAAGTTTGTGCAGTGAAGTGGATGGGATAAGAGGGTAAATGCCCTTCATCTCATTCTGCAGATGAAACCGAGACAGAAGCTGCTTCTTCTAGGTCTCCAGGGAACTGGATGAAATTCAGAAGCAGAGAACAGTGCTTCTCTGGACACTACTGCCAGCACCATTGCACAGCTGCAGCCCCCACGCTGAATACATGACACCATTATATTTATTTGCCATTTGCCTTATTGATGGCAGGCTCCATTCGGCATATGCTTTGCAGATATTTGTTAGCAAGTGTTTTAAAGTTTCCCCTGAGATTTCAAATTGATGTATGATGATCCAAGCTGTCTCTAGTACTTTTTATCACACTGACTGACTGGGCTGCTAAAAGCAAGAGGGCAAAGGATTATCAGCTGAGTGACTCAGGAGACTGTGCAAACACACGTAAGATGGCTCAGGGGAAAAAATCACCAAATTCAAAAGTGTCAGATTCACACTGCTGTAGGTTACTCAAAGCTGAACCCACGCTTTGCCTATTATTTATCAGTTACCTTATGTTTGTTGGATTCAGATGGTGTCCCCAGATGGACACAGGCCTTTTAACATATATATCTGTCATATCACAATCACAGTAGCTTTGCCACAACTCCTTGCTTATTTTAACTCTCCTGTTGTTTAGACCACCTCCTGAAAGGCCAATGAATGGCTCAAGACATCAGGAAGACAGTTCAGTTGTTAGAATCTGAACAATTCAAACCCTAAGGATTGCATTAACTGAGAGTCATATTTTTTTTCCAATAAGAAATGTGGATTAAAAAATCAGGATAGTTGTTATTCAGCACTAAAAATTGTTGGAAAGGAAAAAAGAGGGACTCCCCTTGGGTTTGGATTCTATTAGGCTGCAGTTCCATTTGTTTCAGAGAAGGGACCTAGATATGGAACTGAACTTTCTCAAAGTTAATTCCCAAAGCTGAGTATTGGATGTAGGTCACTTTCTGGCTTGTTCTGAGACTCAGCTGAGCTAGAAATACTGTTGAATTTTCTTTCAAAAGTGAAAGCCACACATATCCTTTCTCTTCTATCCAGGTCATTGCCTCTGAAGGCAGTGCCACAAGGTATGATTGTAACATCAATGCACATTTGCAACGTGTGAGCCAGGGAAAGCTGCCATTTCCAGGCTTTGCTTTTAAGGAGAGGATTCTCTGAACCAGTATTTCTACATACAAATTCCCGTAATAAGCATGCAAAATAGGCCCTGCAGGACATAGCTGTTGGGGAAAATGCACTTCTATATATGACCTGAAGACCCATGTTGGACAACCTGTTTTCCCCTCAGCAACTGATACATTTTTTTCCACGTACTGTTCAATCACCTTCAAAAGAACACCACTAGATTTCTGCTGATGATATTGCCATCACATCAGCGTCTACTCTCGTGGCCCAAGGTTCACATGTGTCGTGTCAGTAAGCTACAAAATGTTAAGGATACTTGCTTTGTAAAAAAAGAAAAGCTGGTTAATAGGGCTAAATCCATATAGCTCGGCTGACCCTGAAGTGGCTGGCCTTCCACAGCTGACAGGGAAGGTGCCTAGAGCAGAAGCCTGCAGAAATAGTGCATGAATATTTCTGTGAAACAGCGGCATCCAGTGGGCTGAGAAGGATTCCTAGTAGGTTTGGAAAACCAGGATGAGGCCATGTAAGAGCAGAGGTTTCTCTCCCATATCTGGAGCTATGCAACTCCAGCCCGTCGCAGTAAGCGCTATAATGTCCTCGCTGACCAGGAGACTGAGATGAACTCCAGTTTACTAGATGCCAGAGGATGCGTGTGTAGAAATGTAGGATCAAAGGATTATAGCAATACAGGATTAGAAGAGGTCTCAAGAAGCCCTCCAAACCATGCCCTGTACCAAGCAGTATCAGTTCTGCCCTCTCATTTCAGCAGTGTTTGCCTATCCAGTTCCTAATGCCTGTTCAGGCAGAGATTTCATAGCCCCTTGCCAGTCTCCTGCAGCATTTCAGTATCCCTAGAGTTTTCCCCAACATCTAACCTGAGTTTCCATCGCTGCATTTTGACCCATTACTTTTTGGCCTACTCCCTAAGCACGCAAAACAAGGTCTTTCTTTCCTCTCAGTATCAGCCTTGTGCATGAGGAGAGTTGTCTTGTTCTCTCAAGACCTTTCTTCCCTTAGACAAAGCACTTCCTATGTCTTGTGGTTGGAAACCTCAAAAGGAGAACTCTTGATGTCCTGCAGACTGCCTCTGGGTTATACATCTCAGGTTGGTTCATTCCTTTCCACAAATGTTGCCCCACTTGAAAAGATTCATTGGAGTTCAAGCTTTTTTACACACCAGAGGTTTGCCATTTGCAGTATCTTTGGTGTTAAGCACAACCAAAATACCACTTCTCCAAAGTGTTATATACAAACAAGGGCAAAATCTTACCACAATAATCACCATAAAGTTTCTGTCTTGGCCATGGTCTAAACTGCAGATGCTGTATGACTTCGTGTCTGCCTGAGATGACTTCACAAGCAGTCTAACACAGTTTTCCAATTTTTTTTTAAAAGAAAGATTAGCAGGAAAAAAAATCCTCACATATCTTAGAGTCTGGGCATGTAAGCTCGAGTTTACAACAAGCACAGGCAAAAGTAAAGCCTAAGTAATCTTGATATTTGTTGAGTGAGCACAAAAGGAGCTGCTCTACATGTGAATGGATCTTTTCAGAAATGGATGTTGGCTGTGCTCACCTGTCTCTAATGTATTCGTACGTTTATATTAACATATAATTCTGCCTGGTAAAAAAGCAAGCTGAGGGAGGGAGCACAGTGCACACTTAGAACCACTTACCACATTCCCAAATACTTAACAGCACTTACTCTCCATCTTCTGGCCAAAGGGTAAAGCGCACTGCAATTCTGGGCAAAACCAAGTGAATTCCATTCACTCATTTTCACGTTCATGTTTTCACAGTCACCCCAACGTGTGTGTTTAAGTGGCCTGGGCAACATCACCTTTACGTAACACAGAGGACAAGGGACACTGACTGCTCCTATTTGGCTTTTATGAAATGGCAATGACAAGATTGGTTTTGGACAGGTCCTTTGTACCCTGTAGGCGTAAAAGTTACAGTAACTGCTACTATGCTGTGACACGCTTTGTCTCAGAGTTTTGCTCTCTTCATAAGCCCCAGGCAACTCTGCTGCCTGGTGGTTTTGTTTCCCCCTTTTGAGTTTTAGGGCTCTAGACAGTATTCCTGATGGGAATGGCATGTGATATTTTTATGACCTTGCTGCCATATTGCTGTTTTGAGTGTAGGGTCTTACACTGGTAAATTCTGTTCTGTGCTCTTACCACACTGCAGGCCTTCTGGGTTTGGCACAAACATATTACTCAGTTTTACTGCTGTGAACGCTGTTCCTCGCTGTCAGTGCAGGCCACTCTTTTAACCCTTCTTCTACTATGGCAGTACACATTAGCAGATGACTAAATGTAAAACAAAATTCCAGTCTGCTAGCTTCAACAGAGCTATGCTTGACATGCCACCGAGCAAGAGAACGGGACGGGTAAGCTTGAACAGTGTTGACAAGGTGTCTCTGACCTCAGAAGGGTAAAGTCAGTAGAGCAAGTTCCACCCCAGACACAAGAGATTCACTCAGAGTCATTGGTATCACCAGCAGAGAGATGATACAAACTCATGTGGCCTCTGCTTCTTACTGAACTGCTTTGAAGAGCAAGTCATTATAAAAGCAGTAATACCCTATGCTTTTAGACTCACGTATTCTGATTCACACACCAAAGCCACCAATGATCCCAGGCAGGCAATATCTGAGCTGTGATCTTGCAAATCAGACATCCCCAGCGGAAGGCTGGCTGGCAGATGGAGGGTAGCAGCCTTCAGAGCCACGGTGCCTGGCAATGAGCTCTGCTGAACCCCCAAGACTCCCTTGGACTAGGTTATCCTAAAATCACCCCAAAAATCAAACACTCAAACATTTTAAAAAAAGTGTCCCGGCGTGGATCCTGCATGCTTTCATGGTCAGCTGCTCCCATGGGTTTCGATGGCCATTTTGGCTGCGCAAATAGGAAACAATCCCGATACTGAAGGAATTTTACCGGTGTGCTTAATTGTAGATGTTGGAACTACGTATCCATGGCATTGCCGAGCCCTACAATACTGCATTATGTAGTTTAGCTACCAGTAGAACGCTGCATTGTATAGTTTAGCTATTATAGTAGCTAGTAGTAGATAAGAACCTGTCCAAAGCCAAGACATGAGCCCAGAGTGCTGAAACAGGGCCAGGAGAAAAGGTCATGAAAAGGATGCAAAGACGAAGAGGAAGATGACAAGAAAGAGGATGAAGAAAGGGATGAAGGTGTCCCAAAGGACCACCAGAGGACCCCTGACCCATTAGGCCACACATGCGTAGTAAGAGTGCAGATATGATAAGTAGTTCATGGAATGGAAGGAATATGCCAGTAGTTTCTCAGAAATGTCATTAATACATATAGATCGGTCATCTAGACAAACAGTGAACAAAGTTGGGATGTGTGTTGGGCAGAACTTATCCCCCATGCGTCCAGTGCTGAAACCAGAGAATTCCTGCTTTCTAACGCTCCAAACCAGGTATCGGAGAGTTTTGCCTCTGGGTTTTCGGTAGCAAACCCAAAACGCAATTTACCACCCCGACACCAGGAAGGCGCCAGGCGAGCCGGCAGCACGGCGCCGAGGCCGCCCCGGCCCGCCTGAGGCAGCGCGGGCAGGCGGGCCGCGCCCGGAGAGCAGGGGTCGTGCCCCGGCGGAACGCAGGAGTCTCCAGGGCCCAACCCGGGGCCTTGCCCCGGAGTCAGGGCGGCCGCGCCGGGGCCGGGGCCGCGGGGCCTTTCGCGGCCTCCCGGGACCTGTAGGCGGCGGCGGGCGGCGCGCGGGGCGGGCGGGAAACTACCTCTCCCAGCATGCCCCGGCGGCTGTCAGCCGGCCGTGAGGGGCCGGGCGGGGCGCGCGGGCGGCCCCGGGGGAGCGGGATCGAGCGGCGCCGCTGCAGCACCCGCGGGGCTGCCGGCCGCGGCCCGACTCCTCGGCCGCCTCCCCGGGGGTGAGAGGGGGAGCCTCGGTAGGGCTCTGAGGTGGCCGGGGCGGCGGCGCCTCGGGGGCGGGGGGTGCGAGGCCGCCTCACGGCCTGGGTGGTTCGGGGCGGGGGGGGGGGGGGGCGCGGCGGGGGGCTGGCGGGGGCGGGCGGCTGCCGGTCAGGGCTGGGCGGGGGCGGCCGGGATCCTGGGGCGGGGGGGGTGCGGCCCCCGCGGTGCCGCTGCTGGCGGGGGGGCGGCTGCGGCCGGGCTTGAGGCCGCCCGTGTCGCCGGGATTGCGGGAGCCGGCGCCGGGCCCGTGTCTGGTGCGGGGGGTTCTGGGGGGGCGGCGGAGGTCTGGGGGGGGCGGCAGGGGTCCGTGGGCCGTGGCGCCCACCGGAGCTGCTTCTCGTGCTTTCTCCCCGCTCCCCAGGCCACTGTGGCAGGTCGGCTGCTGGGACTGCTGTGCCGAGAATGAATGAGGGAAGGAAGCAAGCCCAGCCCTTGGCTAAGGACAGCGGCTTTCTGAGGGGTCGTCTGAATTTTCTTCTTTCTCAGCTCTCTCAGGTACGTGCCTGGTTTTTCCTCTTTTTCTTCCCTGGGCTAAGCCTGGAATAAGTCTGCTCTGAGCCCCCAGTTTTCTTTCTGCCACGTTTAGCCACAGTTCAGTCTGTAGTGGGGCACCTCTGCTTGCTCCTGCTCCTTTTTCATTTCTTTTCTCCTGGGCGGTGAGTGCTGGCTGCCCTGCAGGATGTGAACGTGCATTCTGTTTTCCTGTTCGGAAACTGGTACTGCAGGTAAGTCATTGCTAAGGTGAGAGCCGAGCACTGAAACGTTGGCAGTGATTCCTACCAGGCATTTTGTATCACTGTGTCATATGCTGAATATAACTGAGGCACACGTGGCTTTTTGTCTCCTGTGTTTCTGTGATATTTGCGTTCTTCCTGAACTGAGAAAGAGTCATGAAAACACGGGTCAGACTTAAACCTACAGAAAAGATGGTACAGGTGCACTGGAAGCATTACATATGTTTGTTCTGATTTCCCTGCAGACAATGCCCGAACTTAACTTTCTGGTTGTAACAAACTCTAATTTCTACCTCACTTAGAAACAGGGGAGCTCTGGCTCACCTTCATGGAGGTCGTTTGAGCTTGGCTTTACTACTTAACCTTCTTTCTTTTTGGCTAAGAACCTCATTACATCCACTGCACTTCTTTGTTGCCGTAGGAGGAATTTATTGGGCTCAAATGGGGTACCATGCCTATTTCTTCCCTGTTTAACAGCTCCTTGGTCTCCTAAAACTACTTCCTATGAAGAACAATGCAGTTGTTATCCTTCTAAGACCTTCCTCCTAGCTGATTACCTGTTGAATTTTTTGTCCACTGTTTCGGGATCTAGATGAGTGAATTGTCAAGGGATGCCATTGCTGTGAATAACTGCCATTACTCATGTTGTTACGATTGGAATGATGTCGTGTGTCATGTTGATAGCAGAAAGTCAGAAAGAGAAAGCATCGATAACCTTGGTAGAGCTAGAGAATTTCTTGCCCTATTTTGAGCTTTGCTTTCTGCTCTGAGTTATGGGCATCTAGGTTTGTGTCTGGAGTAGCTAAGTTCTATTGGGTGGATGATGGTTCCCTTCAAGAAGTTCTTCCTTAAGGCAGCCAGCTAACAGGGCAGTAGATTGGGTGTCAGGTAACTTGCGTTGTCCCAGCTCTGTCACTGATGTATCTTTGGTGTCTTATGCCTGTTTTCTAATCTTGTCTTTTTCTGTGGTGGAAGGACATGAATTTATTTCGGACTGGCAAGTGTGCCTGCAACATATTAACAGTTAACCTAGTTGTCATTTAGCAAAGTCATCACTGGTTCTGTTTTCTTGTGTAATTTTTAGACTTCAAAAAGGTAAATGTGTTTCCCATCCCTTTCTCTCTGCACAGCATACATCTCAAGAGTCACTAACATGAGAAGAATGTTCATAATTGTATGATATTTGGGTTGGCTTAATTCTGTGCTTATTATGATATTGCTGTATAGCTTCATGTTTTGACATTTATTTTGAATGCATGTTTGAAGCTCTGTGACTGTGAAAATCCCGTGCCAAATTAGCATATAAAGAATCTATTATTTTCCTGCTTTGGATTGCGGTGGCTGCTAATCCACTGCTGGGATTGTTTGGAAGAATTGGGAGGCCATGCATAGCCTCTTTCTGCTAAAACTTTGACAAATGCCTTGGAAGTTGCATAAACTATGGAAGTGTGTACAAATATGTGGTTGCAATTGTCTCCTTCTATTTTGACTTGGAAAGGGGTATGTTCACAGCTTTCTAAGCTACCTTGATCAACAAGTGTGTGGCTATATGACCACCATGGGCTGTTCAGAGCTGTGGCAGTTATCTCTGAAACAGGCTCATCTCCTGCCTTGCATTGGTGTGGCATTAGTGTAGGTTGCTTGCAGAGACTGATCTTGATTGCCTGTGGTTTTGCTGAAGTTGAAGACTTTCTCCAACTTGATAAGTAAGCTCTACTAGGTCATGCTGCCCCTGCCTGCCTGTTCCCATCAAATGTTTGCCTTGCTCATAATTTCTGATACGGAACTGCTCCAGGGCCCTGACAGATTTCAGGGTCGTGCTGAACGTGCGACCGTACTGATCATGCCCTTTCATTTTGAGTTGCTGTTTTCCAGGGATCCAGGAATAGAATGCGAAGTTCTGTGAGCAGACAATTTGAGTCCTAGTTGTTTTTCAAGGATTCTGATTCATGGCTTATCAAGGGCATTTATAGAGGTGCCAGGGTGTTGTAATACAGTGCACTCGGAGGAGAGCAGTGCAACTTTCAGTACACTCTCACTAGAAGCTTTGCTTAGAGAAATACAGTTGGATGCTCTTCTCTCCTTGAGCAAAGAGAGAGAGTAGAATCTGTTGTTTCTTGGGAGATTTAAAGAATTTAAATATTTCTGCTCCCTCTGTAATGAGAAATGTATTTGAAATTTCCAAGAATATGTTGTGTATTAAGGCATAAGAGTCTGATGAGTGGCCAGGGGAAGACAACCTTCCCGTTGAGTCACAATGGAAAAGGATCCCCTTGCCGTCAAACTTCTCAGAGACAACTCGATCCAATCCTTGTCTCGAGCTTGGTCAACAGGTTTAAATCTAAAGGATTGTATGTACAGCTGCTCAGAGTCAACGTTTGCCTGTCAGACTCCAGTTTAAGGACTTTCACTGAAACAGTTTTTCAAAGTTGAAAAAAATAGTTGATTTATTAAGGCGACAGATACAACAAATTTGGAATTGCCATTGATAAATACACTTACTGCAACAATTGAGCTAGAGTTAATTCAGTGCTTTAATTAATACTTTCCTGGGTAACATCTGATGTAGTCAGAGGTGCAAATCTTACCAAAGGGGCATCACTGCTTGTGGAGGAAAGAGGTCCAGACCCATCCAGTGGTTGGAGTTCTCATCTTCACAATAGAGACTCTAAATGCCAGATTTATAGGCACGACAAGGTGGGACTAAGTCAATTACTAAGTGCCAATTGACCCTTAGAGGTCAGTGGGGCCTGATGGTTCAGCATGGGGTGGGGGATTTGGTACAGGTGTACAGGAGTCTTCCTAGCTCTTACTGGAGGAACACTGGGCTGCGAGGGCCCCCCGCCTCACCCCAGGTGTCACTCAGTCAGGTTGATTGTTAGAAGACATCAGTTACCTGTTTTGTGAGATCTCAGGTCAAACACCCAAAGCCAATTTGAGTGGAATACTGCCATCGTGGACCAGACACGTTCATGGTCGCCACCATTGGTGGTGCATTGTTACAGAAATAAAGGTCAGGATGGGGCAGGGTGATCACACTGCCACAGTACAGAACAAGTCTTTTAGCATTTGGACTGGCTGTACATGGAAAATGAAGTTAGGTGTGTACTAGCAGGACAGTAAATGGCTTGATCTTAGATCTCAATCCTCATTCCTTGAGGTGACCCCAAGGAATGCAAGGATGCATGCTGGATCATGGCTTGATACTTTTTTCTTTTTTGTCCTTCCTCTGGTACTAGTGTGGGCCAGGCTGTGGAGAACAGAACTTGGAGCTAGGATATGTGAGCTTTGTTCCTGGCTCTGCCACCAATTCCATATATAACTATGGCTCCACTTCCCATCTGTGAAGTGTTCTTGCATTCTTTAAAGTACTCTGCTATCCAAAGCTGAAAGATAACATCTGTACTTCTAAACTGTACAAACTTCTAAGTGAATTGGTGTATGTGCTGACCCTCTAACCTTCATTTAGTACTGGGGAGGAAAGCAACAGCTAACTACTCGATTCATTCTGCTCCTACACAGCTGATGTCTCTAGCCAAAGGCATGTCAGGGTGGATTAGACTTAAACCTTTTGATCTGCGTTCAGAGCACAGAAAGGGCAAGTTCCAGGCTGAAAACTGACAGGAGTGCAATGTTTACCCTTCTGAAAGCCTGAAGGGGAATCTGAAAGTTGGTAGGATGAGCTATCAAGGCTCAGCAGAGATTCAGCAGGTTTTATACTTGCTCTGTGCTAGAGTCTGGAGTAGCTACTTCTCACTTTGAAAATTTGGAGAAAGTTCTGTTTCTAACTGGGATGATTTGTAATCCTATTGTATCACCTCTGCTGAGGGAGCCAGAGTCTAAATACCTACAAAGAGCCATATCACAGAACCACGGTACTGTGTTTTATCCAACACACTATGCAAACACATGTCTACCAGGACGTCAGTGTTAATTGCTTGTGATTTTTTTACTCCTGCAGTAATGTTAGTCTTCTGATTTTGAATGATGTGTGGGGAAGCTTACTGTCTTTGCATTCAGGCAAGGCAATTGCCTAAATGGGTTGGAAGATTATGAACTTTTAAGTGATTTAACTCAGATTTCCATGGTAAATAGGAGTTGATAGCTGGTGTGAGAGAGTTGTGGACCTGAGCTTTGCCTAGGGCTCAACACTGTCAGCTCTGGGCCAGGTGGTCATGGCTCTGAGAAATGTATTAGAGCAATGTCTAAGTTAGAGCAGAGTTGAAATCTCCTGCCAAGACAGATTTCTTGTTGTTGGAATATGTTTCTGTGCGGTCTTCCATTTCTAGCTGACTGAAAATAGGTATGGAAGGGATTTTGATGAGGCCACCTTGTCCATTCTTTTCCACAAGGCATGATAAACTACACTGAAACCATTCCTGATAGGTGTGTTGAACTTGTTCTTCAAGTAATGGAGGTTTTCTAGCTTCCCTGGATGGGTTGCATTTGACTTCATTAAACTGTTTTCTCTTTTACATTGTGACTTTTATCAGTGTTCTGAATGGGCACAAAAAGACCTGCTAGCCGCTGCAAGGGATGCCAGGTGGTTGATTGTTGACCCCTAGATGCCAATAGCCAGAAGAGTGGTGGTGATTCTTGACCGAAGAGGGAAGGAGAGTCACTCAATGCAATGCTATAGAGTTTTTGTTTATTTTTCTTATGCTACAGGGATCTTCCACAGAGGGTATGGGAAAGTTAAAATATGATTCTCCCATTTTTTGTCTATGTAAAGTGAAAATTACGTTAATTAAAACTTAGCAAATAATCACCTTTTTTAAAAAAAACCAAAACCAGCATCACCTGGGATGTGTGTGGTTTTGGGCAGGGTGTGTGTGTGTGTGTGTGTTGCTGTAATGCAGTGTAAATTTAACGCTGAAATCTGCTATTTAGGAAAAAATGGATTCTCACCAGCCCCAGCTACTGAGCTTTTCAAGGCTTGAGGCAGCAATCTGCAAACTGTCAGGTCCAATTAAAGCAAATGGCTGGAGCTGTTTTTCTACCTCCTGGAGAGAATACAGTTCATCAAATGCCAGAAGGAAATTTCATTGGGCTCATGAGCAATTATCTTGTGGGATGTAATAAGAGAGATCCACTAGATGCCCAGTCTGAACTTTAACTTTTAATCACTCTTAATTCCCCAGTGATGAGCACTGATCTCACCAATTTAAAGCCTGGAGGTTTTGTGTTCAGTAGAAGCTGGTAGAGGGAGCTTATTCTTTTGTAGGCTTTGACTGATGTTGACTTGTAAATCTGAATTTTGAACACCCCTGACCTAGCAAAGGATGTTTGTCAGTGATAAGTGTTTAATATTCATTAAAAATACAGTGCTTTATCTATGCTCTGGGTAGATTGTGTGGCTGATACTGTCACTTTCTGTTAACACTAATTTTGTTACTTATCACTGACACAACACTGACACACCTTTCTGTGTGTTATGGGTTAACCCTGGTGTAGGTAGCTAAGCACAACACAGCTGCTTCCTCGCTTCTGCTCCAGTGGGATAGGGAAGAGAACTGGAAGGGTAAAATTGAGAAAGCAGGACTTCATCAGGTGTAGCGGTTGCTTGGAAAGGCAAACACCATTACTCCAGATGTCGCCCCTTCCTATTTCTTTCCCCCAGCTTTTATTGCTGAGCACAATGTCATATTTGCTGTCTCTGGGATCAGCTACCGTGGCTGTGTTACTTCTCAAATTCTTGTGCACCCCCAGCCTACTCACTGGCAGGGCAGTGTGAGAAACAGAAAATGCTTTGATACTGTGTAAGCATTCTTCAGTAATAGCTAAAACATCAATGTGTTATCAACAGTTTTGGTCACAAATCCAAATCAGCACCATATGAGCTACTATGAATAAAATTAAGTCTGTCCCAGCCCAAACAGTACGCTGTGGTATACCTTAACTTCCCTTACTGGAAGCCTGTGACAGCTGTTTATTTCTGGCTTCCTGGTGGTGTTTCCCAAAGGTTGTGTTTGCATTTGTATGGTTTAAAGCAAATATTGACCTACTGTGCAATCCAGTTTATTTCATGGGTCTAGTCCATTAGTTAGCGCAGAGCTGATTCATTAAAAATACAGTGCTTTATCTATGCTCTGGGTAGATTGTGTGGCTGATACTGTCACTTTCTGTTAACACTAATTTTGTTACTTATCACTGACAAAAATCCCCTTTTGGTCCATGGCACTTGGCGACAAAACCAGTTTGGATTGAGGCTATGCAGATGAGTGCTTGGTGTTGGAAGGAGGTTCACTTTTCTATGTCTGTTGTCATCACAGGTGGGTTGAAGCTGAGTGAAGTGAGAAATGAAGGTTCAAGGCCAACTCAGTTCTGATTTGGTAGCTTTAGAAGATGACAAGCTTTTCGTGCATGCCTTCGTGCCCAACTGAAAGAAGTTCTCTGATTAGTATATTTCTTGAGACTTCAGCCATGTTGAAGCTGTGGATTTTTTGAATCCCATCTATGATTAAGATTAAGGAGAGTTGCCTTCTGTCTGAGATTGCAGTTATGGTGTCCTGGATCTGTAAGTAGGCGGTACTTTTTGTCTGTTTACCCTCAAAACTACAGAGGACTTCACAGCGTTCAGGTGTAACAACAAAGGGCATTCAGTCCCAGTGTTTGTACTTAAACCCAAAACATTTAGATTTTGTAACAAAGAAAAGAGAAGAAAACCCTGCAGGGTTTTTTAAATAGCATCTCACCCTTTGGAAGCATATGGGATGCTGATCATCTTGCTGATCATCTTGGCTGTGGAGCCAGTGTTTTCCTAGCGCATCCTACTTGCAGTCCAGATGATAGTCCAGTATATGCAAACTGCTAAACGTAGAGGTACTGCCTTTTCCCCTAAGGGAGAAGTGGTGGTGCCTGTGCATTTCGTTTTCTTGTTTGCTATGATGCATTTCTCCTACTGGTGATGTCTTTTATAGCATGAAGACGGCATGGCCTTGAGACTGAGTCACTCCACTGCCATGGACAGTCTCAGAAGGATCACTAGGTGTTCTTCTGTCACAGTTCTGAGTGAGGATCTTGGCTTTTGTCCAGTTATCTCTTGGGCTCTTCCTCAGCTAAGCAAGAGCCCACCTTTGACTGTTTCATGCAGCAGCTGGCCCAGAGGCTTTTGTATCCAGTAAAGCTATTAGGTACTGCCATACTCGCACAAAATGAACCTGAAAACATCAGATGTGTAACTTCTCTACAATTTCTTCTATCTTTAGGATCTGTTCTGAGATTGCCAATTTTTTAGGAAACCAGAATTTTGGGGTCAAACTTCTCAGGAGGGTTTGCACAAAACTACTGTTGCTGAATATTAATAAATATGCTGGTGCTTCTTTTAGGCCTGCATCCTTTAACAAGGTGAGAGGATAGCTAGTAAGCCAGCATGACAACCACTGAAAGCATGGCTCCTACGACTTAAAAGGAAAGGCAACATTCCCCTCACTGTAACAACTAGAATACAGTCAGTGTAAATTGAATGTAAAATTCACTTTAGGCAAAACAGATCAATGGGCTGGCGTTTGTAAAGGACAAGTGTTGATTGTACAGATAAAAGTGTTCAATGGGACTATCTTTAAGCATAGCCTGGCTAGCTATTTTTAGCATTTCCTCACCCTGTGCCCCAGTATTTCAAGATGTGTGCCTGTTCTTCCACAGTAGAGCCGAAATGACAAGATGTTAATCCTGAGCAAAGGAATATTAATTCCCTGCTTTATTCTGTTTATGTAATACAGTTAAATATACTTTGAGAGCAGGTGAGGTATGGTGCATGGAAATGGTTTAACTTCACACAGGCTTTTTCTTGATTGATTGTTTTTAGCAGCGGCAGCTGCCCCATTTCTCTTCTTTCTTTTTCTGCTGACAGCAATTTGTCAGTGGAATGGCTTCATTTATCTGCTATTGATATTTAAGCCACAGAAACATCATCTGCTGTTCTCTCCCCCTCTGTGCCAGTGATGCCATTTTGCAAAATTCAGACTAAACAGAAATCCTGGTCACACAGGGAAAAGCGAGGTATCATTGAGACCTTGTGGCTTTGCAGTGGAATATTAAACTATTCACTTCAGCCAATTCTGCAAATTCTCTTGGCGGGCTGATGGAGGGAATTTGATGGGTTTAGTCTAATTTAGAGTGGTTAAACTAGTCACATAGTGGCTGAGATGGTGTCACTCTTCTACCTTAGAAGATCTGCTGGTGCTGGGAACTAAGTGTTTATCTTCTCTGCTATTTTGCAGTGTGACTGAGCTCTCTAGCCATCTTTGTATATGAAAGATCAAGCCTTGGAAACTGCCTACTACAAAATGGAGTGTGTGGGGCCTTACTAGACTTTTAGTCTCAGTGGCTAAACCAGACCTGATCTGACAGTGCTGCTATTTGTATGAGCAACAGCTGTGGAATGAGATCTGGAAAACAATAAACAACTAAATGGGCCTGACTGCATGTTTTTCCACATCAAGAAATGGGATTTGCACTAGTGCTGTATTAGAAGGTAGTATGTGAATGAATAATTTACTGAAACAACTGTTCTGAAAGCAAAATACCTTTATTGTGTTAGAATTCAATATGAACCCTTACACTAGAGTTATTTTTCTCATTTAGTAGGGTTTTATGTGTAAATAATAGAAGGCACTTTACCAGGGAGCTGCTTAGAAGAGGCCTGCTATGAAGGCAGAGGGTTTTGTTTGGGCAGTGGGGAAGCTAGCTGAAAGTAACAGATTGCTTGCGTTGAGGAGCAGCTGATAAACTTGGTTCTGAAGAAATGGGAGAGAACTGGAGTATGTGTTTCCATGGGAGGACTCTTGGGCCTGATACAAATGGACTGCATAGAACGCTGAAGTTCAGAGTAGACAAGGAGAGAGATTTGCACGTGGTAGAGCTGGATATTGAACGGTGTGAACTGGAGTTGAGATTATAATAAAGTGCCGTGGGATGGGCAAAAGTCTGCAAACAGGGTGTCTACTAGAAACTGGAGACTGAGTGCCCAGAGTGAGCTCAGGTGTGGTGGGAGCCAGGGAGACCCTCCTCGGGGTTTCTGATTACACAGGGCAGCAGTGAGGGCTAATGGCTCCTCGCCTCACCTGGGAGCCAGGAGGGGACAAAAGCTACAAGGTGGTCTTCATGTGGTGGTAAGTCAGAAAGGATTATTTACTGTGTTTTGCTGGTTTTCTTTCATTTAATAGTGAATGTATTTGTGGAAATTGTGTAGTCTTCAGAGAAATGACACTGCATCGTGTTAGGGAGAGCACATGCATGTGTCTGTCATGGTGCTGTCCTGGGGTTCTACTGTTTGCTGAGGAGAAAAGAAAGTGAAGGGTAGGTCTGAATTTGAGTTTATTGGCGAGAATACTAGCTTTGGCAATTAACTTAGCAGCTTTGAGACTTGTTCAGAGGTATTTGATCCTAGTTGTTGTCTGTTATTAAAGAATACAAAAGTATAACCCCTCTGTTTTGCAGGTAGGGAACAATATTTAATTGTGTAGATAAGCACTGGCCAGGCATTTAACTATTCAACTGGTTGGTTTTACAAAAACACTGCTTCTGTCAGGAAAGGGGGAAAACCCCTGTAAGCCTTATTTCTACAGGGTGAATGCCTATAGGAGTAATGTAGGAAGCAGTACTGCTTTTAAGCCAGTATGTGCTGCCTTAATTTAGCCATTACACCTAACTTGTTTGGATCTCTGTTGATGTTCCTAGTGTGAGGATATGCAAAAATAAATCTTGAAACTTCACAGTAGTGGTAGTTGATCAATTGAAATTTTGAATGCCTTGATATGTCTGTTTTTAATGGCACTGTGTCCCTGAAGTTCCTTTGGAAGGAAGCAGTTAAAATATGTGTGTGTAGGGGGGTGTATGGTGAGGGCTTAAAATAAAATACTTGAAATAACTAGGAACCACTTTGGCAGCTTAATAATACTGAATAGTTGAAGAAACTGCTCCTGACTGAGTCAGGTGCCTCTCTGCTGCCTGTTTTAGTTGGGAACAGATCCTTTTGACCCCTAACTTGAACTGCAGACCTTTGTTCTTGTGTAGAATCCCACAGCAATGAAGGAGGCCAGCAGGGCCACCACCAGTGTCCTTCGGCATCTTGTTGCTGACTTGTCTCATGAAGAATGACCATCATTCTGCTTGCTTGCTTGCACTGCAGTGAAATTGCTCTGGATTTCTGCTGTTGCAGGCAGAGTTTGCAATGTGCTGTGTCCCAGGCTGTCTGTGCTGGATGTCTGTAAACATTTTATGAGGTTTACCCAGTCTGTGCTGGGATTAAGGAAGGATAAAGCAAGTGATGTTTGTCTTGACCAGGCTCATGGGCTTGCAGTTATTTTGCTGCTATCAAGCGGATGGTGTCTTTATGCACAGTGCCCTAGCTCTGCTTGATGTGTTCACCTCTTCCTCAAGAGAGATGAGTTGAGGATCAACTAATGAAGCACAGTTTCACTCATTTGCTGGTAAAATTCACAGCTGGAATGGCCCTGGCATTCCTTTGTTCTGCTTGTTAAGTGCTTGTGAGTAGTGATTTAACCAGCACAGATCTGAAAGAATTATTGTCCATTCCAGTGATCCCTGTAAATGTTTGCATTAATTTCATCTGGTTACTCCCAATTGCAGCTGTTGATTGTTATGGCTCTGTTAGTTACACTCTTTGTTTTCCTAATTCTTTCAATGCTTTCTGTTGCTCTTCAATGGAAGAATCTCCTCAACATTAATTTACTGTGCCGCTATTACTTTTTCTGCCTTCCATGTTTCACGGAGAATGAAAGACTAGAGGTAGCTGAGATGTAAGCTTACTCCCAGTCTGCTGCAAGTTAATTTAATAAACTCAAGCCTGTGTGTAGTTACTCTTGTGCTGCTTATTCACCATTTGTATGAGAGGGGAACTCGGGGCAGGAGGTGGAGGGGTGGTCTCAGAAGACAGGCTGTAAAATTCTTTAGGTCCTCTTCTAATTAAAATAAGCTGCTTTTACTTTATGTGCTGAGGATGCCAAAACTTAATTTTCTTACTCATTGCATTGTATACCATGTGCACAAAGTCATGTGGAAAAAATGGGTTTATAGGTCCCTAGTAGTGTCATGGGGGCAGCTTGAACACAATAGGTGTTGAATAAACAAACAGTGAGTTTCAAGAAGTGTTGGTCTGCTTGTTTTTTTGTCAGGCAGAGTAGTATTTTCTTCTCTTCGTAGTGTTAATGTATTTTCTGTCCCTGAATGGGAGTCCATGGAGGAAATCTTGATTCCTCTGACAACTGCCCAGATCACCCAGGATTCACCAAGGTGAAGATTTTGCCCTCAGCTGGCAGTCTCTAGCCCTGTTCCAGTGTGCCCCGTTGGCGAAGTCATGCTTGTGCCAGAGGCCCAGCACTTGTATTCAGAGCATGCACGTGAATGAGAGCCTTCAGGAGATTGCAAAATGTTGCTGTGAGGAAATTGCACGTGGTCTGGTGCTGTGGCCATGGATGTCTGGGCAGGATTCATGGCTTTTAAAACATAAAAATAGCGATGCTTGCTGTGGCCATTCTCCAGGGAATCTGACCTAGACGTGTCTGTCTCCAGCTGGCTGGAGAGTAGAGCTGGGAGTCTCTTGAGTGCTGTCTGGAGGGAACAAGGTGGATCCTCGCTCGCTCTTGCCTAATGCAGATGACTGCAAGGGAGCAGGTTCTGCTCCTGGGTAACTGCCTCAGCTCTTGAAGGAAGCATGGCTTTTATCTCAGTTCAGGGCTGTGGAAACAGGTCGGGCAGGCACCTTAGAGTGAGCCAGGCTGGCCTGAGCTCCTGCTTTAAGGGCGAGTAAGGAGGAGGGAGGCTTGCCCTCATCTGAGGTGGATCTTCCTCCTGCCTCCGCCAGCAGCCTCTGCCCGTGCAATCCTGCAGCCGTGCGGCTGGGTTGCTGTAACTCTGCCAGGGAGGTGTCAGTTGTCGGGGTGACCTGAGTGTCCCCATGTTCTGGATGGGAAGGGGCTCTCCTGAGCAGTGGGGCCACAGTGGCGGTGCCTGGGCCCCCCAAAGCAGGGACAGGGCTGGCAGAGGCTGGATCCGCCTGGGAGCTGCCCTGTATGTCTGGGCTGCCCTGTTGTGACCGCAGAGCAAGAGGGCCAAGGGTGCCTGCTGGGAAGTGAAACTGCTGCTGGCGCCTCACAGCAGGCCTTGGGGGCCCAAGGAAGCCCCCAGCGCTGGGACATGGGTGGAGGACAGGACCCCTCTGGGTGCCGGGCAGCACCCATTCCTGTCCCAGGTAACATGGGGTGGGAGTGCGGGGGACCCTCATCTCTGCTCATGTGGTGGCCGCGCATCGTGGGCCCAGGCTAGTGGAGCTTGGATGGGGCTCAGGCTCTGGCTGCCGCCGCGGTGGCAACAGACCCAGCAGCGTCGGGAGCTGCCAAAGAGCGATGGCCCGTTGCTCCAGCTGGGTTGGCGCAGTGACAGCTGTCCCAGTAGCCCTCCTGCCTGATCTCTGGTGGGAGCTCCTGGGCTGGGTCTGAAGGGTTGGGTGGTTTTATCAGTTTCAGGGGGTTGTAGCCCATGTGTGCTTTGTATTCCTTGGAAAACCACCTAAGAGGATGAAAGTAAGTAGGTGGTGTGAGCTCTTGGTAGATGTTGGATGGTGCAGATCTCTAGTTATTAGAGATACAATAACAGACTGTACCCAAGGAGAAGGAATAGTCAAAGAGAATGAAAATAGTAAGAAATGGGGGATAATGTTATTTTCCAAGATGCTTAGCATAATAATGACTTCTTTTGGAGCTTATGAATTAACAGTTGGGAAAGCTGGGCATTTCAGGTTCACGTGAGCTGCTGTGGACAAGACCCCAAAATAAAAGTTCTGCTGCGGTCATCTCCATGTGGATTTTCAAAGGATGTTCAGAAACTAGAGGGATATCGAAGCCTTGTGCTGCTCTTGAAAAAGTGCATGATTTGCGTTTGCCATAGCACTTAAGGAATCATCTGTGGGATAGACAAAGCTCTCTAAGAAGGAATAATTCACCCAAGAAGACAATTCAGACTGCCAAAATATGTATAAAGGAAAAATAAGCTGCTTTAAAAAAGAAAAAAATCACCTCATCTTCCTCTGTTTACCATCCTGCTCAAATAACTTGATAACCAAGTTAGACGCACTGATCTTATCAATCTGCTTACACCACTGTTTGGTTCTGTTTACTGTGTATCCAGCACAGCAGCAACCTTTGCCTCTTAAGAGACGGGTATTAGGTTGCCTCTGGAGTGCCTCCTACCAACAGCGCAGTTTAAATATTGGCAGAAAGTTGCAATAATTATTGTAACTAAAATGCTGTGGACTGAAGGTGTTAAAGTATTCTCCCTTTGTTCCAGTTAAGTATTACTGGGCTTTCCAAAGAATGGACTCTTAGATTGCACCTGGGCTGTTCTTTTCTCTGTTACAGTAGATGAGGTCAGAATGCTAGGTCAGGATTCAGAAATATGCTTGTGCCTTATAATGGATTATTTGTTCATAGTTACTTTAAACTCCCATGGGAAGCTGATGTTTTCTCTGTGAATCATTTCTGGCAGCTATACCTATCCTTCCCTGGAATAATTATTACTGAGACAGCATCAAGGGAGGGAGTATTTGCTTCAATGAGTGAAACATTTCCATTTAAGAGGTAAACAATGCTGACCTGGCAAGGTTCAGACTGTGTGAGCATTGTCATTAATCTCTTAAAAGATTTTGAATGGTTCTTTACTCTTGTTATGCATCACCCTGGTGGATTAGATGGGAATGTAGAATGCATTCGGTGCCTTCTTGTGCGGCAAATAGAGTATTTGCATTAAGAAGCAGCCTTCAGATCAGCGAGCAAGGGATTAAGGTCACTGAAGCACAGACAACTCTGTTAACTAGTATTCAGTATCACAAGTGTGTACAGTTGAACTACAATAGCTTCCCCGAGCTGGAGGATGAGTACATGTGCAGCTCCTCTGTGAGTCATAGGTACCTGCAGAACCAAGGGAAGCTTGATGCCTGTGGCAGCAGTAAAAGTATGTTCCCATCTGTATCCAGCTTATTATGGGCTACTGATTAGATGTATTTTTGTCCTAGCAATTTGGTACCTGTGATACTGACAAGAGATTGCTGTCTGTTGGCAGTTCTGTGACAAGACACCTGATGTTGGCATGTCATACTTCATCCATAAGTAAATTCACAGTGCAGTGACATGATGCATTTCTCCAGGACTCTCTACAAAGTGTCTTCATGTAGATTTTGTATTTCATTGTCAGTTGAAGAAGGTTTCTCTGTAACATCCATGTCAGAAAAGCAGTGTGAAGGTGCACAGAGAAAGTGTGGGTTTGCCTGTATGTAGGTCACACATTTCTAGGACCAAGGCAGTTCTGACCTGGGTTTGGTACTGTGCTGTTGGAGTGCTCTGTTGAGCATGTGTCACAATATATAGTGTGTCAGCCTGCTCTGCTGTTTTCAGGTAGCAAGGGGTCATCCTATATTGCAGTGCCTTAAATTTTAGGGGTTTGTGGCACAGCCTGGAATATTCTTTTATGATGAATAACTTTTGGAACTGGCATTGCCTTCCTTGAAATGCTGAGAGTTCTGAAGCCTGGGATGTTTCATTCGTTCCTGGGGAGAGGGGAGAGGTTCACTGATATAACATAGAACTCCTAAGGTTGGGGAGTGGCACTCTGTCCTTATCTCCTAAGTGTGCAATTCCTTTTCCCACTGTTACTACCTCCCCGCGCCTTCCACCAGTTCACTTGTGTTGTTGGATGTTTCCATTTGTTTTCTCTGCAGTGGGTTTGACAGACTTGACTGACTGATAGCAGCCTTTTAAAAAAGCACTTTTGCCTCTTGGTTAAAGCAATAAATTGTCCATTTTATTAATCTCTGATCTGGTGGAAGAGGGGATCATCCAAATCTCGTTAGGCCCTGCAATGGTTTCTAAAAAGGATATTCTTTCTTTTTATTAATTTCTGCTTATGTAAAGATCATAGACATTGGTGCGTTTTAAACTCAGAAATGTTACATCCACCTCCACAAAGGAAGTCTAAATGAAAGTGTCGCCCAAGGTGTCTTTTAGTGATGACAAGAACAAAAGGTGACATTAAGTTCACAAGGACATTTGGTTTTGATGTTGCTCTCATGTGACAGCTGTTTGGATGTCACAGCGATACGTAGCAGGAAGAGTCTGAAACTGGAGAGATGCTAAAGCTGAACAGAAATCAGGCTCTTTCTGCACGCTAGAAACTTGATTTTGCATCAAACTACTCCTCCATGTATGTTTTAAAAGGGGGTGTTTGGCTGGAAGAAGAGTTTATTTTTAGGCCTCAGTGGTTTCAGTTGCTTTATTGGTAGGTGGTAGTGTGAACAACATGTCACATGGTGCAGAACTGCTCCTATTCCATGTCTGAGTACACATCGTATTAGCTCGTCAGCTAAACCAGGTTTGTCAGCCTCGTTTGAACTGGCTTTGTGTCATAGCAGTTGGTAAGATTTGCTGTACTTTTGGCATCTGCACTCGTAGGCCCTTGGCATTCTGTTTGGGTTTTTTTGTTGGGTGGTTTGGTTGTTTTTTGGTTTTTTTTCAAATTTTGAATATTGTGGATAGCTTGAGAGGAAGAGGGAGACCCAGGGATGCCCAAAGACAAAAGGATGCTACAGGTGATATTTCCAGAAGTCAAAGCAGCAGCTTGGCCCTAAATATTGAAAGCCACATTCCTCTGTCTTGTTCTGGTAAAGAGGTAAACCAGGCTTTGACAATCTCTTTGATTTACTTCAAAGCTGTGGATGTGCTGCATCTGTATGGTATCCACCTTGTTTACCATTTGTTATGGCAACAGTTGGAAACACTATCCCAAGCTTTTACTGATCCCAGCACAAAATCTTGGTGCTTATTCCAGGTAAGCAATAACTCTTTCCTGTTCCTGCCATAGCTAGCATTGATAAATAGCAGCATAAGATTGACATTTCTCTGATGTTGGCAATTTTTTTTTTTTAAACTGCTGTTACTTTTGAGAAACAGACAGACATTTCTTTCATATGCATCTTTAATGCTTCCTGTATGTCAAAATCAAAACCAAAACTAACTTTCTGGGCAAGTGAAGCTCAACACTGCAGTATGACATGGTAAGATGCTTATTAAGACTCTTCCTGAAAAATAGACCGGTATTGACTTTTTCTTGCTAAAATCACGCTGCTTGTGTTTTCCTGGTCATTTCTTTCAGCTGTGTTTACTGTGCTTTTTTTGTTTCTGTTGCCATTGTGTCTCTGGTAGCTGTTGCACGTATTCCTGAATTTGAAATCAAGGGGATGGTGTTTGAGTTTTGTACGGACTTCTTGCCCAGTTCTCTTTCCTTATACCCAGTGTTCTGGAGTAAGTCTTCTGGATATTTTGCAGATGTTTCTGTGCCTTGGAAGTCTGGCTAGTTTGCATATCCTTCCCATCTGTGCTAAAGCTCTCAGAATCCCTGTTTTAAATAAAGTACAGATTTATCTACTCAGCCGGTCAGGCTTCTTCTGTAGCCAGGTCATTCTGGGGAAAATGTGATGTGTTGAGTGGCATCACTTAACTGTATGTTGTTCTATTAGGTGTGCTGACCATGCTGCTGCTGAGGCTGAATGTATTGCTGATGATACTGCCTGTCTGCAAGACCCCTTACGTGGAAGAATTTTAGGGGTTGCTGTGCAGATCAGTGGACATGGACCCCTATGCCAGCATGCAGGTTGGGATGCGGGTAGTTCGTGGAGTGGACTGGAAGTGGGGCAACCAGGACAGCGGTGAAGGGAATGTTGGGACTGTGGTTGAGATTGGTCGGACAGGCAGCCCAACCACTCCAGATAAGACTGTGGTCGTGCAGTGGGATCAAGGCAACAGAACCAATTATCGGACTGGATTCCAAGGGGCTTATGACCTTCTTCTGTATGATAATGCACAAATAGGTAAGTATAGCATGGACAAGAAACACAAACCCTAGTGCTGTAAACCCACCTCCTTTAGCGTATGTAACACCTGCCTTACGTGCTAGATGGAATGTTAAGCCTTTTTCAACTGCCTGTGAACCAATGCTGAGCAGCAGTGTATGCTGCGAATGGCAGTGAAATTCCTGTTTGCCTCTGTGCAAAGGCTTTTTTTTTTTCTTTTTTATCCATGAGTCTAACGGTTTTGCTGACTTGGTCATTGTTACATTCTGGCATGACTTCTAGGATGAGAGTCCCTTAAGCCAAGAAATGGACACTTCATGTTACGCTTATCACTTCATATTTTATTACTGCATCATCTTAAGTAGATGCACAGTAATGACTTTTTTCTTAAAAACACGCTGATGTAGTTCTGAGAGCCTGGTCAGCCTGGTTTCTCTGGATTTTGTGTGGATCTTATATTCCTTTGCTTTTGTTCTCCTAGGTGTTCGCCACCCAAACATCATCTGTGACTGTTGCAAGAAGCATGGTATACGGGGAATGCGGTGGAAATGCAAAATGTGTTTTGACTATGACTTGTGCACACAGTGTTACATGAACAACAAGCATGACCTGTCTCACTCCTTCGAGCGCTATGAGACAGCACACTCACAGCCGTAAGTGGTGCTATAGGGGAAGTCCGTCCAGTTAACCATGTTGAGATTTATAGGTCACTGTTCTATAATAGTGGTCTCCAAAATGGGGCATGTATGCCCCAGGGGGTGTGCAAGATGATCTAGTGGGGTGCAGGAATAACGTTACAGAACTTCACTAGAACATGTCTGTTTAATTTATAAAGAAAGAAATGCACGTATATTGGTGAGCACTCACAATTTTTTTGCTTGTAGTTTTGCGTGATCAAAAAAGTTTCGGGACCACTGTTCTACAGAATAGTCTAAGGCTGGATCTAACGCTTTTATGGAGCTGCTTGAAAAAGACAGCAATCAGTAGAATTTTTCTGAAAAATTATGGTGAAAATTCAAAATGTTTGTGTGCTTAAATAATTTCTTAGACATGCTTTGCTGTTTGCTGTTCCCAGATAACTGAGTGGCCACAGAGAAGGCTGACAGGAATCTTGCACTCCCAAATTGTTGATTTCTTCTCAGGGTCTCTACTGTTCACTGAAGAACACCACCTTCTCATTTAACTCCTCTGCACATTAGCATTATAGGAAGTGGCTGCTACACTGCCTGTGGAACAGTATCTATAATTTTTTGCTCATTCACAATGTGCCAAAACATGCAGGTCTGTTTTTGCGTCCTGAGGAAAAACTGAAAAATAGTCTCAACAGTAGTTTCATTTGTGTCTTGTAAGGTGGGCGTGAAGATGAATCTTGTAATCCTCTTGCCTTTAGAAAAGTAATAGGAAATCAGCTTGTCTCTGTCATCGATTTTCTTTTTTTTTTTTCTTTTTTTTCCCCTTGAAAATATCAGTATGCATTGCATCCGTCTGTGGAATGAAAAGTGTAATTACGTCGCTAAAGACAGTGGTGTCAGATTTGCAGCTGTTTTTTTTTTTTTTTTCTTTCCATATGGGAAGCTCTCTCTGGAGTTGATTACCATAGTTTTGCAAGTGTGGTTGAGCCAGAATTCTGAGTGCTAGCAAAGAAAGAGATGTTGCTGTCCAAAGATGTCCCCTCTGAGCTTTGAGGCTTGTGTTTATCCACCAGATTAGGATGTTTCTTGAGCTTGTGTTAATATGACAAGCCAGCCAGATCCTATTGTGAAATGAGCTTAGTGATTTCATATATATATATGTGTATATATATATATAAAAACTAGACATAGCTTTTTAAATCTCTCTTTCTATGAATATTATAGTTAGCTCCAAGTAGTCACCCAGAGGTGCCTGCTTGTGTCTTTTATTTGAGCTCTAGGTATACTTTGCTGTTAAGGTACATAATCTTCCTCACATTTAAAGAAAAAAGAAATAGGCAACTATTACTTTAAGAGGCTGTAGTGTTGCAGAGCAGTCCAAATTTTCTGGCCTTTGTGTGGGTTCTCCATGGCACTGTGCAGTGCTGCATTCTCTTGGGCAGCAGGCCAGCTCTGTTGCCTTTCCCGACCCGCATCAGGAACACCCCAGAATACTGTCATTTATCAAAAGGCAGATTGCTAGGCAGTTTCTCCCCAGGGCTCTCATCCTTTGCAGAACTTGTGTCCTTTTCCGAGGAATCTGAATGGTGAAAGATGTAAACAGAGCAGTATTTCTTTTCAAGGCTTGTATCTGACCTGTGTCCAGGCTGCTGTTTGAATTGGGCAGTGGAGTGCTTGCTATCAGTGTGAAAAGAGAGCTTGGAAGACTGCCAGTGAAGTTGCTGGACCTGGTACTGTCCTATGTGGGTTGTCTGACTTTCACAAAACACTGCGGCACTGCTCTGGAATGTCACGGAAGCACTGGAGGACTCTTTGGAGGTAGATGTCCATGAGAGCAGAACTTGAAGTTTGGTGATCTTGCCTCTTGGTGGCTTTTTGGTTTGTTTGGTTTGTGGTTTTCCTAAACTCCTTTGCTTTTTTTGCCCTGCAATTGTGGTTCATTCAGGGGTTAAGGATGATGGGACATGAATTAACTTTTTCTGAGTGGATAAAAAGGAGTCTAGACGTGGGCCACAGTCTATGATACCAAGTCTTTTGTTAAAGACACAGTATTCTGATTTATGTTACTGTGTGTTAGCAGGAGCAGTGATCTTCCTAATACCAAGCAGAAAAAAACCCCGACAAAACAAACTCAAAAATAAAAGGGATGCATGTGTGCTTGTGACATCAGGGACACAGCGTGAGCCTGTCAGATGTGGCAGTGGTTTCTGGGAGCCTCAATAAGGGGTAAAGGAAAAAGCAGCAGTGCTTGTAATTGGATAATACAACATTTTTCATGCTGTTCCTGTGTGGCAGGTGTTGAATGTAGCCGTGCTGAGGGATGGAGAGAAATCAGAAATCCTCAGTGAAGAAGCTTCCAGTTGTGGAAAGCTACAATTTTAAAGATGAATGAAAGGTACATACTGTGATTCTTAGAAGTCACTGAGCTTTTGGAGAAAACAGGCTGTCAGAAATGCTTTTTGTTTCAGTCATTTGACTTGAGTTGCTGTAACTGCAATGCATATGTGTTTTATGCAAGAGCTTTCATACAGGGGGCTGGCAAAATGAAACGATTTTACTCAGAAATGTCTTGCAGGGCAGGAGCAGGAAGAAGTAGGAACACCTTTGCTTCAGTGCAAATCTAATCCTATGATTTGTTGGTCTAGTGTTCCATAGCTTGCTCTGCATTGAGTGGAATGTTCTGATACTAAAAAAAAAAGTGAAGTGAGGGGCATGGAGGGAGATCACCTTTGAATACTGCCATAGAGACAGTTTCTTTGCAATAACTGAGGTCTGAGCTGTAAGGACGTGTTGCCTTAGGCAATGCAGCATCCTTTTCGAGGAACAAAAATTGCATACTTGTGACTCACTAGGACTATTGCTTAGATCATTCATCTCAATTTTTTTTGCTTAATAAAACGGAAGAGAAAACCTTTGGCAGCTCCCCAAGGACCAAAAAAAAGCTGTGTATTTAAAAAGACGTGGTAACTGCTGTGTGGATTTGGGTTTTCTTGGTTTTGTTGCTGCCCACTGTTGTTTGGATGGCTGTGAAACACAGAATGAGTCTGCTTTAGAGATCAAGATTCCCTCGCCTCCTTTCTCTGGCAGGGAATGGGTATCTTTCAGTTCTTTACAACGAGCTTCAAGTGCAGCAGTGTGTTGCTTTCAAGACCCAGGCAAAGGGCTATGATCAGCCCACTCACTGGAGTGTGAATTAGTCAGAAAGCTTCTAAGGCAAGTGGATGGAGACACAGCCCACAAAATTTCTCAGCATCCCATAATCTTGGTTTTGCATTGCGGTGGAGGGGCTACTAATATATCATGATTGTAGTCCTTGGCTTACCATGAGTGAGATCAAATGCAGAACCATGGAATGCAGCTGTATTACGGAGCTGTCACACCAGCTGTCTCTTGAAACAAGGATCAAGATCTGGGCGTTTCCAGGTCCTCCCTGGTCTCCATTCTTAGTCCATTGTGGGAGAGCATCGCCATGCATCCAGTCTTGCAGCTGCTGCCATTACTGATCCTTTGACAGAGGAAGGTAAGGCCTATAGCAGGACAGTTTTGGAGATCGCAGCGTGATGTCCAGACGCAGTGAATTGCTACCACCTGCACTGCTGTTGCCAGACCCACCGTCTGGCAGCTGTGCAGCTAAACCTAGGCAAGGCCAACACATAACTGTTTGTAGCAGCTCACTAATCCTAGGATTTAGGAGGCCTTAAGCCCAGACAGACACTGCAGAGGGTTCCCAATCAGTTTTCTAAAGAGGCTTTGAAGACACTTTACCTGAAGGCTATTTCAGGTCTTAAATGACCTGAGTTTGAACCGCTGGTGGAAGCAAGCACTGGTATTTTTCTTTTGTTTGTATTTTTCCATTTGGAGTAATCCCTTCCTGACATCTGCCAATTGCAGGTATTTTTTATTGGTCTTGTTTATTTTGAATTTTATGGCTGTTTTAGGAGAGGCTATCATCCTTACTTTAAAAGAGAGGGCAGCTCAGTTTCACTGAAGACCTTTTTTTTGCAATTGTGTACCCGTTTGCTCAATATATGCTTAGTAATTGGAAGATAAATGAGTGTCTGTAAGCAGGATAGCAAAGCAAAACTCACCAGGTTGATGTTAGGGCTGGAATAGTCAGGCACACTGGTGATTTTTGCATATTATCAAATCTGAGATAATCCTCTGCTCATACGAAATATTTGTATTATTATATTCAAGTGCAAAAGCAGCAGTGGCATTTTGCATGCGTCACCTTCTGGGGGATGATGCTAAGCTGAATTTCAGTAGGGGATGACACCACATAATCAGGGACAAAACTCTCTAATACCCGGTTTGGAGGGCTGGAAAGCAGGCAGGCTTTATTTTCAGCACCGGATGCACGGGGGATAAGTTCTACCCAACGCGCATCTCGACTTTGTTCACTGTTTATCTTTAGATGGCCGATCTATATGTATTAATGACATTTCTGAGAAACTACTGGCATATTCCTTCCATTCCACGAACTACTTATCATATCTGCACTCTTACTACGCATGTGTGGCCTAATGGGTCAGGGGTCCTCTGGTGGTCCTTTGGGACACCTTCATCCCTTTCTTCATCCTCTTTCTCGTCATCTTCCTCCTCTTCTTTGCGTCCTTTTCATGACCTTTTCTCCTGGCCCTGTTTCAGCACTCTGGGCTTACGTCTTGGTTTTGGACAGGTTCTTATCTGCTACTAGCTACTATAGTAGCTAAACTATACAATGCAGCATTCTACTAGTAGCTAAACTATACAATGCAGCATTCTACTAGTAGCTAAACTATACAATGCAGCATTCTACTAGTAGCTAAACTACATAATGCGGCGTTGTATGGCTCGGCAATGCCATGGATACATCAGTTGCAACATTTATGGTTAAGCGCACTGGTAAAATTCCCTGGTGTCAGGGTTGTAGTGTATTTTACCCAGGCTATTTTCTAGACTTACTAATAAATCAGAGCTGTAACAATCTTTCAGAAGCCCTATTTTTTTCCTGGAGAACAATGGAGTTGGAGGAGCCAGCAAACTACACAGGGAAACGTTTTGTGTAATCAAGCACTAGAAAAACAAGTATTTTCTCACATTGTGTTTTGTACTGTAGTCAGAACAGAGCTTGCAGTTCTTTTCAGCCATAATTCTTAAACCAGCTCAGTCTAGTCCAGTTAACCAGTTGGATTTCTAAATCAGATACATTACAAGAACAAGTGCATGCTATCATTTAGGTATGCGTGTGCAATACAGACCCATTCAAGGCAGCTTTAATAATCCAGCCTTCCATCTGTGCCTGCTTATACTGTAGGCATGAACTAATACAGCAGCTGAGTGACAACTGCTGGGCATTTGATTACTAGGCAATAAGGAGAATGCGGGTTTATTTACTGTATTAACCTCTTCAACATGTGTTATTTATACGATGTCAGTTTAAGCTGCTAGGCTAAGAAATTTTGGTGAGCAACATTTTAAATAAAATCTGACTCTTGTGTGTATGCTTGTTTCTAACTTTTAAAAAAAGGCTCATTCAGTATTAATTTATTCACATTAATTTATTTATGAATTAATTCTAGTAATTAATGAGTATAATTATACTTTTAAAAAACCCATTGCGATTTACCAGATAAAACGTCTAACTGTGCTTCCTTAAAAAAACACGTAAAAAAAGAACACTAGGGCATAGCCCCACACTAGGGCTTCCCTTATTTACTTTGGAATGTTCTGTTTGATTTCTGCAATAGGGATTAAATTTCAGTGACATATTTTATCTTTGTCGTTTCTGGAATTACATGACCAAAACTGTAAGCAAGAGAAATAGCCACTAAAACATCCTTAGCCTGTGTTTTGAACTGAGAGTCATGTTGAAAGGATGATAACAAGCCATTTGACTTTGTACGCTCACTAAGTGCTTCTGTATCATTCTCAGTACGATATGCTGGTCTTAAAGGCTGTGTATATCTCTTAAGAGCATAGTTAAGAAAACCTTCTGGCAGCAGTACAGTGTTGAGTCTTAGGTGCGTGCCCCCACGTTTTAGTTCACATTTGGTAGACTTGGTCTGAAATCTTGCCCACTGTGGCTTTCCAAAGCTGACTTTGATACGTGTTAGCTTCGGAGGTTAGCAAAAAAACCAGCAAGCATTTAGTCCAAGTTACAAACATACAGGTAGTTTTGTGAAGAACTGTGCCTTGGCAAGGAAGGATAGGCTTGACAATGGAAAGTGTTGCTAAAGGCAGTTCCTGAAATAGGTTTCTGTGATCCTGATCCCTCGCTAGCGTCCTTGTCTTAGTCTGGTTCATGCTTGAGCAATCGGCATCCGCTTGCCATCTGTCAGAATTTCCTTTATCCTTTACTGGAAGTGCTTCAGTAAAAGCTTTGCTAGGGAGGATTAGAGAATCTAGAATTTCATCGTTGAGGTTGTTTTTATTGTAGTTTCTGTGAGATCTTTGTGTTGGCTTTTCCTGGGGTAACCTGTGTGACCTTTACATCCTAGAAGAAGTGTGTGTTTATACCCACCATGAGCTGAGATTCTAGTTTACAGCTCTGTCTTTCTGAACAGATGAACACAATATTTATGGCCTGCTACCTTGCAGGGTGACCATCCCTTCTGCTTTCCAGTTCCTTATGTTGTGCTTGTTTCTTCAAATAAGAATTTTCTGCAGCAGAGAAGGCTTTGTCTTGCAAGATACATTAGCTGTGCCTGGTATGCAGGGGCTCTGACTAATGCAGGGCTTCAGATCTCTGCTGCAGATTAAAAGCAGTCTCTGCTTAAGCTTCTCCAGGTCAGTTGTTTTGGGTCTCAAATCTCTGTCTGTAAAGCATGGGTGATGCTTTTTTGTAGCCGTCTGGAGTATAGCTCTGGGTGATCTGAAAGGCTCTGCAAGCACCTTGGTGAAATTTGAGCACAGGCAGAATATCCACAAGGGGGTGGTTCCCAGCATGCTGAAGAGAGACATAGCTTCATTCTGTACAGTACATGCTCCCAAGTCTTTTCTGGACTCTAGTAATTTAATACCATTGGAATTTGTAGGGCAGAAATGGCTGCAGACTTTGGCTGTCATAATTAAAATTGTATTAAAGGCAATATTGCAGTGATTAAATTTATCCCTAGGGAATTTTTGCAACACACTAATAACTTTGGTTGTTATCCAGTATTAGAAACAAAACATGTTGAATTAGATTAAAACCTAAGATGTATTGGCTCAGTACATCTGGTTCTCGCATCATTTTTTGGTGTTGCTGGTAAGCAGTGTGGTTCAAGACAAGGTCAAAATTTTTGTGAGGCCAGGGAAAGAAGGCAGTAGTGGTGGGTTGCCTCCAGCGTTTAAATAGAATGGGAGATGGAGTTTCTTACACTTCTCTCTTCTTTAAGGAAGCTCAGCTTTCTGAACTGGTCAGCTTTGGTTTTGTATTCTCTAGCCAAAAAATTCACTGAAAGTGACAGGTTAATGTGAGAGAGGAAGCAACTGCTGTTACATGATTATACAAAAAGGGAAATTATGAAAGGTATTTAATGAGTGGTGGTTATTTTGCTGTTTAAATACCTTGCTTAAGCTTAGCTTGGTGCTTTGTTTTGCTGTCACCTAGAATGTTTGCATTGAAACCCTTCCCCTGCAAGAGCAGGGTTTGAGCTAGAGAAATACATTTTTGTGAGTTTTTGTCTCAGGGCTTGACTAAGGCATCTTTGATATATTGTTATAAAAACATTCAACAAAATACACTGAAAATAACACGTTGTAGCTGGGCTGTTTCAGATGTAGTGCACAAATCCATGCTGGTTTTTGAGGCAAGTCTGTAGTGCATAGCACAGTGCAATAAAATGAATGCTGGTCAGTGTTTCTCTTTAGCTCAGCTTTTTTCTAGCCATCTTTTTCATTGTCTTCTCTTTCGTAACAACTGCTAGCCTTGATGGTGTTTAAAACAGACAAAATCTCAACCATTCAAAAAAGTCTTCATCTTCCTCCTGTCAAACTACAATCTGGATACATTCAACAATTATAAGAACAGTGTAAATAATCTCTTCCTCTTTTTAAACACGTTAGGTTGTAAAGCAAGAAAGGTAAAAAGACTTAGGCTTTTGATGGATAAGTAAACAGTAAGTTCAGGCATAAGCTTTTTATCCTTCTGAGTCTCCACCTTCTCTCTCTAGGTATTAGATGGAAAATAAATACAGCATTCTGAGGTCAGCACTGCCCTGGGTAGGCTTCCCCTCCCCTTCCCCTGCGGAACAGCTGCTGAACTTGGTTTTGCTCTGTCTGGTCTGGGAGTTGCCAAGAGCCTGTCAGGAGGAGGTGCGCAGTTGTGGGTATGGATTGTGGCATCTTTGCGGTCACCTAGAGAAGTGGATTGTATCCTGAGCGAGCAACGCAAACAGGTCCTTAAGGACTTCGGTGGCTTGGTATCTCATGAGAAAGCTTTCTGCTAGGGAACAGAAACTAGGAACAGCACACACAAAACCAGCAGTGAAGCTGCTGTAAGATTATGGGAATTGGAAGCTGCTTTAACAGGACATCAGACCCCCTGTTTACTATCACGTAGGTATTTTTTTTTCTTTCTTTTTTCTTAAGATGGAGCGGTGTGTATGCCTGTGGTGTGGATTGCAGGGCAGATAGAAAGGTCTGTGTTATCCTGGAAACAGTCTAGCCACAGCACTGCTGGTCTAATCTGCTCTGCTTTTCAGTAAGTGACCTAGGCTGTGCAGTCTGTAGCTTAGGTTACGAAATGTGCTGAACTCCTTATGGCTTTGAGCTAGGAGACTGCCCGAGCCATTAACATGTGCTTTTGGGCAGTGCACACCCTAGTAATGTCCCCAAGCATTGCCTTCAGTGGAACGATGGGGTACAAGGGCAGCTGAAATTCAATTTCACTCTCCCTCTGAAGTGATGTCAGACTTTCTGTAGAAGTTACTTTCTCCTTACTCCTCTCTCTTCTATACCCCCGCACCCCCAGTTATCAGAGGCTGTGTTATAAAGATATATTTTAATTGTGTGAGATGTTGACTTGGATGGTGTTCTTTGGGAAGCATGTGGATTATAAGTGGCATAGCTGGCAATGAAAACTATCATGTCTTCCTGCTGTGATGTTTAGGATTGCGTGATGATATTTGTAGCAGGTCTCCCCTGCTCTGTGTAGGCAATGAGGTGAAGTTGCTAAATCCAGATTTTGTAAATGCACATTATGCTGTAGAATGCTGGTGAATAGTTAAAGAGTATTAATTTGCATGCATACACAATAATTGTACTTTGCCCTCGGTGAGCTGCCTTGCCCTAATGTAATTTGTGGCCTGTGCATCTCCTAGAGCATGTGGGGAAGTTTTTCTTCTTTGGAGCTACTAGATTTGAATCTTGCTCTACACAGGCCCCCTCAAGGCTCTTGAAGTTCTGAAAGAAGCATGAACCTGTTTCTCCATGGCTAAGCATGCTGTGTGTGAGCGAATGTTATCATTTTGAGTCTTTGTGTTTATGTATGTTCAACTTCCTGATTCAGCAACATGACATTCTGGTATCTAACAACACGAGAGAGAGATCCCACTGCAGTCCTGCTGCTTGTGTGTAGATCTGTGCTTGTCTCCACAGACTGTCACTGAAGTGTGCCTGTTCCTCATGCTCACATAGCAGCCTCTGTTCCCAGTTATTTGCATCCCACAGAGGAGAGAAACACAGTACTTTTTTAAAGCTCGTCATGGATCGCACAATAGTTGATAATACTGAAAGATAAACCTGGGTCATCTTTTAGCCCAGTGTATTATTCGCTTGTTGTCTCTCTGCCATCAGTGGAACAGTGCCCAAGTACCCTGACCTTCCTGTGGAGACCAGCTTTTAGGATCAAAGACCCTGTTCAGCTGTTTTATTGTTTTCTCTCACTTCTTACATGCCCTTCAGAACTCAGGCCATGTTTTTCCATATGTAAGTGTGGTATACTTGGTCCTCATGTAACAGACCTTGGTTGGAACAGAGCTTTATAAAGCGTGAATGTAGCATTAAATTAATTTGTTTTCTCTTATTTTGTTTTTCCAGAGTCCTAGTGAGTCCTCGACAGAATTTGACTCGCATCACATTAAAAGGGACTTTCCAGGGGGCTAAAGTTGTCCGTGGCCCTGACTGGGAGTGGGGTAACCAGGATGGTAAGCTTCTTTCAAGACGTCCTGTAAAACACCATTAGATTTTTTTTTTAATTTTTTTTTTGCCAAATTGCTACTTGAAAACACATATGCTGAGCAGTAGCTTCTAGAGGAGCTGTTCAGGTGATGCAGGTTGCTGTTCTTTAGAGTGTTCAATAATATTTGTTTAAAAGCATACCTGTGACATAAACTCACATTCGTTCAGGGTGTGGGAGGGAAATTTTGCTGCTTCTATTTCATAGATGTGAAGACTCATGGGAACTATCCTGGAAGATCTTGTATAGAACTATAGCTGTACACCATGTTCTAAGAAAATAAATATCTGTCTTTTCCTGAAGAAGCTTCCATTCATAGTAGGAATAAGGTTTGTTTGACTTTGTGACCAGTATTCCTTTTTCCTTTGGAGTTCTTCAGAATATTCTTATTTGGACACTTAAAGAGAAATGATCTGTAGGGAGTGTTTCACATGGAGCATTAATGAAGAACTGTTTGCTGTGGTTGCTGGAGAATGCTGCTTTCTGTATGAATTGTAACTTCAGGCTGGAAATGCAAAGGGACAAACGTGCCTTTTCTGGAGCTGCTCTTGGGGTGTATTGACTGTGTCCAATTCACTGATACCAGTTTCAATGTAGTGCTACAGGGTTAAGGAAATTTTACTGTCTGTCTCTAGTTCAGAACCTTGTACACACGGTAATGTTTACAGCTTCTTTTTTACCTTAATAATCAAGCTGTAAGTCCAAAGGTTTCCAGTGCTGACTCCACCATTTATTGCAGCTCTGGGTTCAGTGGAGGACATGGATACTTGCAGGGTCTGAGAGCAAAAGAAGCTTATGTTCAGTAGAGCTTATCCATCCTTTTGAGAGCAGATCAACATTTACATGTCTGAGTCTTGTGTTGCTTACAATGATTGTGACCTGAAGGCAGTTACACGTGCAAGACAAGTGAGAAGAAACGTAAGGCCAGCCACTTAGCTGCTCTCTAATACTGCCCTGTCTTTGATGGAGCTGCCCCCATCCATAGCCATTTGCTCTTCTGACCTTAGCTTCCTGACACTTCAACTCTATTTCTGTTTAAGGAGGTAACATGTGTGAGAATAAATAACCTTGCAAACTCTGTGATAGGTTCCTGCTCAGTTTTTGTATTGATCATGTAGTCTGGTGTGTCAGGTAAGGGCAATAGCAGCTAGTTGAGAAATCTGATGGAATGTCTTACTTTTATTTGCCGGTGTCTTTTTAGTACGCCTGATGCCCTTTGCAAATATTAGCACAGACTGCAAAATTTGTCAATTGACCAAACTTTTTTTTCTCTGTTGTGGTCAGGGTGGGCCCTGGCAGCTCTTCAGTCACTTCAACCTTTTCATTGAACACCTGTTTTTCCTTACTACTATTTCTCAAAGTCTAAACACTATGGAAGTGGAAAGAAGTGCCCTCCTCGGAGAAAAGCATCTGAACAGGGCGAGGGGGGAGATTACTTTTTGTTGTTGTTGTTCAATCTGAATCCCCCGCTGCAACAGACAAACATCAAGTTCTTTTGTCACTGGTGCTAAGTTTCCATCAGCACTAATTTGAGGCCAGGGGTACCTACCAGGTTTCTTACAGACTGAAAGAGCGGGGAGAGGACAGCAATCTGCTGCAACCTGTCTGCATGAACAGTGTAGTCAAAAGAACACGGTGTTGATGCAAGATCCTTCTGTTCCCACAGTTGAATGCTGGTACGGTCCAGAGGCTCTCCCTTCCCGTGGCCAGTGACTGCATCTTGGACGTAGCCTCCTTTTCTAAGAGCTGTCACCCTGGCTCATTTTGGACTGGACAGTTGTTTATGGTTATCTGCAGAAGGGGAGATGAAAATTACTGTTAGCTGCCCTATTGCTAGGATCTGGATTCTAACCTGGAAGGCTTTTTTTAGCCATAGCTAGGAAGGTTACGTCATAGAAATGCTTTTGCTAACTTAAATTGTGTTTTCCTAGATAATATTCCTGTGGGTGGATGGATATTTGAAGTGCTGATCTTGTAACTGGCTGCAGTGTACAGAACTATGATCCACCTGCTATTTTTAGGGAGAGATTTTAAAGGCAGATAGGATTTAAAAAATATTTTCCCTCCAGTAGAAATCAAGAGCTATTGGGACATTCTGATTCTCAGACCAGCCCTCTAAAGGTGTGTTCCTGTCATTGACAGAACTGAAAGCCTGCTAGTTTGTCTGTATTATGCTTTTTAGATGAATAGGCAGTTAGATGAGGAAGTTAATTCCTTTAAGCTATGAAATTCCAAGACTTTGCAGGCAATTAGAAGCTCACTGTCCACTCAGTGAGACAGACAGATACTGCTGTCCCAGTTTGGGAAAGCCTGTTGTCTCTCGGATGAGAGTATGTCCCTTGAGCCCAGCCAGATCTACCTTCTCACAGACCACATCCTCCTGTTCTGGATTGTTTCAGTAGCCCTCCTCCTTGCTTGGGCAGGGGAAGAGAAGTACCAGAACAAACTTTACTTGATTTTCCCCACTTGACTGGCGCTGGGGAGAGATTGAAGATTTTGGGTGGATTTTACAACAGTGCTGTGTTTTTATCTTGCCACAGTGTGGTGCCGTGACACTGTGCGTGGCCCAGCTAGGCAGGGTTTCTGTACATCAGGAGGGATGGCTGCTTTTCACAGAATTCAGCTTTTCCATATTTGTATTCCAAAGTAAATGTGTGGCTGGCTGGCTTTCGGTGAGTTTAATGTAGGGATACTCTTGCAGTTGGTCAAGCTGAGTTGTCTTGGGGTTTAATTTCCCTGATTAAAAAGGTGACAGAGATCTCTTCTGCAGATCAAGGTGAATCATGCAAGCTGTGAGGAAGCTCTATGAGCTGCTGAATATGTTGTTGTTGTGATTTCCTTCTTTGATGTATATAAAGAATGCTTGACTGGAGGGCATTGCTTCCGGCAGCAGCAGTATGCCATCAGTGAAGCAGACCTGTGTGCTTCTGTTCAACATATAAAGCTGGCCACAGAGATCCTTCCTGGTGGCAGCTTCTCAGTCAGAATTGCATCTGCCCCAAGCTGTTGACTTTGGGCTCTGTGCCTACTCCTCTGTTGTGAATAGCTGGAGAACTGACAAGTTTTTTCCTTGTTTTTTCCTTAGTTAAGATAAAAAAGTCATTAAGTCATATCTCAGTAAACATTCCAGTGTCGGGTGGATTCCTGTGTATTTGTCTCAGTGAAAATGCAAGCTGGACACTATTTCTCCTCTTTTTCCATCAGGTGGTGAAGGTAAAACCGGACGTGTTGTTGATATCCGTGGCTGGGATGTAGAGACGGGACGCAGTGTGGCCAGCGTCACGTGGTCTGATGGTACTACGAATGTCTACAGAGTTGGACACAAGGGAAAAGTGGACCTGAAGTGTACTGTGGAGGCATCCGGTGGCTTTTACTACAAAGAGCATCTCCCAAAATTAGGTGTGCGAAAAAAAAAAACAACCCCCAAAAAACCCAAAAAAACCAAAACAAAAAAAACCAAAAAAAAAACCCAACAAAAAACCCCAAGTCTTCTGCTGAGAAACTCTAATTCACACTACTATTTTGTGACATTGAAGCCATTTTGCATGGAAGACAGAAAATCAGCAGGTGGTTTTATAAAGTTCCCACGTAAATATGTACCATTTAAAGAAGTGGTCTGTGTGTGAACATACTGCTTTATTTCCAGCTGGTTAGTTAGTACTTTGGCCTTTTCAGTGGTAAGATAAACTCATCAGATGCCCACAGCTGTTTCCCAAGGAGGCATCTTCTGCCAAGGCAACTTCTTGCTGCTGCAAATGCATGAAATGCCCTTGGATGCACCTGCACCTGGCAGCAGAGAATTCAACCCAGCGTCAGTTTTGGTAATCCAAAGTTTTCCATTCTTCAGGCAAGCAGTGGTCCAGCTCGTGTTCACTGTGCTTTTAGAGAGCAAATATTATTGTTCTGGTGGACCAAAAAAGTGTGTTGAAGGGGAATGTGACAAAAGGGAGATTTCTGAGAATGAAGCTTCCAAATACTTGCCTAGCAGGGAGATAAGAAAAAGCAATGGGAAAAAGTGATGTCTACATTGGCAACTTGCTGCAATCCACCTTTCCTCTTAACTCTTAACGAAACCAAGGAAACTACTCATATTTTTGAACTCGCAGCATTTTATACTAAGGTGCAATTTAGTTGTACTTTTTTTAATGAGGTGCCCGGGCCATCTTTTGCTCCCCTGAAGGAAAACAGAATGGTCTGTTCTTAAGTCTGCAGGAGCAGAATCAGGCCTTTCTCATTCTTTGCTTTCCCTGTGCAGCTTGGCAAGGGCACGAGGGAAGGGAAGGGTTGGATGAGGAGCTTATTTCCAGGGGTATGGCCTCTTGGTGCATGGGAAAGCTAGGAGGGTAGAGCACTTCACAAAGCAAGCTATGTGGCTGCCCGTGGAAGAGAACTTACTTGAGTTCTGTGGGGGTGTGTCTGCTGAACAAGAGTTGTGGGTGACTGAACTGCTAAGAACAGCTACTGATACCTGATGTGACGTGAGAGCCATTGTTCAAAGGCATTCCCCTCTCTGGCAAGGAACAAAATTGTGTTGTGTTAGAACTCCCTCATGTTAGGTCAATATCCAGTTAGAGCTAAATCCTCTTGATCTGTCTACATAGTGCTGCCCCACGGAGTGTGTAGGGCATGCTCCACAACAGAAAACCAGTTTTACACCGTTCTGCCCCAGTTAAGCCTATGCTAATTTGCAACCCTTGTTACAAAGCCAAGTGAGACACAATGCGTGTTATTGCATCCCTTGTGTATGTGGGTGGTGTCATTCTCCCCTTTAGGAAAACCAGCTGAGCTGCAGAGGAAAGAAAGCACGGACAGGCATCCGTTCCAGCATGGGGACAAAGTGAAATGCTTGCTGGACATCGACATCTTGCGGGAGATGCAGGAGGGCCATGGTGGCTGGAACCCTAAAATGGCTGAGGTATGCTTCTGTTTGCTCCTGTTCTCTCGAGAATGTATCTATCAGTCACTGTCTCAGACTACATAAGTAGGCACTGGCTAGGAAGTTCCCGGAACATCTTTATGTAACGTGTCACCTTCTACATTTATATTGTGTTGACTGAATCACAAATACAGATTCTTCCTGATAGGACACTGGAGTCAAATTTATTTTTAGGTTCAGATAAGTTTGCGTTGTATGAGAATTGTCTTGTGGAGCCCTGCATAATTTCTAAGAGTCTACAATGGGTCAAAAGAGTGTGTCTTAAGAGTCACTTAAGCCAGAGAAAAAAAACTAACGTCTGGTTTGTTTTTAAATGAGTTCTGGATCCATTCCTCGTTTGGCTTCTTTTTTTACTGTGCATTACTACTAATGAAAGCTATGTGTTTTGTCAACAGTGGGCTCTGTCCCTGGCCAGGGCTAAAATTTCTCGGCCTATATGATGTTCTTGGAGCTTAGCCTGTTGTCTTGTCTATAGTTTGAAGAGCTATCAGTTTGTTGTTACCTGTTGTCTTAAAAAAACCCAACTCAGTAGAGGAAGTAAAGACAGAAATGACACCTATTACTGTGGTATAGCATCTCAGGGGGCCATCGTGAAAGTAAGTCTGCAAGGGGTTGTGAACATTCGGTGTGGGCTTACACTCAGATGAAATGGTAACAGCTAAATTAATAAATTTGCCATTTAGATTAAAAGGTCTTTGGTTTGTTTCTCCTTAAAAGTCAACTTTCTTGGATTTTAATATTCTACAGAAATTGCCCAAAATAGATTAAATTACCCTCACATATTGAAGAAGGCAGTACTCCTGTTGAGCAGTAGATTTACTGTGAGAGAGCATCACATTTTGGTACTCACAGTTACAGTAATAAGACCTGTCTCTGAGCCTGTATTAATAACTTGTATAAAAGTTTTTTTTTTGCAGAGGAAGGGAAGTGTATAGCCACAAGTGACCCAAATGCCCACTACACTTCAGTCAGTAAGCTGAATAACCTGCAGGTCTGATTCAGACAGAGCTGTCTGAAACTTTGGTATATGAAACAGTGCTATAAAATTATACGGATGTCTTACATATGTATCCTAGCCCAACGTGCCCTGTAGAAGAGTGGTCTTTTTGAAATCATGCTTTGAAATGTCAAGATAAACAATGTCATTGCAGTTTCAATGTGGAAATTATTAACTGAGCATTGGTCTTTGGGTTTGTTGGGTTTTTTTTTAAGCGTGGCAGGCAGAAACTTACCATCTTCTGGCAAGAAGTTTAAGAAGGCTGTCAGTGGAGCCACAATTTTTTTATTTTAGCTGAAGTCTTCATCCCCAAAGCTGTAGGTCTTGAATGGTGCTGAGTAGCTAACATAGTCTGCTAGGTTGTTAAACCTCTGTACTTCTGAATTCCTGTTGGTGAATGCAGGTGTAGAGAGGGATAGTAAACAGAGAAACAGTAATTTCGTGTCGTCTCAGAAATCAGGACTTTTTGTCTCCTTCAAAACTATCAGCTGCTCAGGACCTGCCAGAATCAACAGATATTGAATACCACCCTACACAGCTATACTTTGTGTTCTGTAGTCTCCTCTGCCATGCTCCCTTCTTGTTCTCTCCGAGCATGCCTTGCTGGTATTGTACTGCAGAGCAATGTTGTAATCTGCCCACCTTTGTCATTTGGAAAGAGGAGGACAATTTGTTCTGCATTTTCAAGAATTTTCACACTTTGTGTCCCTATCATCATTCTCCCTCAAAATGTTGCCACTTTAGAGGAGCTTCTAAGCAGCCTTTCTCCTTTTGCAGAAAAACGACTGCATCTCATTTAAAGGAGGTTTGGAAGCAGTGTTAGTCTGTGAATTGGAAATGTTGGGTATTTTAGCCATCTATGCCTTGGATGCCTGCTTTCCTCCTATTAGGCAATGTGATTTATTCAGGGGGTTTCCCCTACTCTTTTTTTTTTTCTTTTTCCCTATCAAAAGTTCATTGGCCAGACAGGGACTGTGCACAGAATCACGGACAGAGGGGACGTGAGGGTCCAGTTCAACAGTGAAACCCGCTGGACTTTCCATCCTGGAGCTCTGACTAAGGTAGGTGCTGATAAGCGAGCTTGGTCAGAACTAGAAATGCTGCAGGGAATATTTGCCATTTAGCCTGCTGTGTTAGGACACAATGTGTCTCCAGTAAGTGCTGAAGGAATACACTGCTGTTCTAAAAGCAGTAGTTCTCAGCAGAATTTCCTGCAAGTCATCAGCGGTGAGACAGACGGTTGCAGGCGGTGGGAGCTGGGCTACTAGGCTGTCCAGTTTTATGAAACTTTGCATTTCAAATGTTTTAAGTTCTTAAGGTAAATTCCAGTTCTTAATTTCAGCTTCTTTGATAAGAGTGGTAACAGACCTACAGTAGCTCATCCTTCTGCAGCTACCTTTCATCTGTAATGAACGTTCTTCCACGTAATTTCCATTTGATTTTGTTTTCTTCCTTGTTCTTGTGTCTTGATGTTACTCTCTGTCTCACACCTTTCTTTGTCTTGCTTCTCTCTGATTATTCTGAATGACCTGAGTCTTTAATCCAGCTCTTTTAATTTTGTGTCTATATTTCTAAAGCTGATAGCTCTGGCCTTCCCTGGAGGTTTGAGGTCTGGAAATCTGAGGTGGATGATTAGAAACAGGGCTAATAGGTATAGGAGGAGCTGCTGGCAGACTACAAAATTCTGAAAGATCTGAACAAGGTCACAATGCTAAAAACTCTAATACCAATGGAAAATGCAGTGTCTTACTGCTTTGTGCAGAATTAGTCTGCTTTGAAAAGTGTGTTTTGACAGTGCTCCTTTCTTAGCTCAGTGAGCAGAGGGAGCATCTGGCAAATTACCGGTACAGATAAGCTCTGGTTTCCCTTTTCTGTTTCAAGTAACAAAGAGATTTAACTTCCTTATTAAAGCGAATTAAAATCTCCAGTGCCGAGTCAGGTATAACGAGGAGACAGACCAAGGAAAGTTCCATATGTACTTTATACTGGTATTAATTATAAATGGTTTGAAGAAGAAGAAAGAAAAATAAAAAACACGTTCTGTCCCAAATTATTTCCCTACTTACATGTGCACTTGGCTTAAAACAGAAATACCCCAGCCCTTGGACGATGTTTATTTTGCAGTGGAGTGATTACAGATTTCTTGTTAGTCTTACTTATGTTGTGTAATGCCTTGTTGTTTTTTGAGTCGATGGGCTTCTTGTTTGGTTCTGTTTCCTGAGGGTGGGGGTGGGGTGGAGGGGCTGATCACTTTTTTTTCCTGGCTTCGTCCCCCAAAAGCTTATGACTTTCTTTTTCTTGTAGCTCAACACCTTTTGGGTTGGTGATGTTGTCCGGGTGATAGATGATATGGAAACAGTGAAGCGATTCCAACCTGGTCATGGGGAGTGGACAGATGAAATGGCACCTGTGAGTGTGCGCCAGTTCCAGGACAGTCCAGTAACTTCCTGAGTTTTCCCAAGCAATTAGTACTAGTGGCTGGGCTTGCATTGCCCTCCAGTATCGCTGCTGGTCAGTGAGCACACAGACCTTTCTGGGACTGCTAAGGCCTTGCAGAATAAATGTTGCCTGCTGCTGTTGGCTATCAGTAGTACAATCCCAGTGCAGCACCCAAACAAAAGTGGGTAAAGGGGGAATCTGACAAAGGATTTGGCTACCAGTAAGTCAGATAAGAGGTTTCACTAACCACAGTAAACAAGTCCTCTTATGCCATCCCTAATTCCCTGGAACGAGGCAGGGAAGTGTCCAAGTAGAGAAACAGCCTGATCAGACCAGTATGCCTAAAAAGCAGAATACAGGTATCCTCCAGGAGCAATTAAATGCACAGAGGAAACCTTTCCTAGTCCAAATTTTATCAATTGTCTCAGGGTTCTTCAGACTGTGTTTTGTTGTTTCACCACCTTCTTCTCCAGACATTTGTGACGTGTCTGGGAAGCCCTTCTTATGTAAAACCAGCAATAGAGAAACTGCTGAGAACCCTCTGGTGTCCTTGAAGTGGGAGCTGTCTGCGAGTGTGTCGCTGTTCAGTGCTTCTTTTCACACAGCAGGAGTGCCGCCTGCGAAACTACTCTTAAAGCATTGCATTGGTTCTGAGATGCAAAGCGTACCGTGTCTTACATGTTAAAAATCATTTCTCTTTTTCCATTGCAGACCCTAGGGCACATCGGCAAAGTGATCAAAGTCTATGGGGATGGAGATTTGCGAGTGTCGGTTGGAGGGCAGTCCTGGACGTTTAACCCAGCTTGCCTGACAGCTTATCAGAGAGATGAGGAAGCAAACCTCATGACAACGGAGAATGCAAAGGAATCAAAAAGTGAGATAGTGAGAACAGACGTGTCTGATCTGTCAGGGCCTGTGAAATGATTGCTCTGGTGTAACAGCAGCAACACTCTTTGGACAGTGTTAATCTCAGCGGCCTGTTCTTCCCCAGACAGAGCTCCAAAACCAGGCTGTGCCTTGCTGGGAGAAGCAAAGCTGGCCTTAGCAGGGAAATAGAATTTGGGACTCGGGAATGCTAATCATGGCACTGCCCTAGGTTCAGTGTTTGCTTCTGCCTTGATCTGTCTCAATTTTTTGTTCCGTCCTGCTCTATTTCCTGTAGGAGGTTACTAATTCTTGAATGCTTGTGAAATATTCCTAGGTCCTTGTGTGGAAGCATTGTCAACAATTATTTTGTCTAGTCCACCCTGAAACTGAATTTGGGAAATTGGGATCATATGGTGTGTAAAGGGGACTTCACTTTGCACATCTGCTCGTAAAAATTTTTGTAGCCTCACCATACTTGTTTCCTTTAGAAGTCAGGATCTTGTCGGAGAGAGGACAGACCTGCCTTTTTTTTTTGTTTTGCTATGTAGATAGGTCTTAAACTGTTTGCTCAACTTGGACTTCAGGGAGAACTTGCACACGAGCCCAAGCTTTTTAACTTTGTTCTGTCTGGAGAACTGTAACACCTCCGTCCTCTCAAACGCTCAAAAGTCTGTAATTAGAGGGCCTATCTGAAAGGACGTCTATTTCTTCCCTATACAGCATCCTTTCCAAATCCATGCATTCCTCTTCAGATTATTTGCCTTTTAGTAGTGATTTTTCTGTATTGGTCTTCTGTAGCATGGTCTCATGTCTTTTGGGTTCTCAAAACATCAGACTTGGAAAGCAAAAGTTCTGTGTAAGCTGCAAGTTTGTAAAGCTTTTTGTCGGTGCTAAGTGCTACAGGTGCAGCAGGTCCGTAGTGGGGTTATACAGCTGCACTGTGCCAACTGTATGCCTTTATACACATGCTCCTCAGCCCTCTTAACCTGTGGCTGTTTCTCGTTCCTACCAGGTACTTTGATTACTGTATTGGAGAAACTGCTGTCCCAGAAGACAGAGTCAGAGCATGCAGGCTGTCTGGTCATTTGTGCAGCACTGAACAATGCAGCTAAAGTTTCGGAGCTCCTTCAGAAGTACCCGGACAAGGCAAGTTTTGAAGAAATCCTGAATGGTTACTTTGTGTTGCTCTTCTTCAAAAATACTGTCATAAAGTTTTGTAGTCAAGTGTGGAAAAAGATAGGAGAAAAATAATAGATTTTCCAGACCTAATAGTAGCTCCCAACAGCTGGAAAATTATTTTGCTGCAATTAAGGATTAAATTTGTATATCAAATGTGTGTATTTGCAGCATTAAATCTGAACTAGAGTTAAGTCCTTACGGCACATTTCCAAAGCTGACTTTTCCCCGATTTCCTGTATGGACACTGCACCTGTAGAATTAGCGGGAGAGGTAATTATCTGTATGAAAATAGTAGCAAGATGTCTGAGTTTAGCCTTGGTTTGAAAAGAAAGCCTCAGGTTGTGCCTGGCTGAATGTGTCTGTCCTTAGACGACCTTGCAAAATGGTATTGTTGGAATCAGGAAAGAGCAAAGCTGCCCAGATCCTGATGCTGTGCGTGTCTGCGTAGTGTCTTATCTCATGTCTGACTGGAGCAGGGAACTGGGCTTAACTTGTTGGTGTGCTTGCAGAGTGCCAGACTGTTAGGGTTACATCTGCTGAAATCACTGCTCTTTCAAGCTGCCTGTTTGAAGGTTCAAGCCCCGCCAGTGAGGGGTACAGGATTTATAAACAAGTTAAAAAAGGAGACCCAGAGAAGAAAGTATTTCAGCAGTGACCTCAGAAACCATTGGTAATAAAACATAAGTCTTGTTGAGGCTATGTCTGCATGGCTGGTAGGAGAAGCCGGATATGTGAACCAGGAAAACTAGGATAAATTCTGGAGGAACCTCTGTGATGCTGATTTAGTGGTTAGTTGTCTGGTATTTATTATGGATCTTTATTTACAAAGTTATTGGGACCTCTGGAGATGGGAGGAGTAGACAAATACCTGCAATTGTTGAATTTATCCTAGATCGAGTGCCAGGAGTCAGGAATCCATTATGTTATTAGTTATTTTAATTACATTTCTATTTCTACCTTTAATATTTATATTAATAAATTAGTTATTTCTGTAAAAGTTTACATACAGCAAGAGGAGACTGGATTTGAGGCTAACTTAGTGAACGTTGGAATTGCTTGCCAAAGCTTTTCCAGCTTATCGGCATTGTCTGTGTTGTGTAAATGGCAGAATAACACATCGACCTTTAATGCCTCCTTGCCTAAAGGACTCACCCATCATTTTGAGTGAATCAAAGCAAGTCTTGCCTGTCCTGCTCTCCTGACTGCTGCATAGAACGAGCTGCAGCAAAAAAACAACTTTGTTCTCTTTTGTGTCCTGGTTTTGGTTTGGATACAGTTCATTTTCTTCCTAGTTGCTGGTACAGTGCTGTGTTTTTGATTTAGTATGAAAATAACATTGATAATGCACTGATGTTTTAGTTGTTGCAAAGTAGTGCTTACTCTAAGTCAAGGACTTTTCAGTGTCCCAAGCTCTGCCAGTAAGGAGGTGCACAAGAAGCTGGGAGGGAGCGTAGCCGGACAGCTGACCCAAACTAGCCAAAGGGATATTCCATACCATAGAACGTCATGCCCAGTATAGAAACTGGGGGGAGTCAGCTGGGAGGCGCCGATCGCTGCTGAGGGACTGGCTGGGCATCGGTCAGTGGGTGGTGAGCAACTGTATTGTGCATCACTTGTTTCTTGGGTTTTATTCCTCTTTTTCCTTTTGATTATTGTTATTATCATCATTATATTTATTAAACTGTTCTTGTCTCAATCTACGAGTTTTACCTTTTCCCAGTCCTTCCCCCCATCCCACTGCCAGGGTGTGAGGGGAGTGAGCAAGCAGTTGCGTGGTACTTAGTTGTCTGCTGAGGGTTTGTTAGCTCCTTCATCTCTTCTCCTTAGCCTCCCACTGATTTCAGTAGCTTCTCTCTCTCTTTTTTTTTTTTTTTTTTTTTTTTTTTCCCCCCTTGCCTTTCATACAGCCTCTCTTTGTTTTTCAGTCCCTTTAATTCTCAAGAAATCTCATTGCAGCACTTCAACACTGTGGTATACCCTCCAGCCATTGTGCCCAATAAAGTACCTGGAGTAACATGGAACAATGGGGACTTGGCATCTTCAAAGCCTTATGCAAAGCTAATTTGATCTCCTCACATATTTTCCTATTGGGAAAGGAATTGTTGGCAGAGATGTTGAGAAGTATTCTGCTCGCAGGCATGGAGGGATTTTGGCATCAGGGCTGCAATTAGAGCCCTGGCTTCTAGCTCAGTTCACTCGCCTCTCCCTTCTTGACTGAATGTGCAGTTCCCTTCCCCTTTAGAAATAATCCGGAACAAGGTCAGCCTTGTTGTTCCTGTACATAAAGCGAAGCCGATGGGGCACGGATTCTCTTTTGCAGCCTCAGAAATGCTACTGTTATGCAGCTAGTGACTCCCATCCTGCTCGGCCTGCTCTAGAACAGAGCTAAGGCCTGAACACAAGGCAAGGTCTTTCCTAACCAAGCCGTTTGCTGTGTCTCTGCCCTTCCTGTAGGTCGACGCAAAGAACCAGGGCAGAACTGCCCTGCAGATCGCCTCTTATCAGGGGCATCTGGATATTGTGAGGATTTTGCTGCAGGCACATGCCGCTGTCAACCTGAGGGATGAAGAGGGCGATACAGCGCTGCACTACGCAGCTTTCGGGTAGGAGATCTTTCTTCTTGTGATCCCCGATTACAAGACCTAAAGTGCTGCAGAAGAACATTTCCAGATATAAATGGGCAGTCTGTGTGGAGGATGCGTGGCTGATGGAGGCTTTTCTTTGATTTTATCTTCTGCTAGAAATCGGCCTTTGAGCTTCAGGGCCACAGATGCATTTCTTAGTGCCCTGATTTAACCTCCTCTGCTAGGTCAGTTTCCATGCCAGAGATCTTGAGGAGGAATCAGAAGTGATAAGGGGGTTTTAGTGATTGCATTTTTTACAGGGGGATGGAGGAGTGGTTTGTTTAGTTGGGATTAATTTGGTTGGTTGATTTCTGTAAGTGCATGGTTTTCCAGAGCAAGATGAAGGGTTGAATTGTCTTGTCAGTTACCAGGGAAGAATTAATCACTAAGACTGGGAGATTCTTGTTGATTTAAGGTAAAGAGAGAGCAGATTCTAGAGTGCAAATTAGGAAGGTTTTGTTATGTGGGGATTTTTTTTAATGTGTTATTTTGCTTTTGGGTTTTTTTAATACTAAGAGGAGGTGGGATGAGGTTAAGAGGATACAAAACCCAAAAAGGTTCTGTTGCCTTGCAAGAAGAATTCACTGCCTGCACAGGACTGAATCTAATCTGTCTTACTCCTTGCTTTTAAATCAGAAACCAAGCTGAGGTTGCCCGTGTTCTTCTTGGTAAAGGAGCCAGTGCAGACCTGTTAAACAATGCGAAGTGCACAGCATTGTTTGTTGCTGTCAGTCAAGGATTCACAGAGGTGGTGCGGACCCTCTGTGAGTTCAACTGTGATGTCAACCTTCCAGTAAGTTTTGGGGTTTTGTGGGATTTTGGGAGAGTGTTTGGGCTTTTTTTCTTTTTGTTGGGTTTTTTTTTGAGGCAGTGAGGTGCTTCTTTATGTCTTAAACCATTTGTTGCTTTGTAAAATTTGAAGGTCATTCTCTTCAAATCCACTACTGTGCATTTGCACAGAGGAAGTATTCCTCTACCTTCAGTACTGTGAAATTCCAGGTTTGAGTCTGCCCGTTCACCACCGTGAGTTTGCTCAGCTCAGTCCAGTAGTGCGCACTCTGCTGTGCTGGACTTGGGCTTCCGGTGAGAGCTGACCTGCTGCTAATTAATGTGTCGTTGAAACACTCCTGTTCCCAGCCATAAGGCTTGGTGAGATTTTTTTAAGACTGGCATTTAGGAACTTGAAGGGCAGTGATGGTGAATTGGACCCAACCCGTTTTTAAGATGTGCTTGTATGATGGTGGGACTGGACTGTGCTGGGTCAGTCCCTCAAAGCTAGTTAGGAATGTTAGCACCTGTCTACTCAGGAGCTGGTTTCAAGCCCTAGAGAAAAGGTTTCTCAAAGGCTATGAAGCTGCTATGGGTGCTAGGGATGTTTGGCCTGGAGTTGATGTGACCTGGTGACACTATAACTTCTTATCTTGAACTGTCCCTCAGGGTGAGCTATTTCATTTGACTCTGATGTAGGTAATTGTGCTTTGGTATCCTTGTATAGGATTCCCAGGGAGACACTCCCCTGCATTATGCTATCACTGCAGATTGCAAAGTCGTTATTGAGATTCTCACTGAAGTACCCAACATAGACTTCACTGTCCAGAATTGTCAAGGCTTCAACCTGCTCCACTATTCTGCTCTAAAAGGCAACAAGCTGTAAGTGACTTCTTTTCATTTCTACTGCTTTCACAGACGTTTGCTCATGCTTGCTGTCTTAAACAGTAAGAAGGTAGCAGATGTAGTTCTAGATAGCTAGGAAGGAGGTGGGTGGTTATACATTCCTTGGGTGTAGATACGGCTAGGTATAGCTGTTGCCCTCCTCTGCTTCATGTATTTACAGGAAACTGCTGCCTGCTTTCCCCATCCCATCTTCCTCATACCTCTTTAGCTTGACTAGATAATCTGTCTGCTTCTGGATAGTCTCCTTAGATGTTTGGGTTCACGCATGGAAGGACAGGAGGAGGTCTGTAGTAAACAGTATTTGAAAAGACCGTGTCTAACTGACAGCCTCCGGAATTCTTCCAGAGGGATAAATCTTCTTGTTATTTTCATAGCAATGTGAGTTTATCTTACTTTATTAAATGACAATTGAGGGTTTCTGTTTTATTCTTTTAATTTAATCTGTCAGGTGGAGGGGAGTGCTCTGCATCACAGGTGCCAGCTCCTGATGCTGCCTATAGAAACATGAACATCCATATCTGCTGCGCAATAGAGGCAGGCCTGTGTCTTCTGTATTGTTTTCCTTCCTGGTAAAGTAACTCTTCCATCTCTGTTAACCTCCAACACTCTAGAGCCATAAAGAAGATACTAGCAAGAGCTCGGCAGCTGGTTGATTCCAAAAAGGAAGATGGCTTCACTGCCCTGCACCTTGCTGCTCTTAATAATCACAAAGAAGTGGCAGAAATTCTCATCAAAGAGGTAAGAAAGAAAACAAAACCATCACCAACAAAAACTCCCATCTGTGCTGCTGCCAAACCTCTACATTTCCTAAGCACTGTTGAGTTAATGCTGGGACTCACAAGAATGTCTGTGTCTCTTTGAGGAGCTGGCATTGCTTTTCAGACTTTGAAGAACAGAGGTTGGCATTCCTGGGGGTATTTTCCTTTGGCACTGGCAGTAGAGGAGAAGGGTATCTTGCAGGCTAGAACAATGTGGCTTGGAACTGGAGCTTGCTGGAAAATGTTCAGTGAAGTGGTGGGTGTGAAGGGAAGAGACATCGGAATAGCTCATTAAGGAGTGTGTAAATCTGCATTCAGAACCTTCCCTACCACATAGGTCCATGTCAGAGCCCAGTTTCTCTCGCTCCGGGTATATGCTGAAGCTCCCCAGCTACTGGTTGTTCTGTGGTGGGTTTCTCACTCTTCATTTTCACGAAAGAATATCTGAAGGCATGTATTCCATTTGAATGCAGAACAAGTTATTTTGACATGTTTGCTCCAGGTTATTTATCTTTCTTCAGTCTTAAGTTAGTGCTAGACGTGCCCCTGATGACCAGTGTTGTTTAGCAATGAAAATGGCAAACTGAAGGATGACAATTTGACTGGCATTTTGCTGTTGATTTTTGTGGAGTCAAAGCTAGCCTCTGTCTCTGCTCTCAGATGATAATTGGCCATGAACGTGACAACTACGTGTCAGCACTCCTGGTTTGTTTCTTCTCAGTCATTTGTTGGCTGAGTTCCTCCATCTTTACCAGGGAATCCAAACCACTACAACAAGGCTTTAATGGATTTACAAATGAATGCTGTAGAGGAGTGTCTGTGAGCACTAACTACTTAGTACTATGCTTTATTTCTGGCATAATTGCTGCATTAGCATAGCCGTATCTTTAAAGGCTCTCTGTTCTCTAACCCTTGCTGCTGTCTTCCTCTGCAGACTTGGCAGAGGGGCAGAGTGATTCAAATTTGAAGTTTTTTCACCTCTTTGCTTTGAAGAGGGGAAACCAAAACACCACAGGCAGCAAGGAATCAGTATTGCTTAAGAGGAACTAGTCCATGCCCGTTTGCTTGGAGTGGGTTCAAGATTTGTTTGTGTCAGGGAAGTGATGAGTTGTCATACCGAAGTCATCGCCAGGATTATGTTATCTGTGTGTCAGTTGGGCACTTGGCTTCTGATCCTCTCTTTCTTGATGTCTGAGGTGTGGGGGCCATATGACTAAGTTACGGAGTGCTGGGTCATATAGCTGTCTTGGAGATCTCTGTACTGCTGTCCTGACGAAGAGGGACTTGAGACCTGGGGCCTCAACAAGCCCCACAGCTGCAGCACTCTTCTTCAGCCAAACTCACCCTCATGCAATTCTTCTCTTCAAGGGTCGTTGTGATGTCAACCTCAAGAACAACCGCAACCAGACACCGCTGCACCTGGCTGTCATCCAGGGACATGTAGGGATGGTGCAACTGCTGGTCAGCGAAGGCAGTGATGTCAATGCTGAAGATGAGGATGGGGACACAGCCATGCACATTGCCTTGGAACGGCAGCAGTTAATGTCACTCATGATGGAGAAGCGTGAAGGAGAGATGGGATTGTCCCTTCTTTCCAAGGTGAGCTGGGAGCAGGAGAAACTCTAGCGCCAATGGCAGGAAAATGCATGATGTTAAAATGAGAGCAGGTAGTGGGGTCTGAGGGGACAGAGTAAGGCACGGAAATTGTGTAAAGCCACTCCAGATGAGGAGCGTGGAAACAAGCCTTCCTGCTTGTGGGAAAGCAAGAATAGATCCTCTGAGGGTACGCTTGAATTTATAGCACGAAACTTCACATAGTCAGACAACAATTCATACTGTCTCCCTGATATTTTTATTAGCATTGTGTGCTTCTTTCTTGACATGGGAAAGGTCATGAATCCAGTTGTAGAGCCAAGACTCTTGGGTTTAATTCATGCCCCAGAACCACAGCAATTCATTTCTGTCTTATGGCATGGAAAATATGAGGATAGCTAACCACATACGCTGCAGTTATCTGCAGTGTAGAACAGAATGTGAGAGGTGAGATGTATCAGGCTGAAGGATAAAGATTATGTTGTCACAAAGCCTGAACTGGGTTTCACTGTGTGGCTCTGTATTCAGGGATATATAAGGCCTTTCAGGAAATGCCTTAGAACTAGAAATCAGCGCATGATATGTCAAAGACTGGAAGCTTAGTCTGGTTTTGGCAAAGATTAAATTAGCCCTTCAAAGTGTTCTGCCATCCACTTAAATACCAATACATGCACACACCCAATTTGCAGTGCATATGTTGGTTATACTTTATGGGTGGAGTGAGAATGATTCTGTTGTAGGGATAATTTAGTATACTGGAGAATCTAGCATAATTTTTTTAAAAATTGTAATTTGAAATGAACAGAATCAATTAAACCAACATTCTAAAGGGCTGCATGCTGTGTGCCAAACCACCCATTCCTCCTTTCTAGTTGAAAAAACCCTAGCGCGTTGCTCTTCTTCCATTCTGCTCATCACCAAGCTACTAGTGTTGATAGGATGAGTTGATGGCTCAAGGCTCTTCTGAAGATGCTCCAGCCTCAGGTACTCAGGCTCGATCAGCCACTGACATTCCAGAGACACCCCACACCAGCTCAGCAAACGCTTCTTTCTTCTGAATTTCTTTGCCTGGAAATATGAGCAAAGGGGTCAGCTGCAAGGGTGGGTTTTATCTCACTCAGCCTGCCTAACAGCTTTGCTAGCTGTTGGGTCTTCGCTTGTGCTAGGGACAGCCAATAGTCCTGGACACAGAAAGTTTTAAAGCAACATGACAGATCGGTGCACGTCATTCCCAATACCGTTTACATTACAAGGTCTGGACATGTTAGAGTCCTTCATGTCTAATTTTACTTGCTCTGATCTACCTGCCCTGGTCTTCTAAGTCAGTGGAAAATGTTTGTTGACTTTCAATTAGTTGGGATAATGTACACAGAAACTTGGCTTTTTAAATACCTGTCACTTAGGTCTCCATACACCAGTTGTTCATGCACTGCTATGTGTTGTGGTGGCTTCAGTGTACTTCCTTTTCACTACCTGAAGAAGTGAATGCCTATTACTATGATTAGTAATAATTAGCATGAGTTAGGTCCAGTCTTATGCGCTGTTGTTCCTGGAATGTGAGATTTGAATCTGCTATTTACGTGCTGAAGGATTTTTGTGTTTTCAAAAAAGAATGCTAAATTGCACTTTCAGATTAAGACTTTGTTTAGAATTTGATACAGATCAAAGCCACATAACAGAAACTTATTCTCTTAACAGAGAGTGTTTCTCAACTTTTAGCTGCAGGCTTCTGGCTTTCTTGGAAATGTAGAGCTGAATGTTGGAACTGCAATTGCATGTTACTTAGCACAAGAAGGAGCAGATATTAATTATGCAAACCATCGGGGAAAGTCTCCTTTAGACCTCATTACAGATGGAAGGATTGTCCAGATCGTGAAAGACTTCTCACAGAAATTCAGGTAAGCCATGTCCTCTGGAAACTACCTACAGCATACTTATTTGCAACATGCAGAGTGCTTCCACAGGACTGTGGTGTCACTGCATGCAGCTTTTATTCCAGGAGGGATGAAGCATCTTTGAAACACTTTGGATGTGAGTGTGAGCACCTCCTGTTTCCTCTGGAGCTGGTTGCTCACCCTGTGTTTCTGGAGGGGTTATTTAAGGGTATATGCTGCCATTTGAAAGAGTTGGAAAAAGCAGATTAATACTGCTTGGTGCAAACTTGGCCTCCTGATTTACAGAGAGCCCTGAGGCAATCTCAGGAGACTGGCCACTGAAGCCAAGAGCAACTTCTGTCTTGCAGAGTAAATTCTGGGTTGCGGTTTATTTTCATTGGATTCTTCAGTTGCAGGTATTTAAAGTCTAAACAGAGAGGAAGTGCAACAAAAGAGTGGGCACCAGAATCTGCAGAAATTATTCCAGAGCTAGATAAATGCCTGTTTTTCAGCCAGTAAGAGAAATAGCAAAGAAAATGCCAAAGGGAGAGCTGCGAGTCCAAGATGGCTTTAACTTGGGTTCTGAGAAGCATTTGTTTGGATTTTGACTTTGCAAACATGGAAGCAGAGTTCTGTTTGATTGGAGGGCACAAGACCCACAGTCATGTTACCACTGGAGGAAGAGCCATGCAGCAGCCACTGTAATTGGCCATGTTTCTGGTCCACTGTAAATAACAGGTGAAATGTTTCCCTTAAACATCTTCTGTAGGGATTTTTGTCAGTGAAGTATATGTTGGATAAAGGGGTTTTTTGCTTAAAGAATGCTGGTTCTTTCAGACTGACGTTTCTCGTACAATGTACTGGTTTCAGCTTCTGTGTTGAGGTTCAGCTGGAGGATTTCAGGGGGTGTCTGCAGGGTTAAGGCAGCCACTGCAGACTGAGTCTGCGTGCTAGACCATAGGCCTAAGCCACTATGGTGTGTCCCAGCGTTTTACACAGGAGCCAGCAGAACAAGGTAGTTAGCTGTACCTTCGTCAGCTACTTGGTTAGTCTGACTGAAATTAATAGGTCTAGAAGGGGAAGAGTGTCTGGGGTTTATACACATTTATAATGAAGTTACTGCCACTTTGCTAGGAAGCTAGATAGTAGTTTCTTCCCAGAAACTTAATGACTTTGCATGAAAAAACCAAAACACACCCCTTCGCAGTACTCCTAGTGGGCCAGGGATTTCTTGGCAGTATTGAAGACACATTTGCTAGTAAATGACCACCCTTGTCCCTTCTGTTCAGTCATCAATCATTCTTGCAGTTTAAGTAGTAGGTCTAGCTAGCAGATGATCGGCTGGCAGGAAAAGTAATAGACGGATTGGGTGCTGAGGGCTCATAATGCTAGGACAGAAATCTGAATCTGAGCCTGTATTATGCAAGAGGCAAACTTGGAGACAACCACCCCAGGCACTTTTCAGGAACGTGCAAAAATGAAGGATCCTTAGGACTGCACTTTTTAAATAGCTCCTAAAAGCTGACTGCTCCCAGGAGGTGATTGTACCATCAATACCTTACTGTTGCCCTCCAAAAGAGCACTTTCAACGTGTGTAAATATTAGTCATCTCTGCTCTTTCCCTTTCTTTTTAGATAAATCCAGTCAGAATCCCAGCTACTAAAGACTGAGTTGGTCCCACTAGGGCAGTGAAGGTTTACAAGTTTATGCTACCTGAGCATCTGCTGCTCTGTCTCCATGTGGAGTGTTTTCCAGCGATCTATACAACGTTACCTGGTTGCTGAAGGAGGACCTGAAGTGCGTGGCTCAAATTTTATTACGTTTGTGGTTGCAGGGAACAGCAGATTTCTTCAGACAGCTCAGCCATCACCTGCAGCCTTCGCCGTGTGCACACTACCCCCAACACAATGACCAACCTTAGTGTCTCGAGTGTGGCAGTCCCCACAGAGTGCCTGGTCTGCTCAGAGCTGGCCTTGCTCATACATTTCTTCCCATGCCAGCACAGTATTGTCTGTGAAGGTAAGTTCATTCTGTGTGTGTGTGTGTGTCTTTTTTTAAAATTTTTGTTTCCAGTTCTACCTAGCTTCCCTAGCTGGACTATCATAAATCAAACTCTGTTCAGACACAAAGCTATTGTGCTGTTTATGTCCTGAAACAACCCCAGCATGATTTCAGCACTGCATAAGATGTCCAAAGTTATCTATAAAAAGCATGGGGTGTTCTGACTGTCTGCTGATTGGGACCCCAGGCAGCTTTGCTTTGTGCTTATAGATGCCCTGGGTAATTCAGAAGGAAAGCCAGATGTTTCAGTTCTAGCAGGCATTGCTTTTTCCATCAAAAACCTCCTGAGAAGGATTTCCTTCTCTGGCTTTTGTTACTGGTTTGCATTTCATTTGTTTTAATGGCAGCTCAAACATGTCAGCAAGTTTGTTATCTCACAAGGCACTCACAGTCTGACCACAGGGAATTTGGTAAGGACTGTGCGCCAGAGCTGCATCCTTTTCCCTCAGAGCAAAGGGCTGTTTTGATCCACAGTGCAGCAGTTCCAGTAGCACAGTGTTGAGGACTTAAAGGCGTTGGTTTTGCTACTGGCGTAGGAAAGACAAAACCAAGAGACTAGGATGTAGCTCAAAAAGAAGGTAGCGTTCTCATTTCCATGCAGAAACAATCTCTTAATCATCCAGGGAGGTCTCAGGTTGTTCAAAGCTGATGTTCTTGAGTCTGTCGTCTTCCTCCTCATTCTATCATCAGTGAGCTTAATTGTAATCTCTTCTTGTATCATGCATGGTAGAATGCTCCAGGAGAATGAAGAAGTGCATCAAATGTCAAGTGACAATAACCAAAAAACTGAAACAAGGTATGTTTGCTGTTCCTACTGTTCAGTGCTGCGGGAAGGGTCACATTAGTTTGAGCAGCATCAATGATTTTCAGTGAAATAAGCATAAGGAAGGGAGATGACGTTTTGTTTTGGGTTCTTTAGGGGAGAGGGGGTTGTGCCTTTTCCATTGACCACCTTTAGAGGTAGATTCTCTCAGGTGTTGTGGGCCAAGCTCAAGCTGCATAGACAGGAGAGGACATTTGACAAAGCTTGTCCTGTGCGTGGCTTCTTTTGCATCTTGAAAGCAAATAGTAGGTTATCTATGTGTCAGTCTAACCATTTTCACAGGCGGTGATTTAACAGTGAAAATCTGTGAGAAAGGAAAAATTACGTCTTGTGAAAGCCTTGCTTCTCCCTTGGCTGAAATTACAGTGCCTGTGCGGGGCTGGCATTAGCCAGCTGTCCAGGAATCACTGAGCTGGGTTATTTTGATAAAGCTTTTTAGCCTGGTTCTAAAAGATTGTCTTCTGTTCGCCTTAATCAACATCCAGAACGAGCAATATCATGCACGTCAGCAAGCTAGAAGTGGGTTTGCACCTGCCTTAGATTTAACACAGGTTTCCCACTGAAGCTTCTTCCATAGAGGTGATGAGAGTTGATGTCTTTGTAGCTGAGATCACTCTTATGGCAGGTGCACACGCAAATGGATTGCATGTCCTGCTGCTCATCACTTAGTATTATGGACTGCTTTGTTGGAGTCAGGTTATATAGACTTGATGCCTTGAAAAAAGCACAGGGGATCCAAGAGCCTGTCACATGGCAATGGACGTATACAGCTGACAAAACCAGAAATCCTTTGGAACTCTATAATGCAAGAAATAGCAAGTCTACTTGACAGTAGACAGGAGCATTTGTCTTTGTTACAGACTGGCAGCAAAATAATGATGAGAATTCCAAATGAGCTATTTGCATGCAAATTTCTGCTGGAGGAGAGGAACATCAAGGTCTCTGAAAATCTCAGCAGGATGTCCTTATCAGTGATGTCTTCAGTGTTTGCCTTTAACAAGCTCCCCATCCCCAAACTTGCTTCACCTTTATGGATTTGAAATCACTTCTTATACCACTGAAGTGTAACTAATTCCAGAATACTGGGGAAAGGGACGTCTATATCGAAGTGTAAAGCTCTACCTAATCAAAAGTTGAGGATCAGAAGATGAACAGTAGGCTGAAAGCTGAAACAAGGAGGAGTCTTACTTACTTAAGCTAGCAGTTGTCCAGGATTTGATGTTTTTTCATTTCTTAGTGTTGACCAAATTACTCTTATTTGTATAGTTTCTTATATGCAAAAGTCAATGTAAGTGATGTAAAATGGTTTCTTCCTGTTCTATCATGTATGTCCTGAAAGACTTAACCAGAAATTTGAATCCCAGACGTGAACAGGAGGTTGAGAGAACATAGTACTCATAGCACTGTAAGTGTTGCCAGACTGGTATGGCAGAGCATTACAAGCAGCTTTGAAAGTTTTAACTTGAGGGTAGCAGCAGCACATTCCAGAACAACAAGGCAGGGCATTTCAGACAACGTTTTTGTTTCCTTTAAAAAAAGCAACCAAACAAACAAAAACATACACTAACCAGCTGAGCAACTACATGGAGGAAAGCAACGCTGGCCAGTCTGTAGAAAGCATCATCTCAGGCTTTTTTTTTGAGGAATGCCTGGATAAGGCTCAGTGAAGAGAGTTTAGTCTGAAGGAATTGCTACTTTTGAGGGGCAAAGTCTTAATTAAAAAGACACTGCATGAGGCAGAGCACACTAGTGACTAACTGTCTTCCTGCTCTCCACCCCTGCAGACAGCACCGAGGTGGAGTGCAGCCCAGGCTCTGAATCCACAGATCAGAGGAAGCTCATGGAGGAGCTGCAGAACCGCTACCGGCAGATGGAAGAGCGCATCACCTGCCCTATTTGCATCGATGACCAAATCAAACTGGTCTTCCAGTGTGGACACGGCTCTTGCCCAGACTGCAGCACAGCCCTTACTGTCTGCCCCATCTGCCGGCAGGCTATCCGGGAGAGGATTCAGATCTTTGTCTAAGGATACGCTTGCTTCCCTTCCTGTTCCCACCTCCCTCCTTTACTTCCTTTTTGTTTGCATTATAGATGAGAAGCGCTAGTCAGGCTGTCGAGTTTGGCTACTGCAAAGCCATCCTGAAAGAGGGAAGCAAATGACTGATGTGACTTGGGTGGAGGTGGGGGGAGTCCCCTCTACTTGCAGTGTCATAAGGCCGAGGAGTGGTGCTTGAGGGCAGGCAGCCCCTCACACTGTGCTGCTGATCCATCAGAAAACCTGAAGTAAAGACCACCGAGCTGTCCGCTGAAGGTGTAAGAGACTTTCAGACCAGATGCGAATAGACTTCCATATGCAGATGTTTTCAACAGCATCCGACTCGGGTGACTGCATCCTGTCTAGTGCCCTGCAGTGCCAGCTCTGCAGCCTTGCATTGCTCTGGAAGCAGATGCTGTAGGATATACCTTACACCTTGGCAGGCAATGGCAAAGCATACGCTTACACTTGACGTGAGGAGATACCGGAGGAGATGGGTCACGGTGTCAGTTCTCCCAGCTGCCTGTCAGTGGTAGGGAGGTAATGTCCTAAGACAGCATGCTCTCTGAACTAGTGCTTGTGGGCTCAACAACAGCCTGGACTGGCAAGAGGCAAATCTGGATGTAATGAGATCCTAAAGACAGAGTGTGTGCCTTAGAGATAAAGTAGTGAACACTGATTGGAGAAAATATGTTGTTACAACAAATATTTCTAACCTCTAAGTGACACTCTTCCATTATTTTTTTTTTTTTTTTTTGGCACAACCGTGTGTTCAGAGACTCCTGAGCTTTCTATCCATAATGCCAAAGGCAGGTGTTAAATACTCCAATCAAAGTGTAAAGAAAATAAATAGTAATAATTAAGACATGAGAAAAAGGGATTTCATTTTTGTTTCTTTGTTTTGCAGCAAAACTTAATAAAATAAAATATATATTTTCCTGAGCATTAAAATGAATGTACAAATGGTAGCTGAAATACGGATCCAGTTGTATTGTGTTTTCCAACTGTCTGACTGAAGAAATATTATCCACTGAGTCCATCCTGTAAATTAATTGTTGGTGAAAGTGGCAGCCTGCAGGGCTTGTGTGCCATGAGTGTGAGTATATATACGTACATGTTTGCGTGTGTGGTGTGTATCTTTAATGACACAATTATACACAAGCGTACTGTTTGTTAGATATTACAAGCAATATTTAAACCAAACCAAACTACGGTGTTCCTCTACTATCTTTGTTCATTAGCAAAGAGGTGGCAAATCTTTTAAAGACATTTTAAACTTTGTGGAATATATGGTAGTTACAGGAATACTTATTACTTCTTCCTTATCGCTGCTTCATAATCACTTGGTGTTGTGACGAAGTCTTGCGTCACAGCCTGTGACTCCTATAGATAATCTTTGTCAAAATACTCACTTGAGGCACTTACAGTTTCAGTGGATTTTTTGAGCTATGGAAATGGATCAGTTTTAATGCCTAAATTATTTGGTTGGGTTAGATTCAGCACCCAAAAAACCCAATGCTGAATTTCAGAATCTGCTTTGTTAAAAATCAGAGGTGCAGGTACTCATTTACTTATTCCCTAGAAGTTCATGTTAGTGTAAATTCCTTTGGAATAAACCAGACATTTCCCCAAAATGTTGGCTGTATTGTGGTAGGGCAGCAATAGAAAAGTGCCATGCAAAGGCTATTTTCCAGAAGTACAAGACTGAGCCATCTTTGTCATGTAAGAGCTGCTTTAACCACTATTTGATGCAGGTTGATAGTTTTCCAGGCTATATATTACCCCACCCCACTCTAAGCATTTTTTTTGAAATACAGTTCTTTTACAAGCCTCTACAGCAAATCCAAAAGCAGTTTAGTAAAGGTTAAACTGATTGATGCTTCATAGTGTGTGTTAAATGTGTATGTGTGCTGGCACTTGGGGAAGAGGGGACAGAGGTGGCAAAACTGTTCAGTATCTGTTGTGTTATTCTCCTCTTTTATGCCTAAGGTGTCATTTTATTCAGGAAGAAACAACAGGGAGCATCTGCTTCATTTTTAAAATAATTTCTTTGGCTACTAAATGAAGAAAGGCTTCCAAGTGATTATTCTCCCTAAAGGAAAAAAAACTGTAGGAAGACTGCAGCCTTTGACTTCCAAGCTGTGCAGCTGTTGCAGAAAATGGAGATTATTTTTCTTCTTTTTTTTCCTGGCTAATGAAAAGAGATTTTGTAGGGAAAGAAGAGCTTCCCTCAGTTTTATGTTTTAACTTTTTAAAATGCAAGTTCCTTCTCAAGATCTCCTGATCTTGTTTTTATGTCTGAAATGCATTGTATGGCCAAGATAAGAGATGGACTTTTGCACAGCATAATGTACCTGCTTAAGAACTACAGGAATGATTTGTAAATGCAGCAATCAGGTTGGGAGTCTGTTCTTTCATTTCGCTGTTCCTTCTGTGACTGCTTTTGAGGAGCAAGAGTTGAGATGTTAAGCACCATTTTGACCCTTTCATTTTCCTAGTAAGAAGAAGGGAATTCCTGCACCACAACAGAGAAGAGACAAGCTGGTCAGTGGAGCCACAGGAACAAGAGCTCACTAGTAGAAGGCAAGCAGATGCCCCTATGTGCCACGTATGTTTTTGGTAAGCTTTGCCCCCGTGGCAGGCTCTGCTCTGTGGGAGTCTGAGGCTTTGGAGAAGTGAGGGAGGTTCTGCCGTTTATCTTTCCCGATAAGCCTGTTTATGTGGAGGGCCAAGGTCGGAGAGTGTCTTGGAGCTGTTGAGTGCTCAACTGGGTGAAATGGTTAGTTTTACGTACTTGCTAGTTTGTCTAGTTCATGTGTGATCTGTCCTGTACTCTCAGCCTGCAAAAAGAGTTTCGCTGCTCCACTCCAGGCTTGCATCTGAAGCACGAGAAGGAAAAGCGAAAAGCTATCTGTAGTAAGCAGGAAAAGAGCCAAGAGCCTGGACTGAGATTAGGGGCTGCATTAAATTTAGCTGGAGATTATTAGAGGGGGGAAAGAGGGCGCAAGGTGGGGGCAGATGTTCCTCCCCTTTCTCCTTTTGCTACCGGTTGGTATTCTTGCTGGTTATACGAGTAGCAAGGGGCTGAAGAGAGGCAAGGAAATGAAAGAGCAGTAGGCAAATGCTCTTTGAAGACAAAACCTAAACATTGTCATTAGTTAATCAGTGTAGATAGTGAGTAACTTTCTGCATGGTGTTTATTACCAGTTGATTTCCCACAAATGAGACTGCTAGGTCTTCCAGAAATGAGCTGGGGGGCTCCTTGTTTCCCTTGGGGTGCCATCTCTTGAAAGGCAGCTCAGTACCTTGCAGCAATGTACGTCAGTGGCTTTGAAAGGGAAAGACCTTGCTGAGGCTGGTGTCAAAGTCTAAATACAAGGTGGCAGCTCATCTCATACTTGGAACCAGGGTTTCTGAAGCACTTCCCTTGGGAGTGTGCCCAAAACTCCATGTTCTACAGATGGCATGAGTCTGAGGGAGTAGAGGGAGGGAGCTTGCATGTGGAGAGGTAGTTGGGAAAAGAATGCATCTTGCTATATGGACTGTGTTCCCACTAGTCCATGCTGCTTCCAAACCAGGAGGATTGGTATATCTACAGATGGCCTACAGGTTATTAATGCAGCCCACCAAAGAGCAAGAACAAAAATATCCCCACCCGGGGAAGCAATTCTTACTCCCTTATGGACACGCTTTATTATCTGTGTGTTGAGAAAAATTTCTCCCTCATCTTATTCCTGAAATTCCGCTCGCTACGTGGCCATGACTGGAGTGCTGAGCTTCTCACTGGGGTCAAGACCACGTCTCTTTGGTAACACAAGGTCAGGCCAGTACAGGCACTTCTGTGAGCTGCAGCTCCAAATTGTCAGTTAAGCAAAATATTCCATTTTCTTTGCCAGCTGGAGCAAGCCCTTGTTTTCAGCTCATTTGCTATTCAGCAGACCATGGATTTTTCTAGGAACATCAGCAGATGCTGATCACGAGGGACTGCATGATAGAAAGTGGGAGAACACTTGGGGACTAAAGAACATTCTTATTCTCCCCCTCCCTGGGGAATGTTGCTCCCTGCTACAGCAGACACAATCCTTTTTAGTGTGTGACCCACTGAAAAAGTACAAGTTTTAACAGCCATTCCCACAGGAACCATGCAAGAATGTTGGGTTGGTTGGGTTCCCCCCCCCCCCCCCCTCCAAGTTGTGAGATGAAGGGATAAATATGTAGGTGCTTTTAAAAATAAGAGCTATATGAGGATTTGCTAATTCTTTTCACATGGGCCACCAAGGAGCCAATATGTAGTAAATCACATTCAGCTGTGTGCACTCCCCCTCTCCTGCTTGTGGCCTGGGTTTGGACTGGTGCCCTAGAGATGAAACACTGATGCTCTTGCCTTGAGCCGTCAGGCACGATCAGATGTTAGGTCCTTCTCCTTTCCCTGTCTTCCTCACCTCCACGTACAGCTCCCAGTTCCCGACAGGGGAAGCTAATGGGAGCGATTTGTTCCAATGCTGAATGATAAACACTTAATCCGTGAATAAAGAAGAGGTTTCTTCAGAGGTGAGGTTGGTTTTGGATAGTCAGACAGCTGCAGTTCTAGCACGAATGGTGGTTCTCTGTGTAGCACCTCATTGCATGAGTATAGACAGTATTAGATTACTACAGTAGTAGATGGTTCTTGCATCGTTTTGGGGACTCGAACGAAGCACTACGTGGCTTGCTGCACCAGGGCTACCTTTCCTCTTAGATGTGGCTAATGTCACGGAGATAACCATTTAGAAATAGTGCTGAAAGTAACATTTAATGTTAACAAATGCTGAATAAAGGGGCGGAGAGAAATGCTAAGAATAATCCTTGGAAGTGAGAAGGTATTTGTTTTTGAGCTAAAACTCGCCCTTGGGAATGTGGCCATATGTTGTGTGTTACACAGCAGCCCCTCTTGAAACATTTCAGCAATTAAGATTGGAAAGAGCAAAGCAAGACCGAGGGGATCTAACAAGCGAAGTGCACTGTGTTGCGCAAACGATCCCATGCCTTATGTTCTCTATAGTCTCTTGTTGACCGTTGCAGGCTTTATGCAATGTTATGCAACATTCATTCCCTTCCGACAGCTGTCCAGAGCCTGCTTTTTCATGTGACAGTGGTTGCATGCAGAGAGCTCAGCGTATGCCTCTCGGAGTGTTCCTTTAGAAAGTCCCAGCTCCCTACAAAGGATACCCAGGTCCTGGTCACTGCTGCTGATGGCTTGAAGACAAAGCAAAGCCAGTTCTGTACCCTGCCTTCCTTTCCCGCTCCACGTGACAGCATATGGATTCCCTCAAAGTGTAATGTGTTCCATTGCTTTTAGACACTCTGTAGAAACCAAAGCCAGGAATGTTTTTCTGTCCAAATATAGTCAGGATGACAGTTCTTGCCCATAGTCCAAACCAAATATCTGCACTTGAGAACCCGGGACCTCTAAAATTCATCGGAACTCTGAAGTCACAGCAGCGGTTCCCTGCGCTCCTATAAAAGCAGTCCTTTCGGGGGCTCAGGCTGCCTGCTAAAGCATTGAGAATATTTTCGGCTGTTGGAACTCCAGGCTAACTTTTTGCCCTTGGCACGGGGCAACACTGGCTCCCAGAAGGGAGTCTGGGGGGTTGTCTGAAGCATCTGTAAGAGGTTTATGTTCTGACAAGTGCTGCAGATTTGAGGCCACTGATGGCTGCATCTGAGAGTCCTTTAAGCACAAGAATCTCTTGGGAAAGCCACGATATTCTTAACCCAGGGTAGAGAACAGGGATGAAATGTCAACAGATGTGCACTCTGGTCCTAATAACCCTTAAAAAAAGAAGAGTTGTGCTTAGAAAATTAACAACCACAGTACTAATGAGCTAAGTATAAACATGAAATTTCACTTTTTATCAGCAGCAATGCTGAGGATTCTGACCAGAGCTTGTGCACCAAATAATCTAGATGCACAGTGACTTCATCAGAAGCATTGTTAGTGTGCAGAGCATGAAGTTTGTGTGTCTCCCTTCACACTGCAAGTTGCATCTGTAAGTTCTGAATAACTCAGCATAACAGCTTTCCTCATCTGCCTCTCATTGCCATAACTGAGGTTTGTCTTGGCCTTACTGTTGAGCTGGTTTCTGAGCAAATGTTTGGCTTAAATTTAAAGTTTTGAAAGCATTCTGCAGCCGGTGGTTTGGTGCAGTTGGATGCACAGGCACTGACTTTTTATGTGGATGGGCACAGTACATTCCTAGCATATGGGGGGGCAGGGAGGGGCGGAGCAATGAACAACGTGCTTTCCAAGAAACCCTGCTCTCACTTCTGATCCATCAAGGTCTATCCTGCTTGCTACCTTGCCAGGGAAGCAGGATCCTAAGTGTCGTAGAGGCCAGGAATCTTCTCTGCAGGTCAAGATTCCCCATTCACCCACCACACGTGGTGCAAGTTAAACAGGTAGTGCACAGTATGGTCTCTTTCCCCATTCAGAATACTTGAGACTTCTACTTGAATAACTCGTGGAAAGGGGTTGGGTGTGCTAACCTTTAGCAGCTGCGTGAATAAGTATTCAGAAACAATGAGGTTCTCAAGAATGTGCTTTTACTAAAGCTCTAGATACTAACTTTGGGGAGAAAGGTGGGTCTGAGCTGAGTTGTGTTTTACAAAAACTTTCACGTTCTTTACACTGGGACAAAGGAAATGTCTTAGTTCCCTCCGGCTGCATGGTTGTGTGAGTTCTTAATCTGTGCTTTAAAACTCAGGTCCATGTAGTCATCTTCAGAAACAGTAAGGCACTAACTGGGTGCTTGGAAGATTTCAGGTTCCTGCTCTGCAAGATTCCAGGCTTGACCTGAGGCAGGTCTTTTCTCCGGCGTGGCACGCTGTGGGCCCTAACCCGTAAGGTACAGGCAATAGCACTGCCCTGCCTGTGAGACTGATCGGCCGCTAAATGCTCTGAGAGACTGAAAGATGCTCAGATACTCTGGCAAGAGGACAGGACATACATAACTGCATAAATTAAAATCTTTTTCAGACACCGCTGACTCGTCCTAGCCATATGAAAGGCGGATGCACTTAATGCCGTTACACAGTTCCACAACTAAAACTTAGTGTTCTTCCAGCATGGTGTTTGCTAGCTGTATTTTTCCTTTCAAGCCAGTACTGCTTTACTGGAGAAGAGCTCTTGGCTGAAGTTTTTAAGCCCCATTCCAAGGCAGGTTTTTACTTCAAGAGTCCTTTCTCAATCAGTCTTTCTGCAGATGTGTTCTCATCTACAGACTGACAGAAACTCGTTCCGGGGAACATGAGACATTGATAAGTTTAGGAGCGCGTTGTTACTAGTTTCTCCCTTCATGCTGTGGCCTGCAGCTTAAGTCACAAATGGAGGTGCGTTTGCACCACACTCTGGAGCTCAGAACAAAGCAGGGATGTTCCATTCTGGGATGTTCCGTTCTGCACGCTCTGCTACGGGGGAAGAGGTGTAACAATCCCTAGAAACTCGCAGCTCACAGCTGAGATGAGCCACTGTCTCGGACTGCTGCGGTTGGCTGCTTTGGTCCACAGGAGTTAACAGCTCTGGTCCTTTGCTTTCTGCTTTCCCTTCCTCCTAGTTCCAGCTTTCCTTTGTAATTCTAGCCATAACTTCCTTCCATATTACTATTTATTTTGTCGTTCTCCCGGTATCTGAACAGCTGCTGCACTTTGTCCACTCTCTGCAGAAAGCACAGGGTTTCTCCAGGGGGGAGCTTGGTGAAAATTGAAAAAGAAAATTTTCATGAAATTGTACGCAGACTCATTGGTCATATTTATTCTGAGTTGTTTAAAAGCTCCGGGCCAGCTGAAAATACATGAAACTTATAAAATGTTGCAAGCTTGATTGTGAACTAGGGGGAGAAAAATTAAAGAAATTTTTCATGATTAAAATTGCAAGAATTTTCTGAAACCTTTCGAATGCTTCAGGTACCCCCTTAGGAATGTTTTACACTGGCTGGCAACAGAACTACCCCCTCTCTGCTGTTTGCTTGTGAAACTTGGAGATTGCACCATTCCTTTTCCTCTGGTCAGAACTGTTTAGCTAAGGTCACCCCACCTCCAGAGCACCGAGTAGCTTAGTGACCAGACAGAAAATTGCCGCTGTTTCTGAAAATTGCAGAATTTCTGAGTAAGTTTTCTTAAAAGTCCTGAATTGCCTTTGTGTCTGCAGGACCTAACAGCTCCAGACAAACAGATCACTTCTCCAGGTCAGTGGTACCCAAAAGCCACGTGATTCTGACTATGCTTGTCTTTCTCAGCGTGATAACCCCTTACTGGGTCGCTCCCAAGTATAGGAGAAAATCGGTGGTCAGTTGCCAAGTTTCATGGAAGAGGGGGTTGCTGTTTACTTTTATCTGAGTTTGTAAACTCCCTGACCAGAATTTCCTAAGCCGAGAAGCCTGCCTGCTTTCTCACAGCATCTCGTTTTTCATTCTGCTCCTGAAGACAGCCCTTGACAAACGACAGCTCTTCTAGCGTTAAGCATCCCTCATGAAACATTCCAAGGGCATGATGCTGGCTTCTGGATTCCTTTTGCTGCCCCCTCCCCCAATTTTTTTCATTACATAAAGCTGACAACTGCAGATTTGTCCTCTTGATTATACAGTCAGTTAAAGAAAAGAGTTTATGTCCATCCCAGCTTGTTTCACTTTGCTGCTTTTCCTCCGCCAGCCCAACTTTCAGCTTCAGTAACATGATACCACTTGGCAGAGAATCTCTGGCACGTTGGAAAGAGGCTTAATGTAAAGTCTACTTTTTTTATTTATTTATTTTTTTTTTTTTTAGAGCTTTTTAAAACTCTAGTGGTTCTGCACAACTTTGGCAGGGCTACTCACAAACGCTCCAAATGCAACTGTGAGCAAAAGGATTACCAATGCATTCTGTGAAGAGAATGTCTTAGTGTTATCTGCCACATCTCTCTAAAAAGTATTACAGAACGACATGGACCAAATAGAACAGCTTTCTGCAAACAGAAGGAAGAGCTGCCTCTCAGTTGACAAGAAAAAGAGCAATGCTTGCAGAACCCTTGTGGGATTTTTATGCATATTCCCTGTGGTGGCTTTTCTGGCTGTTGTGGGAGATCCAGCTGGAGCTGCAGTTAAGAAAAGTCAGGTAGGAGAAAGGATCCAATTCACAAATGCTTGAAAGGGGAGTGGGGATATCAAATGTACGTGCATGTGTATCCTTTTTAGAAGACAGATGCATACAGGAAGCAACCTAAACAATATATAAATAACAGTTAAGGCAACAAGGTCTGTTTTATGGCTGTTTGAGTCCCTTTTTGTAAAGGACCCTAAAAAGTAATTAGGCATCCAAGATGAATCAGATCATTAGGGTTGTGTGGGCAGCTTGCAAACAACCAAACAGTGAATGCACAGATTTGGGTGGTTTTCCCTGAGAGCTTTGGCTATGCCGAGTACCTCTGCTTTCCCAGCCTAGTGTGATGTGGCATGCATGTATTCCGATCTCTGTAGCAGCTGAGCTTTCCTAGGGACTCCAGAGGCAGGGCTCACAGCGTAAGATCTAACCTGGGAGTTAACACTGGACCTATAGAAACTATTAGGTGATAATTAACTCTCAAGGTCCATCCATTAGCAAGATACACTGGGACAGACTGATGTTCAGGGGGAACTGTAGCAAGGCTCTGGCACTCAGTAGCTGGTTTTAATTTTTGCTTTTGGCTTAATTTTAGTTTTTAATTTTATAAAAAAACCCAAAACAATCTTCTCCAAGCGCTTGCATCCTCTCCTGCTGTTTGTGTTTATGAAGATTCTGGCAATACCCCCCCTTGTTTGCATCACATGCTCAGGGCTCTTGGTAATTGGTACTAAGTCACAGAGTTATGTTACTGTTTAGCTTAGGAGAGGGGGGCTGCGAGAGAGGGGAACGAACTGTGCTCGCTACAACTCAGTGGAGTAAATTAACGGAGGTCCAACTGCAGAGAGTGAATAACGTCAAGCAGGGATGTTGGCCAGTGTCTGCCTTTATATATGTTGGTGCCTATTGCAGTAGTTGAGAGAGAGCGCATTGAAATTTTTTGAATATTTGAGCCCTTAACCACAGTCAGATGGGTTTCCTCCTGGGGGTGGCTGGCTGCTCCTCCAGTTCTGAATATTCCCATAGTCTTGGTTCTTTGGCCTCCAGACAGAACCTTTGATCCAGATTATACCATGAAGTTTTTAGCTAGGTCATCCCATTTCTGTCAGAATCCTCCATCTGAGCTATAGCGTATGTGTGGTACCCCACCCATCCCCAATTCATTTTGCAACACGTTCTTAATTAAAAGCATCCTGTTGCACCAGTAGTAGGTAGAACAAAGACTAGAGTAGAACAGAGACTGAGCAGAATGTTTGAGCAAGAGAACTCAGCCTTCTGCACCTTTCTTGAGCTAGTGGCTGGGTCAGATAAAGGTTGCAGTGATTGTTGCTGGGCCTGAGTCACCCTTGCTTTGTTCTGCATTTTAAGGATAAACTCACTAGGGACACCTCTTACCCCCACCCCCTTGCACTTAAGCCTTAGACTTTTAAGCTCAATGGCTGTAGGAAGGACAGTAATTTTAATCCCTTGGGGCTGCAGAGGTTTTCCTTGCAGAAGGAGAAGCCGGCAGGCTGTTTCTGACTATCTAATTTTCCTCTGTTCATACCCAGGGGGCTTTAAGAGCCTTAGGATTTCACCCTGTGCTGGTGTAATTTAGTAGCCCAGTGGCAGAGGGGACAGAATGGGCAGTGGCTGATACTCAGCCTATGCAGCTTCCAGCTCGGTGTGTTATCATCAGCTGGAAATGGCACCAGCTGGGCTGTGAATTATAGAGGCTGGAAAGCAAACACACCACCTGCTCTGCTGGCTTTGCTAAAGAGCAGGAGCAGCTGTCACAAAGACAGACAGCTACTGAAGAGTGTTAATACCTTACCACATCCCGTCAGAAGTTATCAGGTCTCCTGAGTTGGAGCCCGTAAACTAACTGAGAATTCACGGTGCTAGCAATCCTGGGCTATTTCTGACTGATGCCAGAATGAATGTGTAATCAGCCCCAATACCGGCAAGGGTTCGTAGAGTAAACAACAAAGGCAGAAAGTATTTGCCTAATTCTTCTTGAAAGAACTGCAAGAAAGAGAGGATCTTATCCTGTAATTTATGAGCTAATCTGCTCCAGGCTTCTCTTAGAGCTCCAACAGATCACTGATAGACAGGCTAGCTGATCCTCTACCTCATCTGTGGTGCTCAAAGGATGCAAAATTTTCCTTTTGTATCGAGGGAAGATGGCATTCTCAGAGTAAAATCAGAGGTAAAAACCGCTGGGGGTGAAGGAGAGGGAAAACAGCCAGTGTACTCGCATCACAGTGCCTCGGTGAAGAAGGGGCTAAGCCTTGAGCAGAGCGAGCCAAAAAGTATGGGTTCCTCAGCCAGATCCCTTAAATGCAGCAAACAAACTGACAGAGATTAGAAGGGAAAGGTGATCCTGTGTGTTCTTTCAAGAGCAAATTGGCATCTGAAGGCTCCCAGAAATGCACTCAAATACTCTGCCAAAAGCTCGCTGCTTAGAAGGCAAGGTACTAACTAGTTAACATCTCTCTGTCTCATAGGCGATGCTCTATGGCCCTTGCATTCCTTGCATTCAAAGACTGCTGGTTTCAAGTTGGGAGCCAGACCCGCAGCTGAGCTGGAAAAAGCCTAAATGACTGTCCTGCTAGGAAGGAAAGATCCTGAGATGAGAACAAGATAGAAGCTAGTGTGGCTCGCAGGCATGAGCAAAGGAGACTGGTGTCCCATTAGAATAGAGCCCCTTGGCTGTTACCAGCCATGACAAGCTGGAGTCACCGAGAGGTGCTGGTGATTTGGGCAGTATCTGGCAGCTGTAGCTTGGGGCTTCTTGCCTTGCCTTGCCCTGGGCTTGCTGTGAGAGCAGGGATATGCCGTTTTGACTCTCAGAGCCTCAGCTCGTTCGTGGGTAAAAATGAAGAGAGCTCTTGCTTTCTGTAGAGCGTGCTGTGAGGCTGAGCAAACCCCTACTGTGCAGCTTTTCTGACATTGTCACTGTATACATCGCTTAGTAAGTGTTTTGTTGCCCTGGAGCAATGACGACCCAGAGATACTCAGTGTCTTAGTCCTGGGAGGCAGGGCAGGTACACTTCCAGAGAACTATGTCAGGTCCCCTTCTTTTACCTCCACTACTCAGGACTAAAAGGCTTTTATAGCTTGAGTTAGACGTGTCACAAAATTTGATGTCTTTACTGTACGATGTACTGGAGCGCACTCCAGGGTTTCCAGGGCTCTTATTTACTTTGAAGGCATTTCAGGTCCACAATGCAGCTTTATAAAGAGCTCTCTGCACAAAGGGTTGCCTGTTCTACTCATTTGTCCAGTATTTAATTTCTTCTGTGGCGAGGCTGGAGAGCAATAGCAAAAGTGGAAAGGAAATGAAAACTTTCCAGGATGATCTGCAGCACTTGCTGTGGCCAGAAACCGACCGAGGCCTCATTCCTGCTCCATCTGTGCTGCACTCCAGGAGAAGAGCGGAGTGGCTGCAGTGCCCTATTCTGGAGTTACGCAGCAGCTCAAGGGAGCCTGCAGCACTGGTGCTCTGTGATCCGGTGTCGAGGGGTGCTGCTCCCTTCCTTTCCTTGTGTGTCTGATCTAAGACATGCCCCGAGAACCCCTTACCATGTATCTCCTCTTTTGCTGGCTTGGTTTCATTCAGCCCACTGGGAACAGGGATGTTTTGCAAAGCACTGGCCAGCTGATGCACTAGTCTTGTCTCCTGGACACCCGTAAAGGAGGAGCAGTTGTGCTCCCCAGCCTCCACACGCCCCACAAAATGGTAGTTTTTCTTTTATGCTGTTCAGTCCTGCAAACTCTCCCATCTCTTTCAACCTCCTGTTTTGTCTTTTAAGGAAGATGCCACATCGCCCGGTCTTCGTGGAGTGAGAGTGTCTGCTTTGCACAGTCCAGTGTTCCCACCTCAGCCTCCAGCACGTAGAAAACGATACACGATCACACCAGGGCACTTGAAATGGGACCACTTCAACTTGACTTACAAGTATGGACTCGGCGTTAGCCCTAAGAGCATTTTCTAAGTGTCACTGGGGTCTGAGTTTTTCCTGCCATGGGTATAGATATTAACCCGATGAATATTGCTAATCCGTTTGCTAGTGAACGGGCAGCTGCTAAAGCCACTCTGAAGTAGGAAGTATTTCTCCAAATGCTACACCTCTTGCCAGCTGTGGATCGTGCGAAGCATCGTCACTGCGCTAGAAGCTGCGCACATACGGCTGCGTGCTGAGGCTGCTTACAGTGAAACTAACTGTTCAGGGGCGGATTCAGGCTTCAGAGAGGGGTAGGCTTTCCAAAACTAGGGACTTCTCTCAGAAGGTAGAGAATTGAATACTGACTCTGTCACGCTGGTAATTTTAAGATTTCTGTATGAACCTAAATCATCGCTGAGGGCAACTGCTGTTGAAAGGTTCTGTGATTTCAGGACAGAGCCCTGTTAGTGCTGAGTGGTTTTAGGAATCTCTTTTCCACTGGTGTTTTCAGGAAAGGATGCCAACTCTTAGGTTACTAACAAATAAACAATAAAAAGCCCTTGGTAATTGTAGGGTGAGCGAATATGAACCCTGATATTTTCAGACATTTCTGCCAAGGCCAAGTGGCTGTCCAGATTACCCATTTCCAGCTGGGTTTGCCACTGCTGGGAATCATTCCAGCAGTACCATCCTGGTACTGGTCTGGTCGGGATACGATGGAGCTATGTAAATGTGCAGTGCTGGTGCTACTTCCATCAAGTGGGCTGTTCGGAGCCAAAGTTGATGGGGCTCCTATGGATTTTGACACTGAACTGTTCCTCAGTGCCGTCTGGCTGTACCGCTGTGGCTGGCATAAGGCAGTGACGGTCCTGTTCGCTGTTCAGCCTTGGGGCACCTCACTTCCTTGCTTTACTGGTGGCTGAACAGCCCCTGAAACTGCCCAGCACGATGGGTTGTGTGGTGGCATCCTGAAAAGGTGTTTTTTCTCTCTGGGGAAATATTAATGGCGTTGCTGAACGTTTTTCAGGCGAGCTAACAGGAGTTCGGACAGAACGAGGTTCAGGGAATCCCCTTGGAAACGGTTCTGTAAGCTGAGCACAGCCAGGTAGATCAGACTGTGGCAGGAAACCTCAGACTAGCAGGAGTCCTGGAGGTTTGGCTGAAGAAGGGGCTGTTGTCCACTCCTGGCTGGGGTCTGCACCCTCCTGGGGATGCAGCAGCCAAACCAGTTTTTTTCTTTCGATGTCTTGGGTGATAACAAAGGTCCTTTTCATGTGGCCGCTAAGTCCAGCTATTCCTGACTTGAAAGTTCCGAGCAAGCCCCAGACCTGACCTCTCAAGAGAGCGGCACTCGCTGTTAAACCGCAGCGGCTTGAGTGGCAGATGACACCGGGTTTCTGGAAGCCCGTAGAAGTGGCAGCAGCAATGCACGGGGCAGATTGCTTTGGGCCTTGGGCTGAGGGCACCGCTGTGGAGCTGTGAGGGTGCCTCCCACACCGTAGCCCTGGAGAGCTGCCCCAGCTGTGACTGTAAGGGCTGGGAGTGTTCTGTCACCCAAGGAAAGCGTTTTGAGCTGTGGTTTGAGTGCATTTGCCCAAGGTGAGGAGTGAGGAGGGCCTGTGGGGTGGCAGAAGGATGGCAGCGGTGGCATCTGGCTGAGAGCTCTCCCCCTAAGCCCTTTCTTCTCCCTACAAGCAGGAGGAGGAGTCTCTCAAGGTCACCAAATGCAGGCCGGGCAGATAATTTGCAAGGTGTGGCTGATGCTGCGGTTACCGCGATGCTCTAGGTAGCTGTTACACCGTCCTTTACACAGAAGTCTCATCCTGTCACTGGCCTCACTTGCTCGATGCGCGGTGGTGGTGGTGGTGGTCAGTGGGCGATGCCACAGTGCCGATCAGTATGTCTTGGCTTTCTGGTGGACGGCGGGGGTTAGTCCTGCCTGTAAGACAAAGAATGAGTGGGTAGCGTGAACCTGAATGCTCCACACTGAGCAGAGAACATCTCTCCCTTTACGCTCATCCCCAACAGACTAAGCCTCCTGATAGTCTTAATTGTCCAGGTTTACCCTCGTTAACAGCCTGGCTTGATACAAAACCTTCTGCTCCCTTTAGGATGTGCTGGGACGGAGGGAGAACATAAACAGCATAGCTAAAAAACAACCAGAAGGGATAGCAGAATATACACAACTTTTCCCAATTGCTACACTTCAGGCAATTTCCTGAATGCAGACCTTCTTTTGGGACAAGGTAAGTTTCTAGGGGCCATCTATACGTTTCCATGGTACAAACAGGGGTTCTGCCATCCTGCACCAGTAGTTTTCTTACAGTTCAGCTGTGTCTATACCTGAGGCCTAAGCAGAAAAACCTCTCTCACGTCTTTCTCCCAAGTGATGAGATTTTTTCAAAGGAAAGAACTTGGTTGACTGTCAAACCTTTGATATTCTTTGGAATTCTCTTTCAAAAAATCATGCCTGACATGATTCTAATTCAGCGTGTGCACATACGTTGTAGCCCAAGTGTTTTACGTATAGGAGTTACCTGCTGCTGAAACGCAGGTGTTTCCTCTTCTAGCAACACTGCACAACAGATGGGAGATTTGAGGATAAAAATAGTTTTCCAAGAGAACCTTGTCGAAAATGATGTGCTTGAGGAGGGACAAAAGCTGTAGTCTGGAACATGTGATTGTGAAGAGTATCAGCAATATATTAGTCCCCGTGGAGGTTTTATTAAATGCTCTTAATATCCAGTTGAAGCCACTCCTGTTCTGAACCTGCTGGAGTGACTAGAAATGCCTGATTGCCTGATGCAGCCCTGAGAGCCTTCAGCTGACATTCGAGAAGGGAAGAGCATTTTCCTGAAGTTGTTCTGTGTCCCCACAGAATCCTGTCCTTCCCAAGAAACCTCATAAACGCCAGGGACACGCGCAAGGGGCTAGCGGCTGCGTTCCGAATGTGGAGTGAAGTGTCACCGTTCAGCTTCAGAGAAGTGCCACGCCACGTGGCTAGTGACCTGAAAATCGGTAAGAGCACCCGGGCTCCTGCACTGACAGGACACTGTTGTGTATGGTGACTCCACGAGGGACTTGTTTCGGTGTTTGGAGGCAGGGGATAGTCCTCCTTTGCTGTGTGCACTCAGCAGAACCTCCTGGGTAAGGGCTGGGGCATCACCTGCCTGTAGTCAGGTAGAGAAACTACTTTTTTGTTACGCTAAGAAAATGCTATATCCTAATGACGTCCTTCTATGAATCTTTCAGTCAGGAAGCTTTAGGTATTTGTCAAAAAGTAACCCTCTGGTTAAAAAAAAAAGCCACTGGGACAGGATGATCTCTGTTCCATAGATGGGAAAACTGAACACTGAAAGGTGAAATGACATCTCGGAGGTCACACAAAGCCAAAGGGCAGGTGATGGATTCCAGCTTTTCATCGTTTTAGGCTCCCTTTTGTTGATCATGTTGAAGCACCATCTTTTCTCTGCCCTCTCTCTCCTCCCCATCCTTCTGGCCCTGCATTGCGACACAGTATTTATTTCCCAAGTTTCTCAGGCCTAGGAAAATCTTAGTGCTGCAGCATTATCTGCTCGGTCTTAACCCCAGATGTACATTCTTCCTGGGATTTATGGTCTGTGTGAAATAGTTATTTCCTGTGCAGATGGCAGCAATGTTGAGGTAACCGGCAGATTTACCATTGTTTTGCAACATGCTCTTCACTCTCACATTGCATGATGCTACTCAGAAGCGCATGATCTGCTGTCCCAGGGGCCTGTCCTGCTCCAAGTGGCCCAGGGTGGATGCAGGGCGCTCTGCGACACTGTCATCATGCTAGCAAACAGATAGCAAGCAGCTATGTCACCAAGGCTGTGTGTTTACATTTAAAATGGGACGTTTACATCCTGGGGTTATCATCTCACTGTCCAACTTCTCTCCAGAAAAATAATAATACATATTTCCATGTGATGTTGCAAAAAGAGCTCAGCGTTCCTTTCTGAAAATGAGTATAGACTCATTTCTGCCCTCTGGAAACAGCTCTAAATCCAGGGTCACCACAGGGCTGAGCAGTTTGTGTCACGCAGCCATCAGTCCTGACAATTGCTTTGCATTTATTTTTTAATTTTTTTTTCCTTTTGTGGCTCTGTAGGCTGGAAAACATGTGGGAGACCATCAGAGATTTTAATAGTAAACCACAAGTTGACAGCTGTCTGTGTCCTGGCTGGACTTCCCCTGCTGGAGACACTACATCTGCTGCTTTCTCCACAGGCTTCTACTCTATCAACCACACGGACTGCCTGGAGTCCCTCATTCACCACTGCTTCGATGGAACCACGGGGGAGCTTGCCCACGCTTTCTTCCCACCCAACGGGGAAATCCACTTTGATGACCATGAGTATTGGATCTTGGGGAACACCCGGTTTAGCTGGAAAAAAGGTAACACGCGTCTCGGAGAGCACCTAATTTATGCCTGTAGGATTTAGAGTTTTCATTCTTGTTCTGGGATTTACCTGGTCTGGGAAAGAGACAACAAACGGGTGTGATCGTCGCTGGTTTTGGCGGTTGGTCTGGCTGTCGTGTGACTGAATGGCTATAAGGGACCGTGTCACGTGGCAGTGCTGTTTCTTTCTGAATCGTTCAGTGGATGTAATAGTTCAGCTTTATACTCCATAATTCCAGCTGGCTTCTGCCCGGGTAGGTGCATCTGGGAAAGGCCATGTTGTATTACTTCCACGTGATGGAAGTAATAGGGAAGTAAAATGGAAGTAAACAGCATGGATTCTAGTTTTCCTGCGTCTGTAGTCATTTCTGGGTTTGTGGGCACCTAAAAATGTCAGTGTTACTTACAGCTTGGCGTTTTCTTCTTGATTTTTTTTTTTATAAGCAATATCAAACCTAACTTTAAATTAACAGCAGATGGTCCCTGACTAACTAGCAAATTCAGTTCACGTTACATGACCTACTCAGTACTTTTCCTGGAAGTAAGATATTCTGCTTCTCACCAAATAAAGAGGAGATGAGATCTGAGGTGACACAGAGGGACTTCTCCTACCCTTGCTTTCCAAAGCACAGCACAGATGATATCTAGGGGCAGAGACCCAGGAGAGATGGTTTTTAAAGCAAGAATGTCAGCACACGTTAAGAAAAGAACTGGTCAGATGGCGTTTTGTAAAATACTCAGCTTTGAAAGGATGCCCTTCTCCATCAAACTACTGAAGTCTGCTAATTATATCAAGTGGCAGCATTTGTCTGGGATAACAGAAATCCGAGAGTTTGGTAACAAACCTGTGCCTTGAAGTTACGGAGTTATCCGGGAACAGTGTATTTTCCCAGCCTGTATTTTCCTGCAAGCAGCCGTTGAAACAAGCATAGACACTTGCAAAACTTGATTCTTAGTGAAGTTTTGTAAAAGTTATGGAATAAGCCACAGTCCCAAGTGCCGGTTCTGCCACTGGCTCTCTATCGTGGCAGCATAACTCCAGTCTTGTATACGGAGCTGCTGGTGCGGTTGGTTTGCTACTGTTGTGTGGGGGTGATTGAGTTGTACGGATCACTTCTGCCTTCGGAAAGCCGGTGCGAGGCTGAGCCGATTCCTGCTTGTCCGCGGTGGCTGCTGCTCTTTCCAACGCTGAATTAGTCGCCTTTATTGGCATAAAGAAGGATGGGAACAAAGTAAAACGAAACCATTTTTCTTCTGAGTCATACCAGAGAGATTTAGCAGACGTCTTTTAAGAAAACCCCCAAAACAGTCCACCCCCTAGGGATCCCTATTTCATGTACTGGTAACCCAAGCACGTCTCCAAGCTGCCCCTCTCAGGTGCTTCCTTCCCATAAGCAGCTGCATTTAACACAGGAATCGTGTGAGATCCTCGTGGCCTGTAATTGCGCAAGGTGTCAAGATAAGGGTCAGTAAATAAAACACCACCTCTTGTGAGTTACCCTTCAGTTAAACTCCATCTCTGCTGGAAGCAGGCTTCGAGGTGCTGCTGAGGAACTTGAGCTCTAGGCTGTGGGCGATGCAGAGGTCTGTTGGCTCTTTCAGACTGGAACATTCCAGTAGCAATCTCCTTCCCAAACAGCCACTTCCCAGTTACAGCTCAGGGCTCTGGGAACAAAGTGAGCAGAAGGGTGACAAGAGGAAGAAAGCGTTACGCAGGGCACTTGCCTTCATTTCCAACAGTGCTCTTTCAGGGCAGCCTTCCTGTGGTGTGGCTTCACTTGCTCCGTGTGCTGCTGTTTGAAACTAGAAGCACGTGGAAATAATTGGCTCGTCTATTTGCACCCCAGCAGCTATGGAGAAGGCGAAGCCGGGGCAACCTTTGATAAGACCATGCCGTCCCAGTGCTAAAATATTTCCTCTGGTTTTAAACCAGGATTAGCTAATGTACTTTACCGCACAATGCCAGCTGGGTTTCCGTTTCTCTTCCAGGCGTTTGGCTTACGGATCTGGTCCACGTAGCAGCTCATGAAATAGGCCATGCCTTGGGACTCATGCACTCCCTGAACCCCAACGCCCTCATGCACATCAACGCCACTTTGACTGGGAAAAAGACCATCTCTCAAGACGAAGTCTGGGGAATTCACAGGCTTTACGGTAAGGAAGGCAGCACCATGCAAAGATCTGCCTGAAGTGTCAGCTGGATCCCACGGAGCTTCGTGGTGTTTGATCTCATCAGTTGGCAGAACTAGGCTGTAAGCCAGCAGGGATTTTACTCCTTTTTAAGCGATGGCAGATGTGGGAGAAGCTTTCAGAGGGGTGAGTCCGCTCGCAATGCTGCTCTGAGCTGCCCCGGCAGGGACAGGGGCACCGTGGGCCTTCCCACAGGCCCAGCTCACTGTGCCCCAGCCTGGCAACTGGCTCGGGGCCTTTTCTATTTGTGTATACAAGAATAAAAGGCCAATTTTAGCCATGGAGAGCCCTGACTTGCACTTATACATTCGCAAGCGTCAGGTGCGCAGCAGGAAGCTCACGTGCACAGGAAGGCGGAGGGCAAACAGCTGTTGGTTTCTCTTTGGCTGGACTCAGAGGTATTAATACGAGGTGACAAAACTCTCTGTAGACCAAACAGGCTGTGGGAAGATTCTCTCAAGCTCTGACACTTCAACCATTCCCTAGTGCAGGACTGGGAAAGAGCAGCGCTCTCAAATCACTGCTGCTGCTGCAGGGAAGCAGCTCCGTATCCAGCCCACTGCCCGTACGACAATGCCACCCTGCCCTATTTATTGTATTCCTGGTTTAGATTCTTTCCTGTCCCACTTCTATCATTTCCATTGAACAATCTGATGGAGGTGAAATGTCAGTTGGTTTCTCAGAAGGAACAGCCTACCCCAATCCCTCCAATGCCTTGTCACCTTCTGTTTCAGGGTGCAAAGACAGATTATTTATGTGCCCATCATGGGCACAGAAGGGTTTCTGTGAGAAGCGCAGGAAGCTGATGAAAAAGCACTGTCCATCCACCTGTGACTTCTGCTACGGTATCTGACTTTTCTTCTGCCGTTCTTGGTGGGGTTTGCACGGAGGGAGGAGGTAATGGCTGAGCAGTGTCTGCCAGAGGGAATGCGCAGGATCTTAATTCCGTGCTGGAGATCCACACAGTGGGCGCAAACGACTCACCCCGTCCAGCTCTGATGAGAAGCACAGCAGAGACGCCCACTCAAACATTTGAGCCAAGATCAAGGCTTGGAAATAGGAATCAGCTTTTATGTTTAAACATTTGTGGACTAGAACGTTAAACTGTCCCACTCTTCTCTAGTTTAACTGAACCCATGAGAGGCAGTTTCTGAAAACACAGCTACTCCGTGCGCCTCAGCCTGCTTCCCTTTCGGACCCAGCTGAGGAGGGGAGATGCTGAAGTGTTAAATTCAGAGATGAGGGATGCAGTACAGTTCCTGATGCAGCGATGAGACGTAAACAAGACAAATGACATCTCAAGCACAGCTGGACTTGAGCTGCTCTGCAGAAAAGGAGATGAAGTATGTTAATCACCGTATCTAGTCTCTCAGTGTTACGAGTCCAGAAAAGGGACTAATGCAGGATCAGGACAGTTTCTGCAGCTGTGGCATTAAGCTTCAGATGAATACCTACTGACCCTAAGAAGGCGTACCGTATAACTAGTTCCTCTTAGGTATTTTTTTTACACCAGATTAATTATAAACCCATATATTCTGGTGGACTGGTCATATATCGAACATACGCTCTTCCATATATATGCAACAGGCAAGTGGATTTTATCCACCTCTGTCAGTTCACATGCAACAAAGTTGTTATCTTTGCATAATGTTACGTGTCTAAGAATTGCTCAGTAGGAGGCATTTTGAAATTAATACTTTTAAGGTTCCTTAAGTGCTAACATAATTCTGTGAAAATGTTATGGCATGACTAAAGCTTGATTGTGAGATAGACTAACTTTTGCTGTTTCTTTCTCTCACCTCCGGGGGATAGAATTCCCATTTCCAACGGTCCCCCCTACTCTGCCTCCGCCAAGGACAAAAACCAAGACTGTTTCTGAAGGCAGGAATGTCACCTTCCGCTGTGGACAGAAGATAATTCATAAAAAAGGCAAAGTTTAGTAAGTGCTCTCTCATTTAATCCCATCCTTTAGGAGACTTGAGAGCTTACCTAACCAAAAAGGATGAGGAAGGATGACAAAACAGCGTAAATAAGAACGCGCTTTATCTTCTCGAGCACATCACTGTCTCATTTGACACCCAGAGTAGAAAGAGGGGTGGCTAACAGTGAGAAGGGAGTGTGCAAATACTGTTTGTAACTTTGCAAAGCATTTGGTCTGAAAGCAGAACTATTGGGAATGAGCAAGCTGAGTTGAAAAAGGATAAATTCCAGTTCACATCTATGTAGCAAAAAGGTAACACTTACCCTCAAATCAAAATCCCCTGGCCCGTATTCTGCAAAAAACTAGTCTTAAATTTCCCCTTTCAATTAACAGTTTGTTAGTGCTTACTAATGTACAAGCATATTGTTTCTGGACATATCCAAAATGGAGAGAAATAAGCCCAGGTCCATGAGCTACTTTAGGATGAGAACCCAAATTCCCATCAATCTCCTCAAAATAATAAAAAGAATTGTCCTGGTGTAACTGCCATCATCTGCCCAAAATGTGCCATAAAACTGTAACGGACCAAGGTTAAGTCCCATCTGTGCTGTATGCTTACTCAGCAAAACTTACTAGGAGAAAGAAGAACCACTACCACATATTGCATTGTACTAGACATTTTACAGTTTAATTTCTTTTTTTTTTTTTTTTTATGACAGCTGGTATAAAGATAAGGAGCTTCTGGAATACTCATATCCAGGTTACTTATCCTTAAATGAAGATCACATGAGCATCATTGCAAACGCAATTAATGAAGGAACTTACACTTGTATAGTAAAGAAAAAAGAAAGAATCTTGACTACTTATTCCTGGAGAATCAGACTGAAGCACTAACAAGGACCTGGAATGGCCACTTCAATTACTGCTAGTTCTGTTTCAAATTCAAAATGTTTCTTTGGCATTTTATATTTAATCTCCAGTAGTGCAACTGAACTTCTAAACCGGCTGCTTCCACACTTCAGGCAAAAGAGACTCTGAGCCTTGATAACAGAATGCAAAACTTTTCCAAATTAGTTTTAATGATAAAGAATTTATCAAGAATGTGCTGTACAGAGAATTAAAAAAAAAAACCCACAACTTTTTAGAAAAAGTAAAGTGTCAAAAGATTTTTGCAGTTAAACTATGTGGATCACGGCGGACTGCTGACAACCAAGAACATAACTCTTCATCAATCAAACGGGTGAACAGCTTGATGGCAGAGGTATTGTGGAAGGAAAATGACCAGTTATACTCTGTAAGTCTTTTGCTGTCATTTTTTTTGATCCTGGTGCATAGCAATAGAAGAACTTACAAAAAAAAAAAGTGTAAGACCTAACATTACTTTCTTCCCCTTGTCAGGAGGAGGATGTAGGGTCACAATACACCCTAATTACTCCATTCCACATTTCAGCATGTTCAGTTCAAGTACCCACAGAACATCTTCCCCCCCCCCAGCTGCTTTCCTGTGGTTTGTATTCATTACTCATGTACCCTTACACCAACAGGCTATTTACCTCCATCAGCAGCTCCCCACAGCTTGCCCTTTAGGTGTCCCACCAATAAGCCTCCCTACTCCTTCAACAGAGACGACATAAACGCGCCACGTCCACCAGGAACGCAGCACGAGCACGGGTAGGCAAAGTTTAGCAAATGTCTACAGCAGTGGCACATTCGTTTGCACAGGTAGGAATGAATCCCAGACAGCTGTTACATTTAGCAAGATCCTTATCCGGTATTAAAGGAGCCTACATTGCTCAGAATAATCCTTTTCTAGTTGTCGTCTTAACCTCTTGAAACAAGTTTCTTCCTACTTAAAAGCACCAACAGCACGGCAGAGCATTTCACACGCTGCGGTATAGGGCAGCAGCCAAGGAGGGCATCATTAAAATTCCCCTCTGTTCCAAGACAGTTTCACCACCACAGCTGAAAGTACAGCATAGTATAAAACTTTAAAACACGTCTCTGCATAGCCAGTTAAGTTCAGGATCACAAAAGGCAAGCACGCTACGCACTAACAGACAATTGAGACAAAAGAAAAGCCCATCTGCAGTAACTGAACAATGCTGCACTATGCCGGAGAGCCGGTACTTCCCTTCTACAAAAAAAAAAAAAACAAACCAAAATGGAGTTGCACATCTCATATCAGTATTACATTTTCCATTGCAATCCAGCGTTAGGTTTTCTTTGTTTAGTAAAGCTTCCCCCACTTAGATGCATAATCCTTTTTGTCAGGAACAGGGATCTTCCAGTGATGCCCACGCTGGCTGCAACGCCAAGGAAGGAAATCATTTTACAGTGTGAAACACACACCAGGCAGTCGTGGGTGAATCCTTCAGCGCTCAGCGCGGGCTGCGACGGAACGGCGCTCCTTGCCGGGACTCCGTGGGCTGTGGGCTGCTGCGAAGCCCTGCATCCAGCCAGGGGGTCATCGCGCTCCGCCTAGGTGGAATCTTGCTAAAATCACGCACGCTTCCGTTCCCAGACTAGGAACAGAACTGGTTCTCCTTCAGTACTAGGCAACCACCCGTCGGGCCTAAAGAGAAAAGAGTTCCGCCTTCCTCCACAGCAAACACCAACCCTGCCGGTTATAAAACTGACCAGTTTAGTACATCCACATTCCAGTTCCAAGGCCGTTATCCAGAAAACCTCTTAAAAGTGTACTGAAACGGCTAGCACGTTTACAATTCAAGTCAATCTTTTTACTGGACTGGTGCCCAGTCCTGATAGCACAAATACCCCAGTATTTTCCAAATCTTCCTGTTCTCAGAAAAGAATAACAATGTAAATCAGACTCAAAAGGACATGATATTCCAACATGATTCCTCTGGTCTTTTATCTTACGAGAAAGGACTGGAATACGGCATTATACAATCAGCAAAGCTAAGCTCTTCTTTTTATGGAAAAAGGGCGTATTGAAAAGAACTTTCTACAGAAAATAAAGTTTCAAGTCTCCATATAAATCTGATTTAGAAAACAATAGAGGACGACTTTTGCACCAGTGCCATTGTAAATACACGTATACAACACATCAAACAGCATCCAGCTCAGTAGTGCACCCAAAAATATTGCCAGTGAGTATCGAGCCCAACCCCGCCTAGCTCTCTGCAAGGCACGCAACAGGAAAGAAACATCAGAACTGTTACAGTTTTTGCCCTAACTATATTCAGACACAAACAATTTACTACTTTTTTTTAAAAAAAGTTTGTCCAGGCTGACAATATGCTGTAATAGTGCCAGCATAGATTGGGGGGAATAAGTTTCCACTCTAGAAGACTTAATGCCACCAACATCCAAGTTTCCTGCATGTGAAGAAATGAAATCCTTCACACTGTTAAACAAATAAAAATGTATTTTAATTCTACAAATTTACAAGGAAACAAAACAAAACAAACCCTAAAAAATAAAACAGGAGAACTGTTCCAGGATTGTACTTCAAGTTTTCCTTTGTCAAATTTTGTAATGATCCTTGGCTTTTCAGGTTAATTCCAGTCCTCTAATGGAATGCAGCAGTTATCCTCCACACCCAGCAAGATCTTGCCTTTGAATCTGTGATGACATTTGACTTTTTGCCTGTGAAAAACATCTAGTCTCCCTGACGTGAAGAACAGAACTGGGGCACTCAGAAATCCACTCACATGAACAGTTCCTTTTTTTTTTTTTCTCTCTTTTTTTTTTTTTTTTTCTCCTCCTCCTCCCCTTCTTTCATGTTGAGTTTAAAACTTGAGGCTGAAACCAGGTCCTGCAGCAGATGCTCCTTGATTTGTGGTGGTCAGATGAAAACCCGTGTCTTTCAAATCATCGTCACCCTGTGAAAACCAATCACAATTCATTTGTCAGCAAGTGTCTGACAGAAGTAAAAGCAGATGCGTTTACTTCTCCAACACAAAAATTAAAACAACAACAAGAAAATAAAGTATCTCTAGGAGATGAAAAACAAACATTTCATTGTATCATTAGCTAAGGCTGATGCAGAGCATTATTAGCGACCTTTAAATATTGCTATTTCAAAAGTTCTCTTTTCTGAAGGTCTCTCAGGTGTATTCCCCCTTTGTATACCTGGACTGCACATGTGAAATGAAAAAATACGTGACACACACTGTATAAATAAGTGTGAGGTACAACTAGTGAGTGTCTGATGAAACACACTCTGTGTACCCTCGGTGTTAATTTCTATACCCTGAATAATCAAGGCTAAATAAACCTTAAAGGCTACTTCATCTGTTAAATAGGGCACAGTACCTGCGCAGTGCCTTTCGGCTACGCTGAGACACGGAAATAGCGCTACAAGGCTGATACAATTAAGGCACCTGGGACTGTAACATGCTGTACTTCCAAGGGCATCTTTTGCAGCTGGCTTTTCATCAAAATGGGCAGCACAAGCCCCACGGCCAGAAGGAACACCAGCCTTGCCTTTCTGGGAATTCCTCTCCAAATCCTGGGAAAAGGAGACTTCCTAGCCACAAGATGCGCGTAACTTTACCCGGCGTTGGATTTTTGCAAAAATAAATAATGCAGCTTTGAAAAGCGTAGCTGAAAGTGTAAAACAACGTACGCTTCCAACAGAAAAAGTGTTCTGCACTGTGGTAAAACCAGGCATCATTTCCTTCTCAGGTTATGTACGGAAATGGTGATTCTGGGAATGCACCAGTAACTGGCCCTGCCCTTTGCAAAGGGAAGAGGGAAAGCTGGACTTCCAGCGTGTCTTTTTTTCCAAGCCCCAGAAGACTTAACAGATGCCACCTACATGAGCTTTGCCAAACCCAGGCTTTGGACCCGCCCGAGAACACGAGCTGTGCTCACCAACTGACTGTAGCCAAGGCCCCCCTCGGGTGGTCGCGGGCTGGTGCCACGTTTCACCCTTTGTTGTTCGCTTTTCGCTGGCCAGGTGGGAAACATGGAGGGGTCAATCGGCAGGGGAGTCTCTCGGAAATACTCATGCTTCAAACCATCTTCGGCAGTAATTCTTCTGGCTGGGTAGTAGGTCAGAAAGCTGAGAAGAATTTAGGAAGACAGTGAAGTAGGGAAGGAAAGAGACAGAGGGGCAGAAAGAAGAGAAGTTTTAGTCCCAGAATTATACATTCTGCAGAAATGCAATGCAGAATTTTTTGACTTTTGACAAAGATTTCTATTAATGGGTACGACTGCTGACATCTGGGCAAGCTAACACAGCTAGCTGATTTGAAAAGCATGCTTCCTACATGAACCTGTAATTAATTAAAGGAACCGCAGCTGGAACTACATCTCAAAAGCCGCTTTTGTAGGGATCTGTTCAGCGGCACACATCATTAGGTACCTCAGAACCCCGGGGTAGTCAGATACAGCTCAGAAGGCAGCCCAGGACGGGTCAATTAAAGTATTTTACAACGCTGTTTTGCTTTTTAGAGAAGACAACTTAGATTACATTGATACACTGCAAAATACTGGGATATAGTGTAACTTACCTGCACAACCTGTATTTCATTATTTTAAACCTTTCACAATACAGAAATATGTTTTCCTGTACTGTTCATCCTACCAAACAGTATTGGGCCCTGACTACATAAACATTTGTATATCCAAGATTTGTGCATGTAACGAGTTCCACTGACCAACGTACACTTACTCATGTGTTTTTGCAAGTTCCAGACCTACACAAATACTACAGTATTGTTGTTGTTACCCAAAATAACGAAGGCCCGATAGCCTTGTCATAACCAAAGCAATTAAGCAGATGACACTGATGCGGTATCTATCTTTATTAAGACAAGTTATGCTTGGACCTAACTTCCAATAAATTATTCACAACTCAAAAATCTGGAGCAGCATAACTGTTAAAAATTAGAAAAACTGGAAATATTATTTTTTTTTATTTTTTAAAAAAAGTATGTTTTTTTAAATTTAGATTTTTTTAACAGAGACAAGTTCTAAGTAAGATCCGAAATTCACTTTCCACTACTTCATGTCACAAAACTTAAAGGAAATATTAGGGGAGGGAGGGGAACAAAAATCCCTCAAAGCCACTGTCCACCTTTTAAAGAAAAATTAATCGGAATGCGATCAGAATTCACCAGCAGAGTTCGTTAAAAGGGCTGCCAGAACATCCAATGTGACCGAGCTTGCAAACTTTGAAAACCTAGGAAAACCTCCAAGATTGCTGTTTTCCTAATTCTTTAATATGATCTCTAGAATGTACTACTGTTTTCAATTGCAACTTAATTGTTTTAATAAGATCCATCAGCAGAACACATGATAGCTGACTCGCCACGTAATTACACATGACATGAATGAGCTAAAACTACTACTAAAACCTTTTTTGTTCTTCTTGGATATAGGTGTGCGAGAACAACCTTGGACTGAGGTTTAACAGCAGGTGTTAAGAGCTTGGCACACTGAATAAAGCTGTTGGGAGAGTGAGGAATAGTATTGCAAGGAATGTCACAGAAACTTCCAAGGCATCAGGCATATTTTGACCAGGTTAAATGCACTGAAATACCATGCTTCACTACACGTCATTTTCCACCAGTACCACAGCATGTGAACAGCTTTTCCAGGGACAGGCACACAGCTAGCACCTACTTGTTCATCAGATCAAACCCCTGATCAGAGAGGAGGGCTCCAAATCTCTTGCGTAGGTTGTTATAGGGATATTCCGTGAACGTCATCTTCTTTACTGCTGGCAGCTCATTGTAACCAGGCCAGATTTTTTCGCTTGGAGTACCCAGATCCTGTAAATTAAAACATCTCCTTAATAAACTCATTCTAGAGCGTAACTCTTCTGCTTACTCATTATGTAGCTACAGGAGTTGGTAAGCATTGAGAAAACAGACAAAACACAAATCATGGTCTTAGCCTACTGTAAGTATTGTAAAACAAGAGTAGTAAGCCCTTTATTAAGGCTGAATCTCTGTCAAAGAGCAACAAGCGCTTTCAGTTTCTTACTGCTCTAATTACCTGGCTTTAAAACCAGTCAGAATCCAAAGGTGTTAAAAATATTACCTTAAAAACTTTGTTAATCTGGTCAATTTCTGACTTCCCTGGGAACAGCGGTTTCTGCGTTAGCAGCTCTCCAAATATACACCCTACGGACCACATGTCTATCGCCGTCGAATATTCCTGAAAAGAAGAAATATACCTTATAGAACCAGTAAGATACCCACACCGAGTTGTCTGGGGGAGGTGGGCATGGGGTGTGTTGTTCTTCCAGTTTGGGGTTTTATTTGAGGGTTTGGTTTGTGTTTAATTTTTTTTTTTTTTTAAAAGGATTCTACCATTCTGAACAGAACACATCTGATCACTCACTCCAACACCCAAGGTCTCAACTGTATTTATTTAGAAGTTAAAATTGCTGTGAATGACGAGTAATACCCATACACACAAATACTACAGGATGAAACGAAGCCTCCACAACGCTGCCATTCTTTTTCACTCACAGAGCAGCACAAACTAGCAAAGCACTCGACCTTGCACTCTTTCACACAGATCCTTGGCCCTTCTTTTGCTACAACAATAATCTCAGGTTATGGGTACCAAACCTGCTCTCCACGGTACACCTCTTTTCTTAAATGTAGCCGCTGCTGCTTCAAGAACACCTTTGAAAGATAGCATAGGGCTTCTTTCACTTTTGCAGCCATTTTTTTGGTGGTAGTGCAGCATTTTTTTACTGGCATGGTTCTTGTCACTGGAGCCCTACAGAATGCTCCTGATTGCATCCAGATTTCAGTTAGGAAACAAGTAACCAGTAGGGAACGTTGCCAGAGTACCTTGTTCTGCTCTCAGATGTCACAAATTTTTGACTAAGGTTAAAAGAAAAATCCAGCTGCCTAAGATGACAGTGACAGTTTGCACTTATCCGTAAGAAGTGCAGTGGCACTACCACATCAGCATCCCAAAGGAGAAACACTTGATCCATCACCCACCCACCTTCCCTCTGTGGAAGACGGGACCTTTTTAGCTGTGTTACTAGAAAAGATCATGCTGAAGGTTCAGAATTTCCATCTCTGAATCAAAACAAGAGAATCAAGCATACTCATACAGGTTAGTGTGGAGAGTCATTCCTCCAGCAGCCAGAGGAACAAGGAGAAACATACCTTAGCTCCAAGCAACAGCTCTGGAGCCCTGTACCAAAGCGTCACCACCACGGGCGTGTAAGGCTTCAGCGGGGATCCATATTCTCGGGCGAGTCCAAAATCTCCAACCTAAATGAAAAATTGGCAATGAGCAATATTCCCAACGTTGACCACACTGTTCGCTGTCAGTGCCGACACGCGTGGGCCACGCTGGCTATCGCATGGCTTCCACCTTCAACAACAGCCACGTGGAGCACGCCGTTTCTCGTGGGCCTGCCTTTGGTTTCCCACTGAAGGGAAAAATGTTTTTTTTTTGACTTCTTGAGGCCAAGTAACGAGCTCCCATTATTGATCACCTTGACAGAAAGTTTATAGGGCAGGGGGAAAATAAAGCCCAACAACAGCAGAAGCTGACTTCAACTTTGCAGTTGTCAGTGAAAGGTGAGATTTTTAAAGCGTGCAACTTCAAAGACTTTTTCTTTGTAAAGAAAATCTCCACCTCCACCAGTAACTGCACAGTTCAGCGATACCACAGAGATTTATATTCTCCATTAAGCCTCACAATCTCTCAGGTTGAAAGAGCAACAATCCCGGTTCAAACATTGTGAGGCTGATACAGAAAAAGTAAATGCCACTGTCACGCTTCTGGTTTGCTGCACCACCAAGAAGAGAACACTGCTCAGTGTAGTCCCGCTGTAAGGAATTCAGTATCCACTAGCCCACCCTTACTGATCACATCCTAGCATAAACCTTACAGCTGCAGCAGAACGTTCCATCGAGCTCCTGGCACAGCTGTAAGGCAAGTGCAATTCTGCAATCCAAACTTTTTCATAAGTAAATTTCATGTAATTCTTACTTTTAAAATGCCTGAATGACTGAGCAACAGGTTGGACGTTTTCAAGTCTCGGTGAAGTATCCAGTTGTCGTGAAGATGCTTAACTCCTCGCAGTAACTGAATCATCAAGGTTTTCACTTCACCTGAAACGATAAAAAGAAGCCACATGCATTTAAGAGAATAAATCTTTAAATTTTTTTTTTGTTTGGAGAATCCAGAAAGGGGCAGGGAGAAGAAAGGGATGTCAACTTAAAAGCAGGGGACAGACTGCACCATAAAAACATGTCACAAAACGAGAGCAGTTAAACCCACAGAGCTGCCAATAAAGCAAAATTAATTTGGATAGCTGGAATGCATCCGAGTAACGCTCGGAAATTAACCTCTCAAAAAGTCAAACTGAACAGAGAAAAAGCAGCGAAGTCTCTGTTCCAAAGAACACGCAAAGGACGTCCCAAGGCAATACACGTCACCGAACAAAACCAGTTCTCTGACATCACTACAGCCCGAAGACACCGAGGTCTGTCTTGGCCAGCTTTGCACTTCTGAGATCTGTAAGAGACTATGGCAAACAGTACCTGGTAGAAACGGTTGCTTCATTGTTTCCATCAGACTCTTGAGATCATGTTCTACGTAGTTCATTACGATATAGATTTTATCCATATTGCTACCTACAACAATCTCCTAAAACACAGAAACAAATGATCAAAACAAGCACACGGTATTTAAAAAGCATGCAAAAATGCATTTTAGAAATCTACTGGCAAAAGGATAAATGGCGCCTGCCATAGGTCACAAAATCCATAGAAAAATATCTTTATTCTATAAAATACCCCCAACAAACAGCTCATTTTTGCAAAACATGAGATTATGTGGAGACAGGTAATGTCTGTATAGTTTTATGGGTAGTATACAGCTGTTTACAGAAACAAGCTCTGCTACGAATGCTAACGTTTTCATAAGGCATTCTAAAAGCCAAGAGGCAATATTTCAAGAACAAAAATACGTCTGAAATAGAAGACTGTGGCCTTACTCTGACAGTGACAATATTTAGATGTTGTGCTTTCAGGATAGTATTTATTTCTCTCAGAGAAGTAATGGGAAAGCCTTCCTTTTCCTTTTCCATTTTCAGTCGCTTCAGAGCCACAATTTCATCTGCAAAGAAAACAGAATTAACTCCAGATCTCCCATCACACAGCTAATAAAATGCACGTGAAGAGGTCCCCCCGTGTTCTGTCACTAATTTATTTGAATGGACACCATTATTCAAGACGTTATGTTGAACCAAGAAGCAGCGCCAGTCTCACATTAATAAAGTAAAGCCAAAAAACACCACCACCACAAGATCGCCAAGTTTAAAGAAGGAACAACAATCCAAAAGCTGCACCATGAATTTCAGTGTATTCCAGTATAACTCCTCTGGAAAGAAACTAAAGAAAAATGCATTTAACTCTAACCCCCTCGCCACAGCTGGGCAGGTAAAACAGCAGACAGGAATGCCTCAAACGCAATTTACCTCTGTTTAAAGACCCGACTGGAAACCAAGACGCCATTTAAAACATTACTGAAGGGAATGATTTAAATACATCTGGGTTTGGAAGATATTGTGGAGAATAATGGTTATGTCATTCTCAGAGTGGGCCCCAAGACAGAGAAGGAAAAGGAAAATGAGCTCATGGTAGTTGTTGAGTAAACAAGTGAACTCAGAGAGAGCACGACGCCAGCTGTATACTTCCACTCGCCACAGGAGACCAACTGGGCACATTATTCTAAAATAAAGAGAGGAGCCAAGGCATCCAGAACTTTAAACCTGTCACCAAAATCACAACTTGTCAGTTGGAACCTGAGAATAACTCTATTTTCTGTCAAGGTCTGCTTTGGAGCATAGTTCTTTTTACAAGCTCTCTTCGCCATCTGCCAACTCAATTTAAAATTGCAGATATTTAATTTACTGCGTTACAGTTCGCCTTGAAAATGACCAGCTTGCTAAACAGGAATGCATCACTAGTGACGGCAACACTACAGGGAAACCAAGGTCAGAGCCAAAAGAGCAGATCGTATCTTGCTGTACCTTATCTTTTTCCAGGAAAAAAAAAAAAAAAAAAAAAGTGTGCTCTGCACTAATATCACTATTTTTGTTAAACTACCAAATATTTCTTTAACTTGAGGAATCGCCATGGAAGAACATATAAACGACCTTATGGTTGGCTCTTGCACCACTTGTAGAAAATGCAGTAATTTCTTCAAGACGCTTGCCGTTACAAACCAGATAAGCAAAGAGACCAAGTTTTAAGAAGATAAATACACTTGTACATGCAAAGCAGCAGTTTGTTGAGAAGGAGCTTTAAAAATGAAGACCGACATTTCTTTCTACAACAAAACACTGCAGTATAGACTCACTGCACACCAACCGCTGCTTTAATCAGGAGTTGCGCTTACAGTGACGCCTGGTGGAATGTTTATATCAAATTTTGTAAACTTCCAACCTGGTAACTACCTACAGCAGATCTCGAGCCAGAAGTAACTGCCTTTGGAGCCAAAAACTGAAAGTGTTTTAATTGTTCTCCACCAGCACAGCCAATATAGGGATTACTGCTGAACACCAAGAGCTGCAAGTGAAGCCCTGTGTCAAAGCCCACCCTCTACAAAAAAGCAGAATTATTCTTCGTAAAGAAGGAAGTATTTTAGACAGATTTTTGTTCATCAATGAAAAACTCAGACCCAGAATTCGCATACAACTGCAGCCTTAAATACAGTGAAGATAATAATCGGCTACCACTTATACTAACCAGTCTTCTTGTCTTTTGCTCTGTACACTACACCGTACGTTCCTTCTTCAATCCTGTTCAGACACTGAAATTCCTCCACGCTACGACACCCCTGAAAAAACAGACAGACGGACAACATTTACTTCTCCAGCATCTGGGGGTGGGTTTCGCTGCTTGTTTCTGAGAAGACATATGGTAAACCTCAGCAACTTCACAGGGATAATTAAAATTTACCAAACAAATTCAACAATACGGCTACGCCACGTGAGAATGGTATCTTTGGTAGGTTTTTTTTTTTCCTACTTGGATCTCTAAAGGAATCCTGGACATTGTCTGTGTTTTAATAGCCTAACTGCATTATTTCGTTAAGTCTTCACTCGTTCCCTTTTGCACAGAGTAAAGAGATTTCTGCCATAACGGCAAAGGTGGCAACTCAGCACCTTAGACTGATACTTTCACATAGTTCAATTAACAAAAATATGCTTCCTCTCTTCATATTTCTACACTTTTCCATTGGCTACAAAAAGAATAACCCCCCACCAGTTTCTATGCACGTTAACAGAACTTTTCTCTCACAAGTACGTATCTTCAGACAGCAATACTAAGATACCAGAGTATCAAATGTATTATGACATCCTCTGTATCTAAAAGATGTGTGCTCCGTGCACATTTTTGCCTCATCAAACGCAAGACAGCAACATTTCACACATAAGTGTGTAATTTTGTGACGTTGAGTCAGCAAAGTGTATTCTGCCCATATACTCCCTCATGCTCAAATGCGTGTTCACGGTGTTAAGCAAGCAGCTAGGGAAATCCGTGCGCCCACGGTATTCCCAAGGATCCTTTAAGCGATCCTCTACCTGAAGCGCAGGAAGGTACTTGGGCAGCTCTTGCTTCAGTTCAATGGGGGAGGAGGCTGGTGAGTCAGGAATATAGTCCCCTTCCGTCATGGCATTGGAATGAGGGGTGCCCTCCCCCACTTCCTCCTCTTCTACTTCGCTTCCCGCCGAATCTCGGTCAAACCTCGACTCTGTAACTTTAAAAGTCAGAATCAGTCACGGAAAGAGGGAGCCGTTTGGAACAAGGAAGTTCAGCTTTAGACAAAGGGTAGGGAAAGCCTGAGCACTACAGGAGGCGGGTGTGCAGCTCACACAGCTTACGGTACTGTGTCAGTACAGACCAACGAGAAGCCCGATTCCTCCTCCTTGCACAGATGATGCTGTCAAGAACCGGTTTACAGTCGTGTACATACGATCTCCAGCATTAAATATCGCATGTCAGAAAAATAAATCTTTACCCTAACGGAATGAAAGAGGAAAGTGACCCAGAAGATCTCATTCTGATTGCAAAGTTTTTGAGGAGAGGACAGGATAAGAGACCCAAAATGAAAAAGAAGGAAACATCAGCTCGTTCAACTAGCATCTGATTTCCTCTAAACACAGACCTTGGAACAGACATCAAGGAATTTCTGATTCTGACATGAGAATGGCCCCAAAATGCCAAATATGGGGTATTTTAGAATGATGGCAAAATTGCCACAAGAAATACTTTAAAAATATTTTTAAATATTTGAGAAACAGATTTATTAGGCTGCAAAAATTCAGCCAAACACTTCTTTAAATATTCAGTATTTGCATTGTACCAACTGGGATGTGGTTTCCATTCTCCCGTTCCTCCTCTTCACTCATTTCTTCTTCGCTCACCTCTTCTGCAAAACAGAATCAAGTTCAGCTGTATAAAGTCAACACTCCTGCAGTCCCTTGTCAGGCAGATCACTACGGAAATGCTTTTCTAACTTGCCAGGCCTTCTTTACCTTCTTCACTATCTAGTTAGTGAGCTTGTTTCGGTCAGAAAGCAAATGCTTCCCCTAATTCAAAACTGCACCTTTCAGCTTCCAACAGGGAACACAATTCTTACCAATTATCTGGAATTTGGGGATGGGGGCAGGTGAATAAATTAAGTCGGGAAACATATGACTATCTGTTCATAATTGAAGTTATGCTTATTAACTATAATTGATTTTTTTAAAAAAAACACCACCCAGCCATCAAAGCATGCTTTTGCGCCTTTCCTTTACTAACTAATTAGAACAGCTGTAAGTAGATGTTTTTACTAACCCTTTCTGACATACATTTACTTGTACTGGCATGAAAAAAAAAATCTGAAATTTGCAACTGAAAATAATTCAAAATGACAGATACATTTGTATTTCACACACATGCCCCCCAAATCAGTGCAGAATTGTTCTCTGCAGAACATATGTTATGGAATGACTTAAACTGTTAGCCTTACACCATTTAGGAAGACAAAAATGGCTTTCAGTTTTCTAATCTGGCATCTTAGACGAATAATGGGTATTACCTCTATATAAAAGGACAGAATATGACTTGTACTTGTTTTTTTTCTTTTTAGTTATCTTGACCTGTGAGGTCTCAGCCTATCCTAGACTAAGAGAAAAGGAGAATGTTCAAACAAAACAATACAGAATGAGAAACAAAGAAAATCGCAACACACCGTTCTAGGCCCTGCTTTAGGACCAGACTCACCAGCTGACTGCTCAGACACTTCCTCAGAATTGCTCCCCGTCTCCTCCTCCTCCTCCTCTTCCTCTCCTTCTTCCTCAGAACCTTCACTGCTAGACTCTTCCTCCTCCTCTTCCGAGCCTGATCCAGATTCTGTTCAGGAACAATCAAACACAGAACTAAGTAGGCACACGCTCCAACAACAGTGTTTCCTCAACAGACAACCGTACAATTAATTACATCTACTAAGTTCCACTTAATCACCTGATGAGGACTCTGCCGAGCTGGTTTTTCTCTCACTGTCGCTGATGTCTTGCAGGTCTGAAAGAGGATCTCTCTCTTCTGGTTTCTCTTCTTTGACTGTTGAGACCACAAAAATTAAAAACAGGGTGCTGACTGAGTATCACTTCTACTCATAAATGACTCTGAACGCCCAGGTAACCGCTTCACTTCACCTGGCCATCAGATTGGTGCTGAACATTCCGTATATAACACTGTTTCCATGTTACTGAAAAAAAACCAACTTCACTCTGCTCGAAAGACAGACAGTTTTTCTGAACTGCAGTGGTGCAGGATCAACAGCCAAAACGGTGGAATATTAACCTTTTCTTTTTAAGCATGATATATGCCTAAGCCCCTCTAATATTAATTTAAAAAAAAAAAAAGTATCATGGTAACAAGTATCGCCACGACACAGCCTCACTATCACGTGTACATACAGCGCTTACGATTCTAACGCAGTCCCTCTGGATGACCATGAACTAGCACATGCAAAGAACCGTTAATCAGTTAAGACAGTCGCTTTGAAGGACTTAGTGCCTGCCTCCCCCTGGAATTTCAGCTGATTACATTCTGCAATCAGCTTACTTGAAATAGTTATGCTTGTTTTTACAGCCACACACGTTAATAAGGCAGCCAGAGCTTTTCTTTAACCGCTTTTACATCGATTGTGTGAATTCTCTGCTCGCGGTTAGGACCTTGTAGGCACGGGAAGGACCGTTTTCAGGCTTAGAAAACAAAATTCACCATCTCACCACAATACTGCCTTGAGTATTTATTTTCTTCTACAAGATGACAGTATCAGTGATGCTTAAACTAGATTGATCCCTGTAAGGTAACCTTTCAAGCTAACTTAGTTCCTAAGAATAAATCCAGCTGGAGCTAGCGTAAAGAATCCCTTTTTAATCTGTGAGGGCATTAAACTAGCAAAATTTAAAAATTCAGTCAGCTGCTTCTTTCATCACTGAATGAAGTAACTCACTTAGAAACTTTTAAAATTATCAAACCTACTGCAAAGGAAAGATTAATTCTATTTGTCACTTGCACAATTACCAGAAAAACCAGCATTGCTTTAGAAAACAGTAAGTATGTACATATTGATGAATATTCCAGGGTTATGCCGCTATGGCTGAATATACTATTACACATATGGCTGAAGATATAACACTTTCAACAAGAGTACCAGGGATATATGTTTACCACTAAAAATCAAGACACTACCCCAGAGCAGCTCCTCCTAGCCCCCAGGCAAAGACATTGTAAAGTGGCAAATGCTACCTGGTTTCCTGCTCTCTCCTTGCTCAAGCTTGTCCCTCTGCTGTCGTAATGGGCTGCGACTCCAGGGTCTCATTTTTACTTTGTCTCCATATTCTTCCCTCACTGTTCTATGGTGTGCAGAAACTAGTGAAAACAAAATCGGAAGAAATTGTTACAGCTCCCTGCCCTAATTAGAATACTTCTGCCTGCCACAAACATCTGCTTTGCATATTTTCGGTTTTCCTTACAAACTAGAGGGTAGTAGGGAAGAGTGGAAGTGGAACCTAACTGTACCTAGGAGAATAAGGGACTACAATTTGCCTCGTACATAATAAAAAACGGGCTTGTACTACTTTGAGAAAGGTGCTGCCATACTTGGGAAACAGAAGCAAGATGCCCTACATATTCCACAGTAAACAGCCTGAAACTAAGGCTTCAATGCCAGAGAGAGAGAGAGAAGCAGACAGACCAGGAAGATAGATAAAAGAATAAAACCAGATCAGGTTTAGAAGGAGCTGACAGAACATTTAGAGCAACAAAAGTAACTAAAATGAAAGGCTAGGATAGACAAAAAGGAGCTGTTTGGTATGAGCTGAACTAGAAAGAACAGCTATAAATATGGTGGCTTCTGCTACTCTTGAACAATCTTCCTCGCCTGATCACACGAATGGGCCCTGATTTTTACCTCTGACAGAGATCCTTTAACCAAAAGTGATCTGAACTTAAGATTGCAAGTATCTGATACGCTATGCAACCTGAGGGTTCACGTGCAGAAGTTAGTTTAAATTTAAGTTGCAGACCTTCCCCGCTTGATTCCCACTAAAGTCTTTTTCATGGCTGGAGCATTTCCACGATGCCTCTCCCTGCCTTTGCAATTTATTTCCCCAAATCCTTAAAGCATTTTGAGACTTCAGTCTCTATGAAATTGTGTTAGACTCAGCCAAAGAGTTCAGAAGCAACAGGGATCATGAGGGATACACACACACGCACACATAGAGACAATGTCAACTACATGAATCTTGTTTCTATAGGAAACCAGACTAATGGAGAGAGGCAAAGAAAGACTTAGTGACTAATTGATATGCCGTGACATTTAAGGCATATGACATTGTTTTATTTCCCTGTGTACAACTTAACAGATTTGTTTTTTTTCCCTCTGGACATAGAAGTCGTCATCCCACCCTTTCATTTTTTTTACATTCTGGCACTGACCCAAGTAACAAACGCTTTCTGTATCTCCATACCACCACTGTGTCAGCAGATAGCGAGCCCAAACAACATTTACACAGAGACAGTTACCTTCTCTTCTGGCTTCCCGCTCCTTACGCCTTTCTTCAGCTCGCCTTTCTCGTTCTTTTTGCTCCCTTTGTTCTTTTTGCTGCTCTCTGATTTTTCTCTCTCGTTCTCGTTCAAGTTGCTCCAGACGATCTCTAGGAAAGAATTAGTTTTTGTTACGTTACAGTTCTCTACACATTCAGCTTATGAAGTAAAGGAAAACTGTTCTGCTGCAACAAACTATAGGGCCATTCCCTTTCATCAGCAACAATACCACGACTGCACATCAAAAACAGACATAGCTTTCCAGCTGATCGGCATTTCAAAGACAAAGACGACGAGCTCTAAAACACACAAGCTTCTGCACATTTATCAGGATTTAAACAGAAATTAAACAAATTCAGTTAATAAATCCCGATACTATGCAAATCTGGTTCACCCTTTTTTTTTTTTTTTTCTTCATTAATAGTAAAACACTGGCAATTAGATCACCTAGAATTATCTGTTGCAATGAAGCCACTTACAAAGGTAATTAAAGTCAAGAACAAATTTTTGTTAGACAACAACACATTCATAGGAACGTGGCACTGGCATCAGACCTTACAAGCTTCTGCTCTGAATTTTTTTGTCATTTCAGAACAATGAAAGGTTAGAGAGACTTAGAGGAGGAAGCTGTTCATCTCTGCTGGTTTGTCACAGAGGAGGGAGGCATAGATGTACCTCTCCCTCCTGGAATGCTCCCTTGCCATTTCTCTCCGTTTCTGTCTTTCCCATTCACGACGGGCTTTATCCTGCTCTTCTCTATGTCTCTTCCTACGCTCATGTTCCCGTTCTTTCTCTTTCACTCTGGCATGTTTCCCTAAACAAACAAAAATTTTGGAGTGTTACTCTTCAAAATACTTAGTGCTCCTATTTTTAAAAAGCAAAATTAGAAAGGTAACCTATTTTCATGTTCTCTAATATTTTCTTAACGGAAAAATCCTGATCTGAAAGGGTGTTGGAAAATTAAAGAATCATAACATCTTACACAAATACTTGCCTTAAAATAGAAAAAGGCTGTTAGCAACAGGAATACAACGTGAATGTTTCTAGAAAGGGTATTTTTTCCCTTACAGTCAGGTACAAAGATCATAGCTCAGCCCACCCACTCAGTGAAGCCAGTACGCTTAACAGACTTCAAAGAGTAAAAGCAGATTCTGGGTCCCTGTCCCAAAGTAATCACTGTCCTCTCAAACACGTATACACCCTTGTCACTCCCGTAAGGGCATTAAACATAATCAAAGAAGTAACAAAAGTTTCCATTTCTCTGTCTGATCCACCTGACACGTTTTCTTTAGTCCACAGGTATTATTTCACTCTCTACATTGGGCTTCACCTTGAGAAGCTACCAGAAATGTTACTCAAACGTAGTAACAACCACCTTCTGCTGAATGACTACGATGTCTACGTTTCTCTTTCCTCTTCTCATCTTTTCTGTGATGGGTTTTTTCTTTCCGTGACATTTGCTGTGGTGGTTTTATAGCCAAGGAATCATCTTCTTCTCCTCTAAAATACAAGACAAATGAAGAAACTCAGGAAGGTTACGTGTACTGTCAAACAACCTGTGCGTTACTTCCTCTTTTCTCCACTTTGAAAAGAATGCTTTTTTTCCTATTTTATTTAGATTAAACCTCATTTCCATATTACCCCTGAAACAAGCCAGTAACAGCACATTACAGAAAATCACAGTCACGCAGATGAGAGCTATTATTATAAACACTTGTAATACACAAGCAAACCGAGGATGAATTAAGCATCGAAGAGAACTTAGCAGGCCTGCTTTAACTGCATCTTGAGCAAAGTGGTTTATTCCTAGGTAGCGAGCAAAACCAGAACACTGTTAAGCCTTAACCAATACCCTCACATGCTCTTCCAGCAGATGACACATCTGCAGGCTAAAGAAGTTAAACTTTTCCTTTTCAAGTATTTTTAAACCCTCTTCTCAGTAATTCTGAAGGTTCAGTTCAGTAACTCTTCCTAAGCTAACAAGGTTATTCTCTTATTCTCACCTGTCTTCCATAGAGTCTTCCCTCCTGTAAGGTGAATTTCTGATTGTTATTTCCATGCGATGATCTCTCAGCTCCCCCTCTTCAAGAGAATCCCGCTTTGAATCCCTATCATCTGACTGCGACGGAAACACAAGAAAGGGCGAAATCAAAACGCAATTAATTTTTATGTCACAAAACGAAAGAATGTAAATAGTACTCAACTCTTCCATTCCTGGCTCAAAAGCCATCCTCAACTGGTTGCACCAGGAAGGCACACTAACTTATGATGCAGAGATTTCACAGCTGTAAGCAGCCAAATGCAGTTTGATTGCAACTAAAGCTGAATTTTTGTAAATTCAATGTAACTAAGCAAAATTAAACCACGATTAAGGAGTATCTGTTGACTATTGTTTTTCAAAAAGCATATTATTATGTATACAGCTGTACAAAACCAAGTAGTAACACAGAAGTTACTCAAGCACAATTACTTAAGCCCACTCTTTTATAAAATCTTTGAAAGGCTGTTACTTAACTGCAGCTTCCGGTTACATCCATTTCTCTACCTTTTCTAACCAATAACTATGAAACAAAGCACAGGCTGCAACGTCAGGCCAGTGAGATCTCAGCAGAGCACAGTGTTTTTGTCAAACTCTGGAATCACAGACCACACCACACACAAGACACGTGTGAGAGCGCAGAGGAATGCCGTGGGCAGGGCAGGCAGTCTCGTTCTCAGAAACAGAGGCTATAAACACTGGAGCTCCTCAGGTTTCATTAGAAACACTCGCTTCCCGAAGGGTAGCTTACATTTTTCATGCGTTTTATCTCTGCCTTCTCTTCTTGCTCCTTCCTTCGTTTTTTTTCCTGAAGAATTTCATCTAAAGTTTTCACTTTCCAAGAATCCTTTTCATCACCCATTTGAGTTACAAATAAACAACAACTCTGAAAAAGAACGGGGCATTAATGAAACCACACATTCCATGGCAGCCACGTTATCTTTTATGTGTTTTCACATACAGACAAACACCTGACAGACCATCTCCAGGCAAAGTGGAGCGGGACTCCCCTGAGGGCGGCCTGGCCTGGCCTGTCCCGCCCCGGGGGCGCAGAGCCCGGCTGCGGGCCCAGGGCCCCGCTCCAGCCCCACGGGCCGCCCGCCGGCAGCACAGGGGGCCGGGGCCCACCGCCGGGGGGGGGGGCAGGGCGGCCAGACACGCCAGGGGCCCCGCATGACCGGCCCCCCCAGCCCCGCAGGCCCCCCCCGGGCCCGCTCGCCCGCCCCGGCCCAGCCCTGCGGGCCCCGCTCCCCTCACAGACGCCGCCACCGGGGCCGCGCCTCCGCCCCGCCCCTGCGCCGCTCCCCTCAGCCCCGCGCCGCCCCCGAGAGCCGCCGCGCTGAAGGAGAGCAGGGAGCAGGGCATGGGGGGGGCGGGCGGCCCCCACCGGGTCCCCCCCCCCACCTCGGCCGGGCCCACTCACCGCCGCCGCTACCGGAGCCTGGGACGAGCAGCGCCGGCCTCACGCGCCACTTCCGTCGCCGCGCCGGCTTATGACGTCAGCGGGCGGCTCGCGCGGGGTCGGGCCCGGACCCATCCCCGGCGGGACGGGCGTTAATCCATGAATTACCGGCCGCGCTCTGCCTGGCCGCTGGCAAACAGCGAGGCCGAGCCGCGGCCCAGCCGCCAGCCGCACGGCAGCCGCAGGGCCGCCCCTGATGGCGGGTGAGCCCCGGGTTGTTGCTGCTCCCTGGGACCCGCCCGCCCGTTACACCGGCACGGAGCCAGTCACGTGACGGCAGCGGCGCCGCGGGGGACCGACAGCGATGCGGGGTGAGGGGGGCAGCTCCCAGACGGAGAATCGGCCGCAGAAGCGGAGCCGGCGCGGCGCAGGTTGAAGTGACACGGCCACAACAGCGCAGGGGGAGCGGTGGCTTTGTGCATCCCCCCATCCCCATCTCCCCCCATACCATCCCCCCCCGCTAGGCAATACCCCCATTTTAGGGACACTGACCGGCACAAGTAGCCCCTCGCTCCCCAAGTCTGTGCTCCACAGCCAGGCCCCACGGTATTTCAGGGTTTGGCATTTCAAGGAGGACGTGCCGTTCCTGTAGGACCCTGCGTGACCAATGTCGAAACAAATCGCCCACCGAGCTGGGCTTGGGGGAGCGCGCCAGTGCCCGGGGGGGCGGCCAGAAGCAACGTCGCTGAAAGGAACCCCGGAGTGTTTCAGGAGCAAACTTTTCCAGAATAAACTGGCCAGCGCACTGCCACCTTACAGAGCAACGCAAAGGCGGGCAGTTGGGGTGTGACACCGCAATAAAATTTTAACACTGAACAAACGGTCCTCGGTCCTCGCTTCCCCAACAAGAACCACGGCAAAGGAGAGTTACTGGTATGACTGGAGGAAGAAAAGTCTTGCCCTGGACAGGAAAGAGTTTGGTTTGTTTAATCTAACAAGGGCCAAGAAGTCTGTGTGGAAAAGTCTGCGAGATCACCACCCTGCAGACAAACCCCCAGGAAAACAGGGGGACCATGCTGCCTCCAACCTGGTGGGGCTAAACCACCACTAATAAGCTCAGAGGTGTCAGAAATTACAAGTACCAAATTCCTCGCACCTGTTTGGTTCACAAAAAGTTTTCCAGCAATAGGAAAGACAAAACCCTGCTAGCTTTTAAAATTAAACTCAGTTGATAAAGGGGTTTACATAAGAACTGAGCTAGGCAACCAGACGGACACTTCTGTTTCTGTCTTCCAGCAAGAATAGAAACACAATGCAAACCAGACTAATTCTGACCACTACACTTAAGATTTTTGAAAGCATAACTACAAAAAACCCCACCCAACCTTTTTTTTTTTTAAAAAAAAGGAAACCCAAAAACAGAGCTCCACCCCATAGTCCACAGCTTTTGTAAAAGTGGTAGAAGTACAAAGAAACAAAAAACCACAGACATCACATATACAATGATTAAAAAAAAAATATTTCCCTCCCACTCCAATCTTTAGGGGAATATTCCCCAGGAAGCAGTCACATATGGGAGTGTCACCCGAAGTAAGCAGAAGCCACAATAAGCACAGGCTATTCAAACAGAAGAAAGGCTTCTTCAGGGGGACTGTGTCCTGGGACACATTTTTTGCTCTTTGCAGGAGTAGTTCACTAAAGCTACCACCAGAATACATGTGGAAAGGTAAGCGTGAGCTTAAATTTTGCAGGAGCTCCACTGGTAACTTCCTATTGGACATTAAGACCGCTTTATCCATGCCTTAAATGCTACGCTGCAATCTTTCAGAAGAGTGGCAATTATTAAAAAATCAGCTCATTTTGATGGTTCATTTAATTTTGTTACCAAAAAGCCCATTTGAATGTTTTTGTAGCTGCATGTGCTTTTTTGCCAAAAATAATACTTCAGATTTTTTTTTGAAAGGAACAATAAATTTTAATCGTTGATCTACCAGAAGACAATTTCCTTAAAAAATAAAACTTTTTAAGAGCAGCAGAAATAAAGATTAGCCTCAGTTTATGGTTAACATTCCTCCCTTTAGTCACCTCTCTTCCATCTGTCACAGATACCTCAGACTCTTTACATAATCAGAAATGATAGAAATACTTTGCGCACAGGTCAGAATTATAACCCTGAGTTTCTAAAAGGCAGATTTTTTGTGCTCTTAGAAATAATACCCCCAAAATCGATTTATTTCCTCATAACAGAAATACATAACAAAATGCGAGAAATTAAAATGGTTTCTTATAGAAATAGAGATCCTGCTTCCTTTGTCACCAAATTTTTTTCAGTGTTTTTTTACCTCTAAGCAACTGCAGGTATTTAATGCCACACTCCATTTATACAGCGTATGTATATGCGTGTATACTTGCATTTTTATATTGCCAATAATACACAATCAGGATGCAATATTCCCATGTTAAATTTCAGTAGAAAAACCACTTTTCATTCCTAGCTTTGTTGTCAGAGATAGCTGCTCATTGCTGCTTTGGGGCATGGACCCATTTCCATAGTTCGATTCAACTAAACATACACCAGAGTAAGTCACTTGTTGGGAGAGAAGGGGGTTCCTTCTTCCAGCTCTATGACGCACACAAACGATGCAGGATGCAGGCAGCACAGAGTAACAAAAACTCGGCATTTCAGTTACGCACCAATGTCAGTCCACTGCAAGCAAGCAGAATACAGTGATGGGTCCGCGTTTTCACATTATTTTGATGGGTAGGGAGAAAGGAATCATTTTTCCCACAAGACACTGAAGTTCTGTCTCTAATACAGGCTTGTACATTATTTGCAGTCAAGGAAGGACAATAAAGCCCACATTTACCACATTCTAAGACACCAGGTCCTCAGTTTCTCAGTACATCAAGGCTTACTGGATTCTTCCCATCGTTTTCTCTCTGCTTCAAGTCCCAGGCTTGACCTGCCATGAACTCAAAGGAACCAAATCAGCATCAACAGCTGACGAAACAACCGTTTTCAGGAAGACCTTCTTTGAGTTACACTAGGTGGGAAGAATAAACGGCCATATTAATCATACGGTTCCAAATCCTTGGAAATTAGTGGCTCGGTATCTTCAGCTGTACTTTGTGCGGATTGCGGAGCTGCAGCTGCCAGGCTGTGTATCGTCTCTTGCTGATGCTGCTTTGCCTTGTTATATAGTAGAACTCCAATTGTCACTAGAACAGTCCCAATGGCTGAGAGGCTTGTGATTTTGTTACCAAACACAATAATACTCAGCCAGATTGACAGGGCATGCTTCACAGTACTAGCAACACTGGAAAGGAATATAAAAATTAAGACCAAAGATAGCTTTCTCGTATCCCACACACCACCATGCTTTAATGTAGCGGGACCCCTCTTTGTTTTGCTTGCTTTTTAAACACCAACTCACATTCCACTTTTCCTCCTGAAGCTAATACCAACACCAAATTGCTCGTATACCAGCACTCGTATCTTAATGTTAGAGCTAGTACAATAATTCACCTCAGGTTTTTGTCTCTTTACTTTCAAGTACGCAGTACAGTGTTAGCAATCAATTTCTAGCTAACAGGCATCCAGAAAATGCTAGTAGAACACTAGCAACATAACTACCATTTGCAAGCGTGCTGCTACTATTCAAGTAATATAGCGTTATAACCAGAAAAGAATCAATATCCAAATCACATCAGCAAAATTATAGCGAGTAGTTATGAAATTTCACATACATGTTAATATGAATATAGGCTTTTACAGCCTGTTACGTAGAGAAGACGAACGATGTCAGAATAAGCGTGTGTGTAACAGTGAATTGTCACAACACTGTTGCAGGGGCACCCGAGAGTTAAGACAGCAGAAGCCTTCGGAGTTTAGGACCAGGATTACCCCAAAGGCCACCGGGCTGTTCATACAACCAACCGATTACTGAGTCAGAACTGTGTAACAGCCTAACAAAGCTGGTGGTAGCTAACAGCGTGGGTGGAAGCTGTCTTTAGAGAACACACAATTCCACAAAGACAGCCGGGGAAAAAAGAAATACAGAGCTGATTGCTCATATCCTGTCCTGCGCCGAGGTGTACGTAGGGATTGGCTTATCACTGAAGCAAACGGCAGCTTAAACATTGGATCAAGGGTTTCGGTGAATCTGTCCGGTCTCATTACCCAGCTTTAAGGAACGACCGTTACACCTGAATACAGCACCCCTGCTAGTAAATGTGAGCACCTGCTCCAGAAGCTCAACAGCACAGGTCAAATGCTGCTCTCCTCGCACAGCAAGGGAGCAAACCACAAAGTTTTGGTGATTTGGATATGATGTTTTCTTCTTAATTTGATGCATTCATGCATTTACATTATTTATTTCTTTGCACAATACCTTTACTGCCTAGTTCTCAAGCAGAAATACCAAGCAACAACAAAAAAAAGAAAACAGTGTTCTTGATGCAAAAAATACAGTTTTACCTGAAAGTCACAGGAGAAATTTTTCCCATCAAGGCATAGGCTGTAACACTTTGTAGATGGAACAAAACTCCATCTATTAAAAGTAGTATGACAACATCTTGGTTGTAGCTGAAGCTCCTCCCACTCTTCCCAATCACAGGGACATCCTAAATAACAAAAAAAAACAAAACAAAAAAAAAAAAAGAAGACTTTTAGATTTCCTTATGAACTAAACCCAAAGTGGTTTTCCACCCAAGTAGTTATTATAAGCAAATATAGGTTTATATTTAAACTTCAGCAAAACAAATCCTAAAACATACAAGACATTTAGATCCTAAAATTTTCTCCCCCGAAGAATATACTAGAAAAACAGCTCTCATCTGACTGAACTTTCCAGTGTGTTCAGCCTGCCTGTGAGATGTTTTCTTTTCTGAACACTGATGCACAGCAACAAAATGCCAAAACATGAAGGATACACACTGAACCTGATACAGTATACATACTTTAGCTCAATTTTGCTTTCAGAGGGTTGATACTCCCATACACCACATGAGTATCAGCAAAAAACAATAAATATTTAAGATTTTGTTTTCAAGTCTTTATCTAAAACTTTACATGCACTTAGACAATATTATGATTTGGTTTCAAAAATCCTGAGAAACTCAGTCTTTCTGGGTCACTTGTCAACTCACGTCTATATTAAATTATTTCTTTGGGGGTGAGTGTGTGTGTGTGTAAAAAATAGAAATTTTTCAACCTCTTGGAAACATAAGATGAAATGTATTTCAGGGTGATTTGGAAAAAAAAAAGACTGAAAAGTAAAAATCAAGTTTAACCTTAGTTGCACATTCTGTTCATAAGTCAATAAGAAAACATAAATCTGTGTTAGTGAATTAATATTACCATGAAAAATATCCAAGCTGGAATAAGCATAACCACTGCAGCAGCACTTGTGTAAAACTGAAGCTCCGGGGCTCTACAAAGGAGAAAAATCAATGATGAAAACAATTAAAAAATGCTTCTTTCTAAGAGCTGAACCAAGCCGCATCGTTACTGTATTTACAGATATCAGAATAATAAAAGCCATCTACCAAGCTTTGGGGACAACAAATTCCGCAATCTCTTGCAAAGATGGACTGGAGATAAGAGGCACATGTTTTCAAGACCAAAACTAGCATTTTATCTTGTGGTAAAATAAATACATATGGCTATAGGTGTATTTTACCACAAGATTTTACTCCTGGCTCACGCTCCACAGGTAAAACGGCGAGTTCTGAAGTTCATTTCTGTGTGCCTAATTACATTAAGGGATGTTTTATGATTGCAGAGTAAGGACTTATTTCTGTGAAAAGAGGACTCATTCTGGGTAGGGTGTTGTTTTTTTTTTAGTTTTAGCCCATTACGAGACTCTGACCTACCACGGTGGGATCTGAGCATAGGGGAGGTTTTTTTCCCCCAATAAAATGATTTAGGTTAAAGCTGCCTGTAAATAGTACAAGAAAAAAAAAATCACACCTTGGTGCAATATAATCCTAAATATATGGTTTCCTTATGACACTCAAATTCCATCTATAATCAAACCTGAAGTCTGAAGTATTTTTAATACTTACGAAAATCTGTATTTATCTCCACTGAGTAGTTTTTTGGAAAAGACATTTTGCAGACTGGGGAGAAAAAAAAAACAAAACACCACCACCAGTTATCTGTATTTTAAGTAGGATAAATAAAATGAATCTGTGAGAAAGACACTTGTTTCCCTTAGATGGGTAGCTATGTTTTCTACACAGTATACAACTACAGTAAATAGTTTGATCTAACTCCTTTAGACTGACAGAGTTTTGCTATTTTTTAATCTAATTAGTGTAGCAGTTATGATAAAGAAACTATCTTCCACAAACAATAAATTTTAAATATCAAAGTTGTGCACAAAACCAACTATAAGCAACAATTTTCTTCCATCTACCAATAAACAAATTTCTGTTATTCCACATATGCAACTATCATTATTTCTTACCAGTCCATGATATTAGTTGATAAAGCTGCTGAGAAACCTAGAATGTTGAAACTGATTTCGGTAGCTGTACACAGAGCTAGCCCACCCATAACAGGAATGAGAGAGAGATTAACCAGCAGTCCTGCAAATGAAAAGAAAAATTTAAATCTGTGTTTCATTACTGTACTTCCAATTACATGTATCAGATACTATATGTGAAAGCTTGGATTCCACCGTAACTTCTTTAGTTGAAAGAAAAAGCAACTTCTGTGACTGGATTTTAAAGTACTGAGGTTCTAAAATGATGTGTCAGACAACAGCAGGGAAATCTCAAAAACAATACAGACATACACTCACTGACAGAAGTATCTCCCTTGGAGAAAAAAAAAAACAAAAAAACCCACAAAACTCTCTTGATTTCTTCTTCTACCAGATGACAGCAGAAAATTATACTCTCCCTGTTCACTCCATGATCAAAGTACTCTTCTTCCTCTGGCCTACTTCAGCCTTTCAACATTTAGCATCACGCAGCAATCTATACGTGGTTTCTGTATTACTCCTATGACTTATAGCTAGTAACAAGTAAAAGCTCTTCAAGCAAACAGCATGCAATTGCAAGCCAGCTGACCTTGGAAGAAGGAAAAGAAGGAAAACACTGAGCTTGAGGTACTTAAGGCTGCAATAATATTTTCCTGTCAGAAAAATTAACCTCAGAGCAACAACGCCCTTGAACAGCTGCATTAAAATAAATCCTTTTTTATTTAAATATACTCTACTCATTGTGTTCAAACAGAATGATTCTTCCAGCTGCATTTACTCTATTTCAGTGGAATTTCCTTGTCCACAGCCAACTAAGTGACAGTATTAAAAAAAAAAAAAAAAAAAGGAAAAAAAAAATCACATTTCAACAGTGAAATACTCACCAGTGTATTCCCCTAATATCATCCGAGACATGATAACAGTAAAAATCGGTGCCGAGCTTTTAACAGTTTCTGCAAATGAAACTGCCACGTTTTTCAAGCTGACAAGACCCAAGACTACGGTTGCAAATCTGTAGTAGAAGAACACATAAAATTAAGCAGAAAGCAATGCTTTAAGAGCTACTCTTAGACATCTAGCATAAAGAATTGCATTATAATTTCTCCGGGTCTGAGTTTGAGCCAGAATAAACAAGAGTATGGGCAGGTGTAGCCAACAATCCAGCTATCAGATCACAGCAGCTCAAGTGAACGGCAGCAACCACCAGCTGCACACCTTCCCCCCTCTGCACCTGCGAGGTGGGATGCCTCACATTTACTGCTTCCCACTTTGGCTTAAACATTATTATTTATTTAGCATAAACAATGACACCCTTGGGCAACTGTGCAATTTCTATGGATGTACTTCCAGGAAACTTCAAAGTTTACGTTTTAACACACTCTAACCAAGCCTCAGGTGACAGGGTTTTAAACTGAAGTTTTCAATAGTCAGCCAAAAAAGTAAAATTCTACCGATAAACAGTAATTCACCAAGGACATTTTATCGTTTGTGGTTTATCCATCTTTAGTGTAAATTAGGTATGCTACATATGTACCGTACTTCAAAGAAATTAAACAACAGGGCAGCATAGTTACTACGATAAAGCTACTCTGAATTAATCTGGACCCTGTTATCCTTGATCACTTTTGCAGTGCAGAGGAAACCAAATCATGTATTCTTATTCTCTCCTAGACCACAAACTGATAAGAGTCCCAGCACACAGCAAATATTTACTCTTTAAAAGACAAACATTAATAGCCTGTATGACTTTTGAGGCAAATTGCTGGAAAAGGTGAGGGAACAAAGCATCATAATAAATATTAGTACACAAATATCAGCCTCAAAAGAGAACAGGAAGAAAGTAAATGGAAAGAGAAGTGTGTTCTTAAAGAAGCTAAATGTGATGGGAAGCCAAGCTAGCCAAAAAATTGACACCTGGAAAAAGGAACGTAGCATTTAGCAACAGGAACTAAAAATAAAATTATCCTGTGATTTTTCTGGGGGAAAAGGTAAATACCCCAAACAATTTCCAACCAAGAATGAAGACAGCCATGAAAACACAGCTTCTGTTCAGAACGCAATGAAGCAACCAGAGAGATCTCTAGGAAATATTTAACCATTTACCTCATTAATCCAACAAACAGCATTATCATGATGAAATTGGGTGGATAAGAGATGCGTGTTTTGTGTTGATACAAGCAGCATGGAACAAACATTTTTATACAGCCAATGAAGGTGGTTGAAAGCATTTGAACAGCACCTAAAGAAAGATGAGAGGGGGAAAAAAATAAAAAAAAAATCAGAAGATGATGGGAACATGACGCATCAAGCAACATAAGAAAATTTCTTAGACAAACTTATGTGTAATAATTTTTGCAGTTAAGAAACATGGCAACTACTGTCTAGAATTCATAAATTCTCAGAAAAGCCCCTTACTTCTACATCTACCAGCAGGGCAACAGAATAAAACAGAGGTGGCATACACCTATAAAATCTGGTTCACAGATGAAGTGCCCTCTGTTTCCCCCTTAGAAAAAAAGAAATAAGCAGTCCATTGGATAACAGAGATCACACAAAGGCAACTTTTGCACTTCTACAGATGAACAAAATCTTAACAGCTCTGGAGACAGTCAACCACTGACTCAAGATTTTACTTTTTTTTTTAAAAAACGCATGCTACCCTCCCAATACAGAAAAAAGTATTTACGTTTTTCTTCTCAAACACCATCTTGTAGCTCCTCTGTGAGCAAAGTTTCGTACCATCTTTCAGCGAGCAGAGGAAAGGACAGTGTCAGAAGCCCCTTTACAGGCTGAGATCACAACTCATGAGTTCCCAGCCCCAAGATCCACCCCCACATCTCCTAACTAGGTCTTTTTCACTTCAATTGAAACCATTTTGTCCCTCAACTTAATACAGGAGGATCTGGTATCGTCAAATTACTTACTGGAATTAAAGTGTAAAAGAAAGGTAGGGTTACCTAGCATGCTGGGCTCTCCTTCCAGTAACGAAAGAATGTATTTGTTAAGAAAAAGAGTGCAAAAGCTGAAAAAAAACCACAAAGTGAGGTAGATGAGAGCATGAGAATTCCAGATGCCCAAGTCCGACTCAATGACTGTGGTCTCCGTGATAGTTATTTTCAGCACGTTCTCCTCCGGCACACTATCACTCCTAGCAATTATAAATTTTTCACTTCTGTTAGCAAAGAGCGAACCCAAATGAAATAGTGATTTTCCCTTCGGCTTTTCTTCAGGAGGGAGAGGATTAGGTTCCTCCGGTGTCTGAGCGCTTGTCACAGTCGACATGCTGCCACTAAGTTATTAATATTTGTCCTTAATACAAACCAACATTGACTTAGCACAGCACAGCAGTCCAACGAGACAAAAATATCATGTGATCAGTCTTTCATCTCCCATGGCCTGAAAAAGTGTACTTGGTCCTCCAAAGAACATCTTGCATAAAAAATAAGCTTCACATGCTTCTTCGTGTGCTCTATTCCATTTTTTCTGCCTAAGAATGAAAAAAAAAGAGAAAGAAGGAAAAAAAGCATGTAGCTCTGAACATAATGACATTTTAAATCCCTAATGCAGCAAAGATACCACCTTTCACCTGCAGTTTATGAAAGACAGAAAGACTTCTGTAGCTTGTCTTTCGGGTTGGAGTTTGCACTCCTAATATAATACCAAGATTACGCACTAAGTCCTTATCTTAGTGGGAGATTTTTTTTAGTTCTAAAGTAGCATGCGTACACACAAAAGACTTGACACGTTTTTAAGTTCTTTCTCCTCCAAAGCATGTCAACACAGCAGACTTTTCAATTATAATTAACTCCTCTTCAAGATTCTACAGTTTCTTTGATCTCAGTCTAAGGTAGTCTCATAACCACTGAACAGAAAAATCTTCACAACCCAGAAAAGCTGGGCAGGAGCCTGCACTCTTAGTACTAATTATCAACTCGAGTCAAAGTGAGCAATCAATAATCAAGGGCTGGTAACTTCAAGTGATCATAAACACCATTATCCTGGTAAATATGAGGTCTAAGTGAACAAAGCAGGAAAATATGTCCAAGAGCTCTTCAGACTTGTTCTCTGTTTAATTACTTGTAAATAATGCAACGTTAACTTATTTTGCCATGCAGTCCTGCTATAGCTTGCAATTCAGTATTAGCACTTGGAATAATCCTTAAAGCCTTTTCAAAAGATCTATCAGGAAAAGGTATTAAATTGCTTGCAACTAGAGCTTTCTCCTTTTACAAATTACACAAAATGTGGCAAGTTAGAGTGGAAGAATAGGGAGAACAACCACCACCCTGTGACCTTTATTCCTCTCAACTCATGTAATGTTAGTTAGTATCATAATGCTAACAGGTTCAAAGTCTGTATTAAGAAAGAAAGAAATTGCACCCCAGCAGCTTATCTGCAACATTAAAACATGCTACCCGACTTACTGCTTTCTATTTTGCAGTCTCTGTCTTACAAGCAAAAGAAAACAACATGAAGCAGGTGAGGGTGAAACGACAGGACCTCTTGCTCCTCAGCAAACACACACTAGGGGAAATTACATTTGAAATACTTTTATCCAGGAGCATATGTGCAAGATAGATAAGACAGCGGAGCTTATACAGTTAAAAATTAATCCTTGTGGGGGAATTTAATCACCAGACATCTTGGAAAAGGTGTCTGAAATGATATTGTAATGCTACAGTGCATCAAACAGTGGCAGCTCAAGAAATAATCGATGGCAAGCAAAAATCCAAGAGTTGTAAGAAGACCTACTGCACCCACCCTGACTTTATTAGCATGTGAACAGGTGAACAGGCTACACTATTTTCTTCATGCTTATTTAATGTCCAATGTGGCATCTCAACATAAATCATGAAGAGGTACTAAAGAGTTAAATATATCATGTCACTTTCAATATCCTGAAGAGCAGCTACTTTACACTAAAATTTTCCATTCCAGATGTTCTCTATTTCAGTTATTACAGCCGTGGAGAGAAGGTTTCCATCCCTATCCCCTTATCTCTTTCCAATTTACCAGGAAAGGAGGCTAGCAGCACACCGAGGTAACAAGACCCTCCGACACAGTCGCATTAAACCACATAAACTGGGTTAACCCAGTTTAAGCCAAAACTTTGAAGGAAAGCATGAATTCTTTAGGAGAATTTGTTAAGAAAAACAGATTCTTGACTCTTCCTCCTTTTTCAGATCTTAAAAAAAAAATACCCCTCTACATTCAAAACGGTTAGTTACCACAACTTTGTGAATACTTTCTCTGTTTATACTACTCAAAACCAAAAGCAATCAAGCACAACAAAACTCCCACCCTCTGCAGCACTGCGATATCATATTTGCTATCACTGAATCCACACATGGCAGGAAGCAGAATAGCAAATTAGAACAAAAGTACTCCCCTAAATTACTGACCTGCTGTCTTAAATCAACTGGAAAGTCTTAAATGGGCTGAAAGAGTTCTTCATCTGGAACTAATTCAGTCTTCCTCCCTTAAGACCAACCAGCAGCTGATGTTTACCAATAGATGAAAACGTGGCAACTGTTGGTAGACTGTTTCTCTTGGATTACGCACAAACATTCAATCTTCCAGCTCAAAAGAACGAATAGCACACGGTGCATTTTGCACTCTTCCTTCTATCTTCTCCAACTTTTAACCATGTTAGCAATAAAGATCTTATGTTAAAGGTGGAAAAAATATCGAGTATAAGTTTTGAGAGTCTCAGACTAATTCTGACTTACAAGGAGCTAATCACCAATTCAACAGCTCCCCAATTCCTTAAGCTTTAAGGCATCATATTCATAAATCTACTTGCATTCAAACTCCTCCTCCCTTTCTACTCAGAGCAACTCAAAATTCAACGAGAAATACATTCATTTCAAACTTGAAACAGGAGCAGAGAAAAACCTTTTTGCAGGAGACTTTTAAGAGCGAAGAAAATACATGAAGACATTATCTGCGTAGTCCTACTTGGTTTGATTACTAAATTGCTTACACTTGTTTTCTATCATGTGCAAGCGGCCTCCGTGGGAATAAACATTATTTGGCAGCCAGGCAGCCTACAGGACTCTATAGAAGTGACAGCTGTCCGTCCAGTGCTTTTGCAGAAATGGTGTCACAGCTTAGCAAACATTCTCAATTAGCTAGCACCAGCTCATAGCTTCCGAAACAAAAAGCATCTCCCTTTGCTCACTCCAATCACAGCAAGTGTTTTTGTGGACATGAGATAGATCAAACCAGAGCAACTGCTTCTCCCCAACCCCCGAAATTTTAAGGCTGCGGGGAAACGGTCACTCTTAAACCACATCAGGACTAGTACACATCATCTGTTCTTAATCCATACACATTACCTACACTTAGTTCACACCGGTACAGTTTAATCTCATCACTGTGAAAGCAGCATGTCTACAGGTCTCAGAAGAAAAAAAAAAACAACACCGCCAAGTTTTGCAAAAAAAAAATGAACACAAAACCAGAAGCAACGCAGGTTAACAAGAACACACACACGCTGCATTTTTGCATTAGTCGTTTCGTAAGAAATGTTTTCCAAATAAACAGCTCCCAAAGAAATTTTCTAACACAGTTTAAAAGGGAGCAAAGTCAGTTTTCCTTCTCTGGTGAAGGGGAGGTCTGCGTCACATCCCCCTCCAAAACCAGAGAGATGTGAACAGTGAGGCAGCTGGTGAAAAATCGAGTTGCCGGTGCTCAGCAACCGGCATTGCCCACACCTGGCCTGCACTGAGGCTTTCTGCTGCAGGTCGGGTCAGGGCAGCCATCCGAGCCGTCTTCACCCAACACTAACAGCACCCAGTCATCTGTAAAAGCAAGCATGACATGAGGAAACTGAGTTCTTTCAGAGCCATACTTGATAAAAAACCAAAAACCATTTCATTTCCAACTCTGGTAATCGTTTCAATGAGATTATCGCAGACATGTCAAAAATCCTTATAGTAGTATATGCTTAAACTTCCTTTACATTAAAAACTGCAGGTTTAACCCAAATTTTTAGGAAATTGTCAAAAATAAAAATACCCAATGATACAGACAGAATTCAATATAACTAGATTCCTTCCTTAGAACTGAAGGAATAAAATTATCTCAAGATAACACATACAGCAACAAGAGACAAAGCGGTCACATGAAAGAGGAAATATAGTGTCTTTTCAAAATTACATCTACTATACCAAGACACAATTTATGATGAAAGCAAAGCATAGCATTTCCAGCACTAGAGATTTTGTGTTCTTTACCTATCTATGGCAACCCTGGTTACGCAGAGTCCTTCATGATCCTTCCACGGAGCATACTAAATATTTTTTATAATTGGAATATATCCATTAGCAAGCATCTCTCAGGCGTGTCAAGAAATTTCACATAAAATTGCTTTGTGATGCGGCTCACCTCAAAACTGCATCAAAAAAAGAATTATTTCTTAAACAGCTAAGTCAGTTCTTACAGTCACCACTACACGTATGACACCGACAGCTCCTTACTACATTCATCCACCTATGGCTGGAAGCATTTTGGATTTCTGAATGGCCACCACCTACCAGCGAGGATGAAAAGCCCATACTATGGTTTTTCCAACCACCTGTTAGTACCTATGTGTAGACCCTGTGCTACAGTTTTTCCAACCACTTGTTAGTACCTATGTATAGACCCTGTGCTTTTGACCATATCTGCAAAGAACTCCATAAAGTCATCTTTACACCTCACAGACAAAAAGGGAAAGGTCAAAAGATGTCGCAAGTGTTAGAGGAACGAGGGCTAATTTAAAAGTGGGGGAAAAAAAAGCCTTGGTGTGTGTTTTCCCTTAATCTACTATAAGGCAACACAGGTCACCCACACCTCGCTTCCAACGCAATGGAAGCATGGCATCCTTCATCCCAGGTAAACCGGCAATATTACCCCTGTTCTGCTAAGCGATGAGGACAGCACCCAAGATGTTTAATAAATACAATCACAAAACTATTACCGCCTCCCATACAAAGATGCTAAAGGACTGAAATAGCTTAGTACTTCCTTGCACTGCGGCTGCGTTTCTTTCTAGTCACCATGTCCCAACACCTTTCCCCCTCGCCTCCAGCACCCGGGGCGGCGCAGCAGACCCCGCAGACCCGTTCGCGCGGCCGGGCCCCACAGCCCCCCGCCACCCCCGGAGCCGGGGCCCTGCAGGGCAGCACCGCCCCCCCGCCCAGGGCTCTCCAGAGCGGCAGCCCGCGGCCCTGCGCCCGCGCCCAGCCGGGAGCGCTTCCACGCCCCGGGCTCCGCACCGTGCCCTACCTCAGCGCCGGCAGAGCCCCGCCGCGGCCAGCCCCGGGCGGGCCCAGCGCGCAGCCCCAGCCCAGCCGCTCCCGGGCCCACCGCGGCCGGCCGGCCCGGGCCGCAGCGGAGCACCGGGGCTGGGCCCGGCCCCGCCGCCGCGGGCAAGGAGGTGGGGCCCCGCCGCGCACCGCCCCGCGGCCCGAGCGGGAGGGCGGGTTCCCCCCGGGCCGGGGCCACCCCTGCGGGGCCGCAGCCCTGCCCCTAGAGCGGCGCTGCTCCCGCTCACCGCGGGCGAGGCCCTTTTAGGGGGAAAAAAAAATAAAGAAAAGGAAAAGAAAAGGGGCTACAGGGGACGCGGCTGCGGGCGGCGGCCGGCTGCAACCCGCGCAGCTCCGCCGGGCGTGCCACTCGAGGCCGGCCGTGCCATCGAGCCCGGCAGGAGCCACGCTCTGGTCGCAGCGGCGGCCCCAGGCGGTGCAGGCCGTGGCGGGCGCCCCGGGCCGGGCAGGCGCAGGCCGCAGGCGCGGGGGGCTGCGGGCGGGAGGGCGGACAGCGGCCCCGCCGCGCTTCCCGCGCGGGACGGGGAAGTGACGCGCCGGCCGGGCGCCTGCCCCGGAAGTGCGGGCGCTGAGCCATGTAGGGCCGTTACCGGAGGGGGACGGCGCCGAGCGGCCATGGAGGGTGCCGACGACAGGTAGCGGTGGGGACCCGCAGCGCTCCGCGCCATCGGGGACGGAGGGAGGCCGGGCGGAACCAAGCGCTGGGCGGGGGGGCGGTTCTCAGTGACCCCCCCCCCATCCCCGCGTTACCGGTGGGAGGGGAGGGGGGCGTAGGGAGAGGAGGGGCCTGCCCCCCCTCCCCCCCGGGCGCCGCGGGGTGGTACGGCCCGAGCGGGAGGGCAGGCTGCCGTCACTGCCAGCCGGTGATGGTGCCCCCTTCTCTCCCCCTGCAGTGGCGCCGCGGCCCCCCCGCTGCCGAACCTCACCCCCCGGCACCGGCAGCTCATCCCCACGCCCTGCGGCCCCGTGAGTACACCCGCCGCCCCCCCCGCCCCGACCACCGGGCCGCTCCCCGGGCCGCTCGGGGGGTGCTTTGTGCTGGGCGCCCCGCGCCGGTGAAGGCCCGAACGCAGGCGCGGGGGGGCGCCAAGGCAAAGCTGGGCCCAGGCCGAGGCGCCCCGGGCCTCCCCTCGGCGCCCGGCCCCCCCTTCCCCCCCTCGGAGCCCCGTGCCCCCCCTTAGCCTCCCCCTCGGCCCCCCGGAGCCCAGGTTACCCCCTTTGAGCCCCCCTCGGCACCCCGGGCCTCCCCTCCAAGCGGGGCCCTCTCTGCCGCCCACCCCCCACCCCAGCGCCCCGTTGCTTCCAACGGGTGGTTTTGCTTAACCCTCCCCGTGTTTTCCAGTGGGGGGCAGGTAACGCAGGCAGAGCCCCCCCCCCCCCCCCGCACACGGGGATCACGGCGGAGGCCACCACTGAGCAGGGCAGCCCAGAGCTGTGCCACCCTCCAGTCCGGCCTCCCAAGGCTTTTTCCCTCCTGCCAACATCCCAGGAAGGTGATTTTTACAGCTAGCCTGGTGCAGTGTCGCTGTCCCCACAACTGGGACTGCCTGGGGTGAATGGAAAGAAAAACAACAGCCCCCACCATCCCGCCCACGAATGCTGTGTATGTTATTCAGAAGAGTGAACCTTTCTTTACAGTGTTCTGAAGTCTCGAGGCGGGGCGCTGGGAAGAAGTTACTTGCTGAACGTCGCTATGTTTTGCTAGGCGTGTACATGGGCATTGGCAATCGTGCTATCGGGAGATGAAATTGGAACATCGTAGCCCTTGTGAGGCACTGAGCAAAGTAGAAAGCAGTCTGTAGGTATACACCAGAAAATCTAGGCTGAGAATTACAAAATAAATTCCGACTTCTCTCTTCCTCAGCGGTTTTGGAGCTGCAGTTCAATTGTAGCGAGCTTCTCTTCCTTTTTCCAAGGAAAACCCCACGATTGTACCATTTAGCCAATGTGCTTTAACATGTGTCTTAGGGACAGCAACTAGTTTATTCTGCATTACGTGTTTAAAAATTTTCTTCCTTTACAGATAAAACCTTGTTCAGAGCTATCATTTCCCGTGAAGATCTACTTCTGTGTCACTATTTTGTCTCTGCTAAGTGTAATAGGGCTAACCATAGAGACACTTGTTCGACAAACTGAGGAAGATTTCACCATTTCTCTTATTCAGTTAATTGGAGTTGGTAAGAAACATACTGTTTCTATTTCAAAACAAATATGTTTTTTCCCAAGATAGTAATGAAGCAGCAACTGAAGTTTCTTATGTCGCTCCATTTAGCCTGATACATTACACACAGAATCTTCTGCTATGTTAGCACTAACCAGCTAGATGCTTTTGCCATTGTCGTTTTTCCCAAGGAAAGGATCAGTAATAGATGGGTGTCATCCAAAATGTGTTCATGCATGAATAGTGTGAAAAAATATTCAGGTTTTAGGCAGTTTTGCTCTGGTTGGTTTTCTTACTGGCATTTCATTAGGTAGATGTGACAGTGATTTTGCTTTCAGACAGCTGCCACTTTATGCAAAATATACTGAATGTTCAGCTGTCCCAGAAAGAGCTTACCACTTCCCATTGGAATGTCTGTGCTGGAACAGGGTGGGGAATTCAGGTGTCCACACTCCAAGGCTTGTACAGAACGTACATCTTCTGACATGAACTATGCTTATGCCTGAGTTGTAGCTGATTTCAAGGCATCCTCTTACACTGCAAGAAACCAAATACACACAGTCTGATCTGAAACAAGAAAATGTTAAGTCATCTTTTTTGTGTTAAGTTCCTGCAAGGATGTTGCTTCACCTGAAGTATTTTAATAAAAGAAAATAAGTACCTCATTTTTTTTAAAGCTCTTCTTTTTTTGTCCAATACTTTTTGTCCAACCGGCAGCAAAATTCAAACTTCCTTGGGTATTTCCAATTAGAGCTTCAATAGAAACCTATGTTCATATTCCTGGGTCTGTTTGTATTAAGTAGAAATGAAACTTAACATGAAAATAAATACAAATGTAAGTATTTTAGGGGAGTCCTCTTTACTGGCTGTAGCAGGTCTTGGCTGTTGGCTAGCTGGCCAAAAGAGTGTAGGAAATAATAGACTCTGGGGGGTGTCTAAGACCTTGTGTACGAGAAGGACATGCTCATCATAAGCAGTCATTGCTTTCCAGCTTTCATGCTTTCACCCGCAGGGAACAAAGATAATAGATTTATTCCAGATTCTATAATTAGACACACACAAACAATACTTTTATTCCAAAACTCTGGTTTGATTAGCAGCTTTTCACACAGGACTCAGCATACCAACAAAAATTGCAATGTGAGAACAGACCATTGGTGCCTCCAATCTGTCACACTGTTTTTGTTAGCAACCACTGTTTTGTGCTTCAGAGAAAAATGAAGAACCTTCGTAATAAACCAAATGAATCACCTGATGTTATAAATGGGGAAGTTGAAAGCATGTTTGCTAATCTATTTTCCCCCCTCCTGCCTTCTGTTGATACTAATTAGTATTCTGTGCTGCAACACACACGGGAAGAAGTGCAAGCCTCCCACAAATGTGTGGTTTTAATCAGGAAAAATCATGTATTTTTAACACATTACTTCAGATTTCAAAATTTTAATGTAAATGAATGTTGTTGTTTCAACATATGAGTCAGTAAAGATAACATCATTCAAGGAACATAATAAAACTATGATGGGCTTACCTTGAGATTTTAAGATGTGTAAGCTAACCTCTATAAACACGCCAAAACCATGCCATGTTTTCTATAGGGTAGACAAAGACTGATAGAACTGGTAATAGTTCTTTAAGGAAAAATAGATGCCCTGGCTGTAACAATCTCTTGGATTTATCATTAGAGATATTTACTTTAAAGAGGGTTTGGGATTTAATTTATTGAAAAAAGGTCACTTACCAAAAACATGGGGACGGCCTTTATTTCAGTAATGTGCATATGCTCTCTCTGCAAAAATCTCAATGCTCAGAAAAGTTTGTTTTAAAATAGTTTATACAGACGACTACTGCTTGAGCAGTCGAATCCGCACACAATGAGATACTGTCTTAAGTCTTTCAGGTCTTCCTGAGGTCATAATCACACCAAAAATTTGCATGAGTCACTTTGTAATTTGCCAAACATTTTCGATTTTCTCAATTGCTGTTAATAGAAGTGAAAAAGGAAGTTCATTCACTAGAAGGTTTGTTTAGAGACTGAAGTTATTATGTTACTTTGAAAACTTCTATGACACTTTGTCCCCATGTCCCAGCCTAGCAAAACCAGATTATTTGATGTACAGAATCAAGGAAGTAGCCCTCTGGGAAAACAAATCTATTGTTACTTTTTCTATGATAAGAATTAACTAGTGTTTTCAGGAGCATCCTATATAAGAACAAAGCACTGATTGTGGTTTTATGGAAGGAGAGCCTTTTCCTTATTTCAGCTTTGTCAAAACAGTGTAGAGTTGAACAGTGACAGCTAACTGTGCTGTTGAGAGTGGTGGGATTTGATGTATTTTATAAAAACAACTCAGAACTTCCCTGAACCAGTTCTTTTCTGGACTGTTGTTTGCAGGGTGGGGTGTTTCAAAATTTCCACAACAAAAATAAACTGTTAGGATTCCAGTCTGTCTGCCTGAGTTCTGTTCACACAAGCCATTTGTCGTGGTCAGAACCACACAATACTGTAGAGGTACGCCTAAGAGCAGTAAATTGCTTGTTAGTCACTTGAATTACTCTCACTGGTAAGATTATGTAATTTCAGTTCTTTAATAAGAATGGTGTCACTTCGTTTAATTCAAATATACTATTCAAAATAATGTTCAATCAAGAATATGTTAATAGAATAACATACCACAGCTGCCAAGTAATTGGGGTAGCTAATAGGTTGCCATTTTCAAAGTGTTACTTCAGAAGTAATTTAAAAATCTAACAATCTTACTTCATTTCTGTATACTAAACACAGGGGAGGGTACTCATTTTACTTATCTGATTCAGGCCCCTTGGCAAGAATAAAGATACGCTCTTGACCGAGGAGCCTGTTACACGGTTTTGATACTTCCATTCTGTCATCCGGATGGAGCGTACTGAAAAACTGCACTCTGTGCAATCTGCGTTCACCTGGTAACTGACCTTTCCTTCTCCCTGCCAGTGTTCTGTGTGTACTATGTGACTAGAGGAATCCTGCAGGAGAATCGCCAGGAGCTCATCGTCTTTGTTCTTTCCATCTTGCTAGTGATGTTCCGTTCCATTGTCAACTTCACAGTTCTCTCTGCTGAACAAAAGCCAAAACTCCTGGTTAGTCTCCTGGTTTTAATTAACTTTTCTCCACATCTTGGATTTGAAAATCTTAGAAAGGCAAGATGTCTGTGATGGGGGCACTGATAACAGGCTGAATTATTCCTACCATTGAATAACAAAATGTGCACCTCTGTGATTGCAAATCTGTTTCTCTGAGCTGTTCTATGAGTTTCTTTAAGGCACTATCTGAAAGGAACATAAATATCAAAGTTTACTCACACAGGATTACCACAGAAGATATCCTCCACTTCACCCACTCTGCTTCAGATTTCCCTCTATGAAATGACTGGCCTAAGGTCACGTAAATCTAACCTACACACAGAACTGGAATCTCAAGTCTATATGCAGGGATGTAGCCATCAGCCCCACGTGTTTTTATGGTAATCTGCTGCAAAAAAGATACAATGTGCTAGGGTTCCAGATGATCTTTGCATTTCATAACAATAAAACCTAATACAAGGGTTGTATTCTGTGTGTTACTAAGGTTAGTAGTTAAACTTCTGCTTGCCGTGCTTCTCAGAAGTTCTTCCCTTTTGTGGGCACACGTTTATCGCAAATGTGAGAAGGAGGTTCCTTGCTGTGAAGTCATCCAAAAATTATTCTTTGATACAAGAGATGGCAACCAAGCTAGGAAGATACCGCAAAGCAGAATTTTCCCATTCAATTTACCTATCAATTTTACATTTAGTTAAACATACTTATCTACAGCAAACTGGGTGGTTAGGGTCAATAAGGAACAGGTATCGGAGAGATGCAAATTCCTTTAAGGTACACATCCCAGTCATTGGTTTATATATTAAACAAGAACCTCAAAGTAAAGCCTGGCATAGATGTACTACTAAGGACTTTTTTTTTTTTTTTTTTTTTTTTTTTTACTACTATAAAAGTAACATGAATTACTGTAACTCTGGCTTCCTGAGCAAAATTTCTGAGCCAGAATAAGGCATACTAGTATAAATACTCTCAGATGGATGTAATTATGAAGGACATTTTACCTCTTCAGCCATCATTAAAGCAGCAGAAGTTTAGTGTGGATGCCAGCAAAGTTGTGGATACAACCCAAACTAAAATTTGATGAGTACAGCATTCAGAATAACCTACTGCCCCATTGAAATCAATGAGGAAGGTTCTTACCAGTTGGTTTGTGCCACACAGGATGCTTAGAGCCAGTCTCTATCAAGCAGTTTCTTCAAACTGTATGAATAAAACCTCGAGCAAAACCTTGTTAAAAGTCATTGTGATATTACAGGGAGTGCAAAGGTTACGTTTCTCTCAACAGTTGTAGAACTACATTGAGGGTAATGTAAACCAAAACAGCCAAAATGAGTTTACTGCGGTTTACCAAGTGGTTGCAACAAATGGCAAAAATCATGGCCTGATCTTGGCCACTTAACAGGGCGGCAAACTGTCATCTTTAATTGTTGTTTATTAAAGGAGTTCTCCTTAGTCCTTTGGTCTTTTGTTTCCAGTTAGAAGATTTAAGGTTAAAGACTGCCCCTGTTTCGGCACGGCCAGTCACATGCTTATTTCTGTTTCCCATCAGGCCCGGTTCATTCTGATCCTCTTGGTTGGCTCCTTTGATGTGATCTGTGCCATCATCCTCATTCAGAGTCAAAGCATGATGGCCTTTCGAGTAGGTGGTGCTCTAGAAAGCCTTCAGTCACAATACTTCATGCTGAATCTCTGTTTTTCCATGTTGACCTTTGATCTTCAGGCACAGGTACAGAACTTTCTCCTCTTGGCTTTCCCTTTTTTCCCTCCTGTTGAGAGTATCTTAGACTAGCTGAGCTGAACCATTCACTTCCTAGAAGAATCCTGCCTGTATCTTACCTTTCAGGTAAGATCAGCTAATAGTGGTCATCTCTCCAGGTGTTTGCTAGAGGGAAGCGTAGTAAAAATCCATAAAAATGAATCAATGTGTATTTTATCATTAACCCGCCCAAAAGGAGAACTGACTTATTTTGGGGAAGTATGTCCCTGAAAATAATTGCAGCCAGAAGCTCCAACTTCACATGGCCTCCTCAAATGAGAAAGGTTATCACTGCACATCATCTCAGCCTGCAGTCTCTTGCTTTCCAGCCATCCTAGCTGTCCCTTACATCTGAGAAAACTATACTGGGATGGGAGGGGGAAGCCTGACCTAGCAGGGCAATCGGGGTGAGACAGCAACCTGGAGTTACAGATACGTGAACCCAAGATCTGTTTAGAAAGGAGTTCTTGCTTCTCTACACCATCCTTCATTCTGAGTTACCACTGTATTACGTTTTACCTGGGGCCCACCTCATTGTCTTCCTCGTTCTTTGTTGTTGGTAATGTGGCATGCAGGGAAGCATGTCTGTCCTAGTGTCCTGTTTTGTACTGCCTGTCAGTTTCTGAGGAGAAATTTTAGCCTTTAGACCTGTGCCCAAGTTAACTGTTTCTGGGAGTTTCTGTCAAATTTGTTTTGGTGGACTGTGTGGTCTTAAACTAATAACTTTACCAAAATCTTTGCCTCTTCTCTTTCAGCTCTGCTTGTGTGTTCTGCTGATAAGCCTGCACGAGATCACCCTTCTCCATAACATCATCTCAGCAACAGGGGTTCTTTGGGCCTGCCTGAAGGTGACCATTAGCATCATCGCAGTAAGTGTTACGCTAACAGCGACACTAGCAAGGATAGTCAGCTTCTGAGACTACAAGTTCTCACCCTGGGCAATTATCACAGACATCCCATTCCATGTAAAACTGCTAAGTGGAAGGGAGCCAGAAAGGATCCCAGCAGAAAACAAGAGCACCAACAATAATGAAGTCAGGTTTCTTATAAGTCTGTGCCTCTCAACTGAGCATACAGGATGAAACAACGTCACACTATCGGTATTCCTTTCTGAGGGCCATTGTTCTATTCCCAGTCCTTGATTACCTACTTCAACGAAACCTAGGGGATCACAGTATCTTCAATATTTCTACTTCTCTGACAAGGTTAGGGGAAGCTGGCAACAGTCCTCCAAATTATTACAAAGATGGATATACAGACAGAGTGAGACTGCATAGGCCTTATATTGTTAGGAAACCACACCAAAAAGAAGAGTGGTCCTTTATGGGGGCAGCTTCTTTAAAGGTGAGTGACAGTTTTCAGGTTAACATAAGGATCTGTGAACTTGAAATGTAGTTTTTCACGTCAGACAACTTCCTCTGAAATTTTGAGAGCTCTGTTCCAGGAACAATTGCAGAATCTGGGCCAAAGTACATCAGATATCTAAGTCTTTTACTACCAGGAAGGAGCGTAGGGGGTTTTGGGTTTATTGGTTTTGGGTTTATTGGTTTTGGGTTTTTAGGCTCTTTGAGTGTTTGCTTTAGCCACTGAGATGAGTTCCTGACAGCTGAAATACAGTTTTCCAAGTGCTATTACTTTCCTTGCTGAAAGTGGAGGTAGTACAAAGCACTGTGCTTTTAAAATACTTCAGTAACTTCAGGTTAATAGTTGCACAGAATCATGTTTCTCCTGGACTTTGGAGTGTCACGGTCACTAACAGCTCTCCAGCAAGGAAAAACTGAGACAGGACTGAGTGTGACACCTAGGAATGCTCCTTATAGACCTTTGTGAGGCACTGGATCTTTGCTTTTAGTTAAAGTGTATCAGACGTGGAAAGAAGGGAGTGATCAGAAGCATGTCTTTTCCTGCTAGTATTAAAAGTGTAAAACTTTCTGCTACTTTTCCCCTACCATCAGAAACAAAGTTGATCTGACCAGTGGTTTATCACCGCTGATGTGTTCTCTGCTTTTCCTTGATCTGCCTTTAAGCATTAAAACCAGCGCTGATTCTTTTAAGGAAAGAAAGAGGAGTTTCAGTTAGATGGTCTTATGTCTAAATGTACATGGTATTCCTTATGCTTTCATCAAGAGCAAATGAGTTTCTTAATAGTTCAAGTAGTAAATGTCCTAGGCATAAGTACATATCCTTGCCCTTTGCTCAAAACAGTCTGCATTAGAACTACTTGAAAGCTACTTTTTACCCTGTCTAGGTACATTACTAACTTCTCTACTGGAAGAAGTTAACAGCTGCTGGCCTAACTAAGAAATAGGAAATGTAAAATTAGTGAAAAAATAATTTAGTGCTGTATTTCAGTAAGTGGCAGCACTGCAGGCAGGGTAACCGCAACTTAGAAAAGGCAGATATATTTCAGGAGCCTGGCAGCTTTGCATCCAAGGTAAAAATGATTCTGTCTCAGGCTAGAGCATGTAGAGAGTTTGACAAAGGAGTGGCAATAGGAACTCGTTTTCTGTACCCTGTTCAGACAAATTTTTCACAATCAGCTGCTTGCAGATGATGCAGCAGTAGAGAAACACGTATCATTGTGTGGTTTGGTACTCCCAGAAACAGCACCTGCTATGAGGTTGTTATGTAAGAAAGGCAGGAGGCATACATAGTCCACCGGAAAGTATAATAGAAGGGAAGACTTGAAAATGCCTCGTACACAGTCCTTTCTGTTCACCGCGGTATCTGAAAGCACAGCTAAACCTCATGCTCTTTTATTTCTAGTTTGATGCACATGTCATTTCACATGGGGATTATTCATTATTTTTCTTCTGTTTATATACATGCTCTCCCACTTACTTTAGTGGATTTATTTATGTCCACTGTTTATTTTCTCTCCTTTCTCCCATTACTTACTAATTCTCTCTTCCCCCCTCCTCTGGCTTCTCAGCCTTTGCTTTCCTTTCCCTTTTGGTCTTATCCTAAGACGAGCACTGTGCAGTACCACAGAAAATGGAGACAACAGTAGAGGTGGCAGGGAACAGACAAACTCCCTTAGGGGAGAGACTTACTGCTTTTGTAGAGGTTCATATATTGACAACTGCAGAAGGATTGGTCTCGGGGGGGGGGGGGGGATCTCTGGTTGATCAGATTCATCAAATCATCATAGCATTGATGCAGTTACTGCCTTAATTCCCAGTGACTCAGCTGTTTTACTTTCCTTTGCTCAGACCTGCCCTTCCAGCTCAGGACTGCTGAAAGTTGCTTCCTGCTGGAAAGCAGTCTGTCATTTCTTCTTTCCAAAGTCCCAAGATTAATTGTGAAACAGTTCTTCTGACAGTTAAATCCTCTTGCTTCTCCCCCATTTTAGTTCTCAGTGACTTTACTTCTCTGTAGTAGAAACAAAGGTGGAGAAAAAAAGTCACAGAGCGCTTTCAATCTGTTAGCTATGAAAACATTAATTTATTAGAGAAAAATTTGAGCATACCCAAAGAAAAAGTGCATCAGGTTAGATACAACTCAGAAGAGTCAGTGCTTCTCCATTTAAGCTCGCTGGGAGTTGTACTGTAAGCATTAGAAGGCAGAGCTCAAGAGGATGCTGAAATGGCTCTAATCACGCACAGCTGTCAGAATGTGCCCATGAAGCAACCAGTTCTGATTTCACCAACATCACTCCTGGCCCAGCTCCGTGGAAAACAAGAGACCATATTTCCTGCTGGAAAAACACAGGTAGGGAAGGCAAGTGGAGAACAAAGTTACAACTGAGAACTCAGCTAGACCAACACTTAAAAATGCTATTGAAAAATCAACTTTATATAGCCTTTATAGAGTATATAGCAACACCTTATAAAGCTGTATATGTTTTATCTTATTTTACAGATTTTAAAAGAACTGAAACCTCTAGTGTGGATTTTTCTGAGTCAGAATGTACCTGAAGTAGTTTATCTCATCTACCTGCTTTACACGGTAATTCATCAAACTCGGGGAGCAAGGCTGGAGGCCTCCCTCTTCATTACTGGATCCTTGGGCCCAAAACAGGGTGCCTCTTTCCTGAGCATACCCCTTCGTTAAAATCAGTGAGAGCAGTACGCACGTCCTACCTTTTCAGGAGCAACTTTTCAAGACGGGAACTGGGTCAAATTGCTCTTGAACTGATTAGTTAGAGGGAGAGGCTTTGGAAGTCTCTGCAGCTGGCCAAGCGTCCAGAATGATTAGGGAAAGATGCAATAAAATCCTTCAGTACAAGATACGCAGCTCCTCAAAAATGCCTCCCCTCCTTCATAAGAAGTCTCAAGTGGTGCCAAAGCATTTGACCATCTGCAGGGCCACATTACATTTTAAAAGATTTCTTGGGCAGCACCCCCAGCTGTTGATCTTGATGTAGCCAAAACAAAAGACAGCACAAAGCCAACAAACTCCAGTGTTAGGCATTTTTTTTTGGCACTAGAATAGCAAAAAAGCGCTTATCACTGGGGCACCCCAGCACCTCCCGCAACACATGTGAAGGAGGTAAGGAAGAAGGGCAAGGGCAAAGCAGATTGTTCATCATGGGAAGGGTCTGAAGTGCCGATAGCAGCCAGTGTTTCTCATACTTCATACAAATAGTCTCCAGATACTGATAAAAGTCCAGTGGCTGCAGCCATCCAAGTCCTTGGGGTTCTACTTATTAAAGCATGCAGTCAAATCAGGCTCTTCCAATTATTCACAAGCCTGTTTGATCTGGCAAAGCACAGGACCACACACCGTCTTTGGTGGCTATACTTTACTCGTATTGCAGTATAGGAAGAAAAGTACAGAGGGTGGCCTCTGACGTAAGAGTAACATCAAGTAACAACTTGAAAATAGCTAGGTCTCCTTCTATTTTTGCACAGTGACAACCAACACGCAAGGGTGACCAGCATATGAGGGCATGGACATGCAATGCAATGCTCCTCTGTGCTACAGAGATCTATAATACAGCTGCTTCTCCAAACCTGTGCTTTTTACCATCTTTTATCTGACTACCGGAAAGGCAAAAAAACCCCAAAACTGCACTTACCATTAATTACTTCAGCTCTGAAAAAGCTGCTACACTGACTCTATAAAGCAGCTGCTTAACAACCCCCTGCAGTGTAAACAGGAAAAGTGGCAGAACTTAATAGACAAACAAACAAACTGCACCAAGATTGGCCAGGACATCCATAACCTGCCTTGATTTGGCATACAACACCATTGGGTTTGTTAAATCAAAGTAGTCAAAATGGTGCTTTTTTAAACCTCGTCTTGATAATCGCTAGGCCTGCTGGGGCAGTGACTCAAACTTTCAATGCACTAGACAGCTGCAGAATATAAATATTGTTGCTTTTAATGAAAAGGTGCCATTTTTCCTGTGTCAGACCTCTCAAAAAAAGCACAGGTTAGGCAATTACTAGTATCATAAGCACCTTAATCAGGCTAGCCATGAAATGAAAATGCGATCATGAAGCTGGCCTCTAGACACGCGTGACAATAACAGTACAATGACATCCAGGGAACATAACTTCATTCTGTATTATATAGTGGAAAGAAACACATGTAAGATAAAGTCTGTTTTCCTTATCTCCAGCTTAAATGTTTTTTCAGTCTGGACACAATACTGTTTTTATATGACTTCAGTGACTGGAAAGTGTAATGCATTTAGCTAGAGTCAGTGTGTAGCCAAGGAAGCATGTAATCAAAGAAGTAAGACGGTTTAAAAGTGATCAGTTCCCCACCCTAACCCCCCAATTACCATCTAGCTACTACTTTCAGAAATGTGGTGGTTGATTGCATTTTATGGCTTCAGGGTTTTGTGGCATTAGGTGTTGATTGTTGTATGTCTCCATTTTCCTGCAGGTGATAAGGGAGTGGGGCAAAGGGAATTCTTACACTCTGGAAGCTGCTTTCATTACCGGCTCTTGCATTTCTGTTGCAATAAAATCTGTTTTGTTTTGGGCACTGATTCATGTCTACCGCAGCTTTGGGCAGGGGCTGAGAGAAAGAAGTAAGTACTTAAAAAGGTGAATTTAAGTACGAAGGTTGTAGCCTACTGTATCACAGTCACAATTAAGTAGAGAGCTTGTCAAGCCAGGAAAATCGTTAGGGATAGTCACAATAAAAGGCAGATCCCTAATGACATCAAGCACTACTGCAACCTCAGAATTTACTGGCCTGACAAGGTTCAGAAGCTTGGATGGAACATATGTGATTTCTCCCTGAAGAAAACTGGCATTAGTCAAAGTTGCTTCTAACCTATGCAAGAATTGCTGCTATCCAGAAAAACAGACCTGTGTGGAAAGATCTCCTCTATACAAGATACATGTAATTTTTCTTCTTTATCATGCTGTATAACTGCCATATAATAACTAAGAAAGACAGAATAAAGAGACCTAGAGACCCACTAATCTTAAACTACCCAAACTTCCTTTTACATGAAGAATATAAATGCTGCTAGGCATTGGTGTTGACTGATCTTCCTTTCTTCCCACAGTGTTTTCTTCCTATGGAAGGATCGACTCTTGAGCATCCCCCTTGTGTTCTATCTGCAGCTCTTACAGAGTGAAACCATAGCTGGGGAAGTTCTGATCAAGTACTTGCATTCAGGATGTAAGATCACGAGTCAGTTTTGCAAAGGTAGAGGAAGTTGCTCAGAAAAATGTCTACACATTTCTTGGTTCATATCGTGCTAGGGAACGATCGCAGTGCAGCTGGTAACTTAGTTTAACAAGCAAAGTGTGCTCGGGAACTGAACAGTAATCCTCTCAATTCAGTGAGTTTTGCTGACAGGACAACACATCTTTCACTCCTTGTTTTCCTGATGTTGCTTTGTAACTGCAGGAGGTTCACAACATGCATGTGAGTAGAAAATGTTAATACAAACACTGTTTTTCTGGATATTCACAAACATAATGAAAATAATTTGCACACCCATCTGATATACCTGAGTCTAGAAGAGGACTGCTCTACCATTGTTTCTCAACTGAGATCTGTTGCTGAACAGAGGGCAAGCCCCGACGTTTTGATGACAGCTGTATTGCCTGATCTCCACTATGGCTGTATGATGGCTTAACCCCAACAGAATGGCTAGGGCTCTTGGTCCTCCTCTGACTTCAGAATATTTCGATATTTTTTTTTTTTTTTAAATCCCAGCTACACATGAAAACTGCACGATGTAATTTCATGCCTTCCTATAGTGTATCTAACCGATGTGCCATTTCATACACCAGGGTGACTGTTAAAATAAGCCTTTAATATTGTAATTTAAAAGTTTGGTACTATATTGATTGGATCCTTTTAGCTACTGGCTGCCTATTTTTTAATAAAGTGTAAACACAGTTTGTGCATGGGTAATTATTTCACACATCAACAGCATGAGTTCAACAGGAAGCCTGTTCACACACCAAGTATGGAAGAGGCTGGAACTGCAATTCACATGGGCTGTGAACACTGCCATCACATTCCTCTTCAGATACATCTTTCAATTGCAGGTACCCATACACTGCAAAAAGCAGTTAAAATATTTTGTTGCAGCTGTTAGGGAAATTTACAAGGATGATCACAAAACTTCTATATTTAAAAAAAAAAAAAAAAAAAAAAAGAAAGAGTATTTTCCTCACCATCATCTTCTAAACCCGAAACAAATTACTTTATAGCTAGCACAGCAGAGACATGAAGAGGTTAAATGTCTATGGTCAGACTGCATACAGTTGACAATATCAAGAGAAAGCACGAGAGAACCAGCTGATGACTGTGACTTCATTCCACAAGTCAAAATGTGACTATGAATTGTTGCTGAAACTGAGGAACACAATTAAGCATATTCAATCCTTTTCTAAAACAAGACCTGCTACATGTTTGCTTGCCTAGAGCAGGACCAGTAAGGGAAGACTTTGATCTTGCAGTAGGCCTGTACTCGATCAAAATTAGCTGAAGAAATCAAGCTTGTGCTATGCTCCTTTTATCTTCCTAGCAAGGAGATGGCAGAAACAATTGTATCATTAGAAGGAAAAAAGCTGTGATTATATTCAGGCATTTATCTCCCCAAAACCAGAACTGTATTGTTATGCCTTCAAGAATTAACCTTCATATTTTCACTGAAAGTGTTCTTATTCCTAAGATCTTGCTAAGTTCCTGTGGAAATCTGCCAGTTCTTTTTCACAAGGTCTTGAAGTAGATACTTGTGTAGATAAGAGCTACTAGGCTGCATCTGTGAAAGTTTCCCCGTGCAGAATCCTGTGACAATCTACAGACGGTATCTTTGGCCTACTCTAAATTCAACCACTTCATTTTTTGCCCAGCCACTCTAATCCTGGAAGTAGACAACCATTAAACCAACTGGTTCAGACAACCAACTCCACATTTTCTATTATAAAAGCAGGAGATTAATTCAGCCAAATCCAAAGTTAACTTTGGATAAATCCAAAATTACTCACGACGTTTTTTATTGGGTTTTGCCAATAGAAAAGCAACAGGAACAAATCACACTATACCAAATAGACAGACGCTACTGCTCTGCACATCATCAAGAACTTCCCCTGCCAAAAGCATTTAGCAAGCTTTACCCAGAGCAATACGTAAAAGGAGATTTGAGGTTTGGTAGTTTGCGTTAATTCTTTACATAACGCCTGATAAATACACAAGCATTTCCCCTTCTTTGATCAATCTTCCTTTCCTAGATGAGAAATATCTCAAAACTGGCATGTAGAGAGGCTACTTTTTCATATACAATAAAGTAAGAGCACCCAACAGGAAGAAAAAAATCCAAACCACTCACATGCTTCATTTTTGCGTGATTCTCTTTCTACCTGTTCTGTGTTTTAGCCTTTGAGCTCCATTTTTCACTGTGCATTACTGAAAAAATGAATAAACTCACTAATCTTCCCATCAATACAAAGCACTGGTAGCTTTAATTGCATTTCTCTGGGTGTAGTTTCCTGCTTTTCTGTTTGAGGACAATACACAAGACTCCCCTTAAAAAGGGCTTCAGGGTGCTGTGCACATGTGCAACAGCCGAAACTAACCTGAATTCCAGAAAAGTTAAAAGAACACAGCACAGAAAGACAAAATAATTTGACAAAGTAAGGAAGAACATTTAGGCCTTGCAATCCAGTGCCCCATGGTAACAGGTAATTAATTGGTATGGCTAGTTCAAATTGTCTTTAGAACATAATCACATTTTTACGTAAACAAATCCTAATACCACTGTAAATGCTATATGCTTCTCTGCCACTCCTTTCATTAGCAGTGCAATAAAGTCATCTCACAGTTGCACAAGGAGCACGACACCATCATCAAGATAGGCAGGACTGCTGCAGAAGAAGGAAGACCCAGATTAAATTAAACAGGGAACAGCAGCAAGTACAAGCTGGGTTGATCTTTACATCCGGGATAAGGGGGGGTTTTTTGTACTTCCTGAGACGGCTGTAATCCATCCTGCCACCCAATGCCTATGTGAGCAATCAAGATTATCTCAGATTATTGCCCTTATCTTATTTCTTTCCTCATTTTTCTCCTCTTGGGCCTTCAAAAGCATAATTCATGTAGCACATCTAGTTGTATAGAAAATTTGTTTCAACTTGCACAGCAAATCCTGCTTTTATTTTGAAACTTCTGAGAAAAGATTGGTATCAGACATATACATTCAAAAGAGCCTTGGGTATGTTTCCAGAAAGCAGATGGTACTGTCCCATGAGACAGTGTATTAAAACCCCACAATGGATATTTGCCTTCCAAGCAAGTAATCGTGTGAACCTAATTTTATATTCTTAACAGTCAAAGTGCTGCTTTACAAATCCAACTTTACAAAAAGCTTTTATTGAAAGGATTGAAAAATATTTGTTTTCAACAATATTTAAAACAAGTTTTCAAAGCATTAACAATATGTAACAGGATTTTTCCTCTCTTCAAATTTCAGTACACTGCTTTATGCCATACTACATCAGTTGTTAATAACTTCTTAAATTCTCTACTAGAGAATAACTTAAAAAAAAAAAAATTAATTAATTTCCAGGCTTCCATCTTGGCCCTTTGCAGACTAGAAAGGATTTGTGGGTGCAGTGATATTTACAAACCCTTATATTAGACACACTGCTCTTAATCAGCAAAAACCTATTTTACTAGTACAGTTTAAACAAGTTACTTTGAGTAAGCTACATCAGCAAAATGAGCTTGTATTGCCAATATAACCAAGTGTGCATTACAGCTTTTCTCTGCTTCAGCTGTGGTTTGAACAGAAGTTGCCCACACTTTAAGCAGTTAAATATGCAAAACTTAACTGCCGTTTAAACCTCACTAGCCTGCTTGTGAATCACTGGTTTGCGGACTAAAGGCCTTGAAAATGGACTTCGTACAGTTAGATAAATTTGTCATGTATTAACACAATTTGGGTTGTGTTTTGATATAAAGCAGCTAGGACAATTATAATCAATGCAGCTTTTTGAAGAAAAAGCAAAAACTAAAGTCATCATGTGACTTTCTTTCCTTCAGTCAGTGACTGCAGCGCTCTACTTGGCTGATCAGTGATCCAAGTAAGATTGTTATCAAGCGGCAACAGTTGTACAGGCAAAACTGCAAAAGCCTCAAAGCCAGTAATGCAATTGCAGTGCGTGATAAATTCAAAGACAACTCCTAATCTAGATCTAATCTGAAGAAACTAGTTAGGTAAATTTTGATAACAGATATCATGAACTATGCACTCTGAAAATTAAAGTTCAGCAATTTAATCAATAATAGCTTTACTATTATAAAAAGCATAAATAAAAAGTGCTGAATATAGTTTTATCTTTAAAAAAATACTAGATAAGGCTCATTAACCATTTCACCTCACCTCTGCAAAATGATTTCCACTTCCTAGCATGCCTAGTATTCTGCTTGTTTTCCACTTAACAAAACATTTATATAGCCACTATACCCTGTTCCTTTTCTCAATTATTGCATGTTTAAATAAAATAAGTTTCAAAGCTAAAAGTCTGACACTTCTATAGTTCAAAAAGTAAATAGTTATTAAATAACTGAATACTCCACCTAGAAAACCCGTAAGTAGCTTCAAAACAGTGATAAAACAATTACTGCAGGTTCAAGTGAAAGAGAAATCCCAAAAGCTATCTGGATTTTCTCCAGGAAATCACAAAATTTGTCTATTTAGACCAAATCAAACCAATACTCTATTTTACAAAATTTACAAATTGTGTATTAATTTATATTAACACATTTTCAGTGTGATTTGTATCATTAACCAAGAGTTTACTACTATTTCATGGAAAAGTGCTCTCACCTGGATTTAATAAAATTAGACAGACTAGGGCTGTATCCAAAATGGAACAGACATTGTTTAAACCATCAGAGGACAGCAGGTTAGGCAGAGTTCAGAAATTTATACATTTCCCATTACCACTTTGGACCACATAAACAACATAAGACAATCATGAAAAGTTCAACAAAGCTTCTCACTCCACTTTCAAGGAAATCCCATCTTAATCAGTAAATTAATTCCTCCACAATATTATGCCATAGGCTTAAATTTAACACATGATGTCCATTCCTTTCATGACCAATGCAGCAAGACTTTGAAAATGCTAAAGTTTGAATAGTATGATCATGAGACTGCACCACAGAGAACATAAATGTAAACATTATACTTGGGTTTGATACTTTTCAGTTAAAGTATAGTACAAACCCTTTTTTCCCCCCCCAACTAGTTTTTTTGTTGGTTTTTTTTTTTCTTTCATAAAAGCACATACAATAAAATATGTACATAAAGAAGTTAGAAACATTTGAAAGCATCTTAAAAAAGTAAATATGAGACTTAGAATATCTTGAGTGTGCTGAAGGCACCATTGCTACTCTACTGGGAATGTGTCCTCTCATTTTTCAGCCTACCTATGACGCAGTATCCCTCTCTGTATTACTCAGCACCAAGAGTTGGAAGGTATCTGTGGAAGTTGAGGGCATTCAGGGCATAGTATAGAATATTCTTTTCTTCAAGACAATGGTGGAACTAGACAATGTAATAGTAATTGAAGTCCAGATTCTACTTGAACACTTTTTTTTTTTTTTTTCACTTTGTAGTCTCTAATACTACCATTTATTCCAGAGAATCAAACAGAAATAATAAGAAAAACTAACACACTGATGATTCCCACCAACAGGAGCTGCAGAGCTATGCACTAGCTCAGCTACAAAAACAGAGATCATTGTCATAACCAGCTAAGCCCACACTAATGCTCGCCCATGCTATTTATGGATGTTTACACAGTGATGACAGCCAAAGGTCAAACACTGCTCTAACAGGCATAAGACAGATATATAAAAAAACCTTTTTTTTACTAGTTCCACCAATTAATAAAAAACATTCTTCATGGGTGTTTCTTCACAGTGTGTCACATTTGCAAGTAAGGAGAAAGTATTTTAAGCATTGTCTTGATGGGGAGCCGTTCTGGGCAAGACTTAAGCTAACAAAGAGAAGCTTCTTTGTTTTTTTAAGAAAGAAAAATTCTTTGAGACTTTATATGCATAGCAGTCTTAAATGGAATTACAAATACACCAAATTAAATAGAATATTTGAATGCCACTTTTCTACTGCCACTTTTCTATTATGTATCTACATTCAGTCTACCATATTATCGTCAAGTTATAGGTTACAATCAAATCTACAGATGCGGTTCTCAATGCCAATCAGAAATAAACCATTTTCAGATCGTGCATTTGCAGGAAATTCACACTGGATCACAACAATCAGAGCCTAATTCCTTCCATTTCTACCCTTGGTGGACAGGAAGTAGACAATAATTTCCAGCCATCAGCAGATCAGACAGATATAAACTATAATCATTATACATGTCTGAGATGGTGACCACACTTGTTAGCCAAAAACTTAAAAATCCAAGCATATAGAAGGGATACTGCCACTTTCCATTCCCATGAGTCTTGTTAGATGTAGACACTCAAAATTCTTCTTCTTCAACAGCAAAGTTATTTTGCTTCTTCCGAACATTCCAGTGTAAACACTCAGCCAAGCTTTCAAACCAGTCGCTCACAGGATCTCGGAAACAGATCGAAGGAAGGGGATAGCAAGAGGTAGTGATGCTAATACTGCAACAACACAGGAATACCCCAGTCAGTCAAGGGCAATGAATAGCAATTGAAAAAAAAATAATATCTTCTCTTCACTACCTAATATAGTGCTATTGTTCAGACAATTTGGTAAAACAGCGAGTTTCCATAATCAAGCGATAACCAAGTCTGCAGGCTCATCTAAACAGTGTGAACGCAGGGCTTAAAATTGCTAACGGATGTGCTGTGGACAGCACACTGAAACAGTGAGAATACCGAACCACTCCATGACATCCTGCAGGCAGAATCTCCTTGCCTTCACATCAACAACACAGGGACAACAGAAAACGTAAATCACCACATTGGCCTTTAAGTTTCAAGTTTTAACTATACGCAACAGCGCTAAGAAGTCTACAGTCTCACAAAGGGCCAAATCTCCCGTTTGAACCCTTACTAGTCTCCTGATCTATTCTATAGATCTTTCAATCTCAGAGGAAATACAAACAGTTCAGGACGGGAATGTCATGCCAGCTATACATTTTCCATTTCTGGGAACTTGTATGGACCAAGAGAAAAAAACACCAAAGTCAGCCTGAATTGCAAGTCTACCAGTCACGTATCACACAGTTACTTTAAATCACTATCCTATTCCCAGGAGGATAAGCCACCACATTTTGCACATAAAACCTTAGCAAACTTCACATGCTGCGTTCTGCTCACTCAAGGCAATAGCATTGCAAGTGACCACAACCATTCACTAAGTTAACATAGTTTAAACCATATGGCATTATTTAGAGCCAATGCAACTCCTGTTGGTTTACATCTTCTCAAACTCCTAAGGTTTACCTTTAAGTTAAATTTAGAGAATTTTCTAAAGACATGTCCATCTTCCTTGCCAAGCATGCAATGTTTACATGCTTTTGTCCTAACATTTCACTTGCTTTCATAGGAAGATCTAAAAGACTCAACTTAGAAATTAAATTGTTTTAGCGCAGTTTGTGCTGTTAAGAGCGTTTATAAAAGCTTGTTTCCTCACTGCAAGCAACCATTCTGGCAGATTAGAGAATAAGAACCAGATTTTCTATACTTATAGAGAGATGCAACAATGAAAAAAAGGCTTGACCTGTCTCCATGGCATATTTCCTGCCTCTTCCTTCCATCAAATGAAACCCATGCTGTATTCCTGGCATCTGGGGAAAGCATAATCTGAAAATGAGAAAAGAATTAAACTTCAGGTCCAAAATCTATTTTTCAAGAGCAAGGAACTAGCACCTTCTCCATCTTCCCTCCAAGTACAGAACTGACTCATCTCAACTTTACAGTTGCATGGAAATTTGTAATATGTCCATAACAACAATGCAGTAGCATGGCACACAAGTTCCAAACCTTCACTTCATGTCTGCTATAAATACATATATTTTTCTACATGCAATAAACCCCTCCTAACAACTACAAGGTCATAAACCAGACAGACTTTCCAGCTACAGCTAGTACAGACTTTAATTCAGTTACGTGAACTGACATAGTATCTCTTTCAAGAAAATCAATCCAGTTAATCCAGAAAAATAGATTTTAATACAAAATGAATCTAAAGCTGCCAAATTTAGGAAGTTCTGCTCATATTTAACAGACGCTCCTGTTAGTAAAGAGTTGACTACCATTGGCCAGTTAGACCAACTGACATGAAAGTAGTTGTAGACAGAGAACCGTGCTGTGAATAAACATTTGATCTGCGTTGGAAAATAGGAACAGAAACCCCAGTGCACACTTACTTCTTAATCCTAATCTTTTAACACCCCTAGAAGAGCCCTTCTAAACATGCTAGCTCTCTTCCAACTTGAGCAGACTAGGGGCTTGTAACAGACAGAAGAAGCACAAAGGGGTTCATCCTTACGCGTGGGTATTTGTTAAAAACACACATTAACTAAGTCCATTTTATACTCAGGTATTACCTTTTTTTCTGCAAGACAGTTAACAAAAAATAATTTGTGAATTGCAGATAACTACAATATATTCAAAATCAGCAATTTGTTTTAGCCATGAAAGTAGAATTTTTTATCCCCTTAAACACCACTGATATATAAGCACTTCAGTCAAAAATATATAAAATTTCATTAGTCAGAATGCAAATGTATGTATTCACATTTTGCAGAACAAGCAGTGTAAAATATTCCGCTAGTGGGTATAATACTTTAAACAAAGATGCATTCTTCAACCAGACTTGATCCAGCCCTCCCACAGCTGAAGGAATGCAGGAGATACATAGCATTTGCTAACCTCTTCTGCTTTGGTCAAGTTCACAAGGTTACTACAGAAGTTTTTAACTTAGAAAGAGAACTAACATAACAGAAGCTAACCTTGAGTTCCACTCCAGCAGGAACAACAATAGGTCTGAAAGACAATGAGTGAGGGCAGATGGGGGTGATCATTATTGCAGGAACATTTGGATGAATCATAGAAGCTCCTGCTGCAGCTGCGTATGCAGTGCTACCAGTCGGCGTGGAGACAATGACTCCTGTGAAAGGAGCAAAAATTTCACTTACATTAGCATTACAATCAATGTGTTATTTTGGAAGCCTAAGAAACAGCACTGTTATGAAAATGAAGCAAAGAATGTATCAACTTGTATTTCGCAGAACTGCGGTCTAATACACAAAAAGTCAGAAACTCTCTACTAATCCTGGCACAGCACGTTTGTTCTACAGCTTCTTGTAAGTTGCATAAACTTCTAGATCTGAGGTTACACAACTTTCTAACAGTGCCATTCATAATTTTAAGGATAAGAGCTTTGAAGATGAACTGCTGTATTTCATGAGTTGAGATTGTAGGCCTTCAGCAAATACCAGATATCCAAGCAAATCTTTTCTGAGCTATTTCTTGCCCTTAGCCCTAACATACTATGCCTAAAGAAAACGCCACTTGCCTTCACAAGTCCACAAACAAAGCTTGCAACACATCAATGCTTCGTTGTGGAACACATTAGTTACCAACGCATAAACATACCTATTCTTCGCACATTAGTATTTTCTGTCACCAGTAAACTGAAGCTTGAGATTTTGTTTCCATGTGAGAGTATCCTCCAGTAAACCAGCAACAATCTACACACAAACAGATAAGCAATGTAACTCAAGAAGCAGACTCACCATCTCCTTGCACTGTTGTTATCAGGTGTCCATCTAGAAAGACATCTACGTTGGAAAGGTAAGAGGAAGGACCACGATCCACTACAACTTCATTTAGGACCTGTCAGGACATCAAATATTACACTGCTATTGCTGACTTGGCAATGTAATAAATAACAAGCTCAAACATGGTTTTCAGATCTTTGAAAAATTCATGCTGATTTAGTACCTGCCACATTAGACTCTCTTTACACTTCTTCATCAAGTGCCAGCTGAAGTTTTTAGACGTTAAGAATTATTTCCAGAAGCTGGTTACTAACAAGGTGCAAGGGTTTTCTATTCACTTATAAAAATCTTTGGGTTATCCCATTTTAGAACTACTACTTTGTTTTCAAAATAGAAGGAAAATATTACTACAGGAAAGTACAGTATTAGCACTTACGATTGCAGAAAATAATGATTTACACCATTTCCTTATTATTTAGTGCACGTATGCATCAGTTTCACACTATTGGGCTAATGTAAGTAAACTACTGAAAAGGGGAAGGTTATAATAAAAGAAGTACAAAGCAATTTACAAACAGCATATTTGTTCTTATGCTTATGTTGACCTCTGACCTGATATTGCATAATTTGCTTGCCCACTTCTTTCTCCATATTTGTAGACACTACTCCATTTTCTTCTATACCGTTTTGTACTGTCATTTTCTCTCTATGCTCTTTTACTACTTTCACTTTCAGCCTGCTTCGTAGAACAAGCGCTGCATTGCCTAGAATTTAAATATAGGAGAAAGTACACAAAAATGATATGCTAGTACAGTAAATAAAATCCTGTAATGACTAGCAAACTGTATGAAATACCATCCATCTATTGCCCGTGCTTTCAAAGTTCCCAATTTCATTCATATGACAATTGTCTACACTTGGTTAAAGCTCAAAACTAATTTTTACTAGTAATGAGCAAAATTAAAGTCAAATTGGAACCCCGCCCTTCCTACCTTTCCTCATCATGTAAAAAGAAAATTTAAGTTTTATATGGATGTGATCAAGATTGGAAAACACTGTTAGGCTCACGTGATCTTCACTAAGACAATAGCTAAGCTTAAAGAAAATTAGTGTATTAGAAACACCTATTAAAAGACAACATTCTAGCAATTTGAGAATTTTAGACATTTTTTTTCAGGAATCTACTTTGGATGCAAATCAAATAACCCCACATTGAAGAAGCAAAGTGTTTCTTTCCTCAAACATTTTACTTGCCTGATTTCTCAGTATTTAGGTACTGCACTGCTTAGAGAAAGAGACTACCACATACTTCAGAGCTACACTTAAATGTTATTTAATTTAAGTTCTGCATCATCTTATACTTGTTTACTCCACCCAGGACAAAGTTATTTCTTAGCCATTTTCCTTTACACAATAGTACGGGAAACAGCACTGAATGGGCCAATACAATATAATGCTTTTGTTAGTTTAGCATACATTTCTTGAGACTCAGTCTTATGGGACAACCTACAGGAGTTGGTTAAGGAAATTTACTAGTCTTGGAAAAAGCTACAGAAAATGTAACAAACAGAAACACCACACCTTGTCCCCTGAAATTTACCTTCTATAACCTGAGTGACTTGGGACTGAAAATTCTCAAAATTAAATGGAGTAAGAAATCCAAGGGATCCCAGATGAAAAGCCATAACTGGAGGTACACTACCCTATCAATAAAGAAAAGAATTTAAAAGCTACTGAATAAAAACAATTCATACTTCAACTAATTGCCTGTAAATATTTTGACTATTGATGTAACTTCAGCTGTGCATAATAAAAACAACACATCACATATATTATTTGCAGCAGGTATAGGGTTAAACAGGCTTGATAAAAAAAGGCATGAACAGCAAAGGACAAATGCCAAACTCAGTAACAAAGGAAAAAAAAAACCACCCAACCATCTTCAATTACTTCAAAAAGAAAAGATGTCTTTAAGTCTATTTCCCAGAAAGACCAACCTGGAAAAGCGAAGAAGCGTAAAGTAAGGTCCCATCTCCTCCTAGGCATATGATAAAATCTATCTGATTGGAGATATCATCATAATCTATAAGCAACATTGAAATACAAGTTTTGAATTAAGTTTTATCAACAGGCTTAATTTCTTAACATAAATTAAGTGCAGCAACATTCACTTACAAATATAAAAAAAACACAACGAAGATGTAACAACAGCTGTTTCCAAAAGACACTTTAATTTAACACAATTGACCCAACGACTAAGGAAATACCGAGACAAATAAGCAATATACTTCAGCTTTGCTTTCAAGAAGTTGCTACCATACCTTCTCTGAAGGTGCAAAATTTCTTCTTCACTGGTCCAAAATTATCATCATTAGCTATAGCGGGGTCTTCCAATACTTTTTTCTCTACATACACTATCATATTGTTCTCCTTAAGAGAGGTAAGATAAGCTTGTTAATAACCTCTTAAAATAACAAAATATTTGACTCTCCCCATAATTTGCATTCATTTAAACATCTAAATAATATATTACAGAAGTGGTCTGCATCTGGTGGTTGTGGGATTTATTTTTAATGTGTGGTCTAATTCTAAGAAGTATTTTGCAGCATGCACGGACCACCTAATGAATGAAAATAAACTTTGGAATATAGACTACACGATGCAGTAACATCACTATGTTTGTTCAAGGCTTAAATGGTTCAGCTTTTTATATTCCATTCCCTGTAATTTAAAACTGCAAAATAAAGGAAAGTTTTTACTTTAACTTTTTTTTTTTTTTCAAAAAAAAAAAGCAGCTCTGTACTTAAAAGTACTTAAGTACTGATCTTAAGCTCTGAAACAAGTTTTACCACTTCCAGTGGCAATGGGTGCGATTTGTTTGCACTATACAATGCTGCACATTCCACATTCAGCAGAACCAGTAATTGAAGACAGTTTAGATGTAAAATTTTTCATTATGATAAAAAAAGAGAATTTATGTTTCATTACCTCAGTAAGATACACACAAAGCTCTTTAAAAGGTTGTAGCAGACTGGCATCACGTATCTTTTTAATAACAAGGACACTCTTGGGAGGTTTGTTCCATGTCAGCCGCTGGCTTGCTGGATCCTGAATGTGCCTGGAGAAGAGAAAAAAAGACAATGTCACTACATTTTGCTTTGACAACATTCTGGTGTGTTAAGAATATATCCTTACGTATAACTGCACACAGTCCTAGAGCAACAGAAAGAAGAATGCAATAGTTTGTTTTGCAATGATGCTTATTCCCCTATGAAACCAGTCAATGCTTTACTGTATTAAGATGGTAACACAGTAGTAAGGTGTCCATTCTTGTCACTGTTACCATGCTCATAACATGTGCAAACAGGGGCTTTAACAGAAGCACTACAAAAGCTCTTGGATCAAGTTCTTGAACTAACTGAGGTCTTCCCTGATGCTTCCAGCCATAATGCTTTCCTCTATCTTGTTTTAGTGCTCTCTCCTCTTAAGCTGATTCAAAATAAGGAAAAAACATCCAATTAGAAAAGCAGAAATAAAAACGGCATAAAATGTATTCCCATCCAATCCTGTAAGTCAAACAGCTTAAGTCAACGTAAATTTAAAAAACAGTGCAATAGTTCCAACCCAGATTTTTTTTTCTTTTTAGCAGTATTTCCTTCAGCATTTTTTCACTTATACCAGTATACAGTCACAGATTTCTCAATACAGTTTGAAGCCTGTAGATGCAGACAAAAAATCTACAGTCTTTCTACTAACACAAGACAACACTATTCCAAGAGAAGAGCAAGTAATTACGATGCACAGGGTCACCTGTACTAAATCCTCAAGATAAGCCTTAACTATAAAAAAACTTTAGTACGTACACTCTATTCTGGGAAGTCTACACTTGCAACTCTTATATTTCCTATCATAAAGCCTTATAAAAAGAGCTTAAATAGGAACAGATGCCTGTACACTTCTGTTCCATGCAAACATTACAGATATGTAAGCATACATAACTTTTGTGCAACATTTCTTTAAAACTCTAATCTAGATATTAATTTTACTTTAGTGTTGAACGCAAAGCAAGTTTATCTGCTTAAAGCAGCACAACTACTACTTAAAAAACAATAAATTTAAAAACCCCAAACAATCTTTTAAAAATATTTTTAAACTACTTCCTGCCTATTGTCAGGACAGCATTCTAAGCCTTGAGAACCTCAAGAACTAAATATTTCACATATAACAAGCATCCCGTCCTCCTCCATACAGTGCAGGTGTAATCCATAAAGCAAAGCAGATTAGTGTTAATGCTGAACAAGTCAAATTTACAAAGATATTTAGATTTAGCACTTCAAGGGTTAAAATAAAACAGATTATGATGCAGGTGGTGGAATAACCAAATGCCTACATTCTGCATATAAATAAAGCAGAAACTATAGCTTAAAGAAGCGGTGTAATACCAATAATGTTTACTAAGAAACAGTGCCCCCTCTCTCTCTAAATTATTACATAACACAGAAGACTACAATATGCAGTTACAAGCAGTATCACATACAGGTTTCAACATTACATTATGTTTCATCTCACTGTGTTTTTCGGTCAAGAAACCACAGAACGGCAGAGGTTGGAAGGCACCTCTGCAGAGAGTCTAGTCCAATCCCCCGGCCCAGCGTAAGAGTGTCCTGTAGATACCGTACTTGGTTCTCATATATCGCCGTGAATCTGAGATGACTAAGAATTTGGAAGGCTTTTTCTGACTTGACTAACCAACCAACAGCTAAACTGAAAATAAAATAAAATAATAATAAAAAAAGGAATTGCATTAATGTTGCTGCCGAACACTTGCAAAGGAACTGAAGCTGAAGTCTTATATGGTGTTTCCCATACAAAAGTTCATTTTGCAAAATTAAATTCCCTGAAATTTGATACTGTTAAAAAGTAAAAAATACAACCACCCCCAAAACCATTTCAAGATGATTAGGCTTTCTCCTAAAGCTGGCGAAGAACTAAAGATTGCAGTACTGCTTTTCATTTAATAAACCTAGAACTACTACAGACTTCATTCAAATGAAAGACAGTCTGTCTATTTCAGCTGTACTCACCAATTCCACGTAGTTCTACTAAATGAAAGATTATTCATGACATGCTTTAAGACCTTCATGTTTCTTTCCAAGAATCAGGCAAATGCAACAGCTCCAAAAAAAGAGAAAAGGCTGAGGCTTTTATCACTCATTAATAAACTGCTACCTCAAAATCAAATTTTCCTCTGAAAATTTTTTCCCCAGTTAAGTATTACAATCAGCCTCAACAAAAAGTTGTCAGGCTTTACAGAAAAATCCTGTATAAAACATTTATTACAGATCTTCAGAGGCAAGATTTCATAAGAAAACATCTCACTTCAAGCAAGAGTTTATCAAGAGGTATCTGACCTGACCTCTCCTCAACAACTCAAGCACTTTTTTCACTGAATAGTCATTCAATTAACCTGGTCATCTTAAAAAAAAAGTCTTCAGAAAACAGGTTTTTCAATACAATCATCAACACTAGCACTTAAAGAGACATCAATACCTTCACTAACTTATGCCTGTATATAAACGCTACAATTTTCTGTTAAAAAAATCCTCTCCAGTGAAGAGAGCTTAACAATATTACTGACCATAGTGAAGAACAACACAAACAAAAAACACTTTTGCTTGTTTTCAGAAGCCACAACAAAAAGATTTACAATTTGGTCTTCAAATAGTCCCTTCCTTCAGTGACCTGAGAGCACTCCTTACTCCCCAGCTATTCCGAACACGGCATAAAGAGTCTTCTCCCTCGCAGGTAGCATGTGCCTTCAGTATTGCCTGCAGCCTCTGTACTCTGCCGACCTGGACACTCATTATATTGCACCATGCTGGCCCAGCCCAGGGGGAGGAGCACCTTCACCACAGTCAGGTGGGTGAATAGAAGCAGCAAGCTGGGTTTTCAGGCAGCACATCAAATCACCAACTTTGGGACAGACAGAAAGAATGAGCAAGCTAAGAGTTTCTGTACACTGCAAGATTATCGTCACACCTTTGTAGAAAAAGTTAGGATACCACCACCCTGGTTTGAGAAAGACTACTAGTATATAGCTAGAGATTTACAGAAATAAATATTTAGCTCAAATACCTTACATTTAACTGAAAGAGCAATGAAAAAAAACTTTTTCAAGGAAAAAAATAGGGACCACTAACTTATTTAATCTGTAAAACCCTGACATTCCTCATTTGACCAAGTCAAGACACCGTTTATTAAGTATATAATACACGGTGTAAAAAGCAACACTTTTCTACCACACAACCTACACAATTAAAACATTTATATGCCTGCCAAGCAGAAACCAATCCTTATTTTCACACTAAATTTATCAGCCAAGTCTAAAAGCAAACGTGCCTTAATGATACTCATACACTGAAGGTGCCATAGATCAAATACAAAACCACAAACTACTAGCTCAAACACATAATACCGAGATGGAGAAGGCTTTCCTCAGATTTCACAGTACACAGAACAGTTTCTCTTCCTTCCCTTGTGTTGTCCATAAAACTTTTTGTTCCTCTATCATTCGGAAACACCACTCTTTATGTATCTCAAGTTGATGGGATAAACGAAATGCTACCAATAACTTTTCCATATCATAATTAGATTGCTAAAAGGCTGTTTAATACGCATAGCAAGTTTACTGTCAATTATGTTGGAAAGTGTTTATTATAGTTGTCATTGTTGACATTAAACTATGGATTGCAGATTATGCAAAACATGTCTAAACAAAACTTCAGCACTTAATACTGTTTACATGTCCTGCTGTATTTTTATGTGAAATGATTGATTATTTTTTTTTCCAAAACACATCTACTGAGCTGTGAAAAAACTCTGATTAGTTTAGGTAGTGATACTGAAAAATCAGAGACAAAACTCTCCGATACCCGGTTTGGAGCATTAGAAAGCAGAAATTCTTTAGTTTTGGTGCTGGATGCACAGGGAATAAGTGCCACGCAACACGCACCCCAACTCTGTTCATTGCTTACCTTTAGATGGCCAATCTATATGTATTAATGACATTTCTGAGAAACTATTGGCATATTCCTTACAGTTCCATGAACTACTTATCATATCTGCACTCTTACTACACACGTGTGGCCTAATGGGTCAGGGGTCCTCTGGTGGTCCTTTAGGACAGCTTCATCCTTTCTTCATCCTCTTCTTTTTCATCTTCTCATCCTTTTCATGACCTTCTCTTCTCCTGGCCCTGCTTCAGCACTCTGGGATCATGTCTCTGCTTCGGACTGGTTCTTATCTACTTAGTAGCTAAACTATACAATGCAGCGTTCTACTAGTAGCTAAACTACATAATACAGTGTTGCACTGCTTGGCAATGCCATGGATACATCAGTTATAACATTTATAGTTAAGCACACTGGTAAAATTCTCCCAGTATCAGTAGTAGATAGTGGGCCTAAGAACACCACAAGTAGTAGTAATGTAAAACCAGTAAAATTAATTTCCTTTTATGTCCATTATCCTGCAGGAAGTATTCCAACTGGCAAACCACTATATATCCATATAGAGAAATACTGATTATGTCCTATCATCACTTGGGAGAAAAAAACCCACCATGACATTCAAACCCATATTACAGTTTTCAACATGCAGATCAAGCTAATGCACATCTAGTGGGGTTTTACTTGAGAATACAGTTTAGCAGTGCTATCCATTCTCCTCTCAGACTGACTTTTTAAATGCAGACCCCAACTGGCAATCAAGCAACATGCAAATCTCTAAATATCAGGTCAAGTACAATGTCGATTAGGGGCTGAATAGTGGAAAAGTGAACTTCCTTTCACATAAAATAAGCATAATACCATTCATTTGACAAGTACTTACATAATCGTTTTAGGATTTTGCAGCATACAGGCCTTTGGTCCAAATGTGGTCACTGGGCATGGTCCATGCAAGGAGCGTGTTCTCCTAAGAAAAAAAAAATACATATATATAAAAATTAAATTAATTCATAAGGAAAAGAAATGTGAAGTCAACCCGGGTATAATTAGCTCCCCAACCAACAAAAAAGCCATTTGTGGTTGACCAGCCAACGTAATTTTACATGTACTAACTCTTACATTTCGAATCTAAAACTTAACTCCTGTCCCTACTCCTTAAAAGCAATTTTAATTGAAGCCTCACTCACAGTTTATCCCCTCCACATAGTAAGGAATCACTGCCTAAACATTAGTACCATGCACACGTTCTTCTTGTATTCATTTCATCTTCACTTTGCACAAAGGAAGCATCACAGCCACAAAGAAGATGTGCTCAAGTTTTCTCAAGTTGGTTCTGTGAATTCATATCAAGGTCTTCAAAGATTCTATTTAGTCTCAACTCTTTTGGGCACTACAATACAGAACAGTACCATGTGTGTCTCAGACCAAAAAAATGGGGATAAATTCCAAGCTATGAAAACATAATCCATCTTCAAGGTCTCACTAGTGTGAAAAGGAAAATTCCTGTGTTTAAGAAACAAAGCACAGATAATTCCTGTTTCAGAATTAGGTATGTAATTCTTACATATTAAAAAAAGCTTTGGTTTGGTTTTGTGGGGTTTTTTTTAAGCTAGAACAAGAAAGAATTGACACATTCTGAAACTCCTCAGTTTGTTGTAATCCCAAATAATAGTCAACATGATAGCATAAACAAGTATTTAACACTGAGCACTCAACCAGATACTTGAGTAGTAACTGACTGAACATTTCAGATTCTGTAGGAAGTTATTAAATAACATTGAGAAAATGTCAAATGAGAGGCTTGTGGCAACATTCCAAAGACACTCAAAATACTTCCGTAATAACACTAGCTGAGCAAACTAGTATGCCGAGTACCAGCATTCAGTTTTTGTTATGTAATTCAGCAGTCTCACAACCTTCACTTAACAAGTGGGCCTAATCAATCAAAATACAAAACATAAGACAGAGCTTTGGTTTATATAGTATAAGCACTTTCTCTTCTGTAATATTTTGGCATGCATTCGTTTCTGCTGACTGAGCAAGCAAACAACTAGGCACATGAAAAATTACGCCCAAGACTGTTATTTTCAGGCCATGTTCTCAGCAAAAAAAACCCCAAAACTACAATGTTAAGTTTTGTGTCATTAGTGTGTGTAAAGGATTAGTCTGCATCAATTCTTAAGTGACATGAGCTTTACTGCTGCAGACACAATGACCACAATACTTCCTCTTCTGTATTTCTTGAAGTACTACATCTTATCTAAGAGCACACAATTTTAGAACAGGACATGCAGAATGATTACATCTGGTATAAACATGCGTGAAATAGCTTAATCAGTGCTCTTCATCTCCGTACGGTAACATATATATAATAGGTTTCCCAGTGTAAGTCTGGACAAGCATTTACGATGAAATCTCCAACACCAAGGCAACACTTTCAGATTGTTTTGCCATGGTAAAGTCACAGTAATAGTGTCACGAACATTTAAACACAATTTTTTGTTGTTTAAATCGTTGTCCTTAAATTAATAAAATGAAAATCATTCAACTCTAAGTTATATGGAGATACATATCTGCAGCACCTGGCATTAGTTTTGAAGAGGTAGGGAAAAAAAAGTTATTTTTTTCCATTTATATATCTAATAAGAGCTAATATGATCTTTCTCTTCAAATAAAGGGGAGCTCTGAAATGTCATTTATCTTCAAATCTAAATCCCAACCAAAACACAGGATTACTCCTAGGCTCTAGCATGAGATTATCTGGAGCAAGTCAGAACTGTCCTGCACTACTTCCCTCCCAACCTCCTTCAGCAAATCTTTAAAGGGGAGTAAAACTTACACAAGTTACCAAACTGTTGAAAGATTATGTAAATGCTATTAGAATTATTCCATCAAAAAGAAGGGGGACATATGCTTTTCCTGTGCTTAATTCAATTAAGGCAGGAACTGCTAACCAACCTATTGCTTGGCAATAACAAATCATTACTGCACTGCCTTCTATTGTCTATATCAAAGTAGCTCAGACCAGCCTGATGACTCACTCTTAGCACTAAAAAAACTCCTCAGAGATCTGTAAAAATCAAAACCAGATGACAGGTTAAGAAGATACAGTTAAGGAATAAAAGCAACATCTTATTTATACATGTATATCTTATTAGACATGGAATAAGATTTGAATTCCAATAATGAAAATGATTATTGAATTTTCTACATCTAACATATAGAAGTGATACTTATTTTTCAGGTATTTTTTCCTATTTGTAAGTCCAGGCACGACTAATCCAGACACATAAGATTAGTACTGTTTTTATAAAGTTTACCTTATTTATATTAAAACAGAAAAATGAGCAAGGACTGATTAATTAGAGATTAATGTGTGTACCAATATGGGTAAAGGGATGGTAAGTGTGTATCTACTTGTGAACAATTACACTTGAAACTGGGATAGTGAAAGAACACCCTGACAACATCACTTCCCACTTTTTGCTCCACTCATTTTCTCCCAAATAACTGTCTTTTTGCCTTCTTTAACACAGGCCATTATTCCATGAAACTCCCAGTAACTGGCTGAACTCTGTTCCTACAACAGGCATTAAATAGCCACATCTGACCTTCATGAGATTCAAACAAAGTTTTCTCTGCGATCTGCAATTAATAATTGGTATACATTTTCATTGAGATTTTATTTGGGTTTATTAGTACTCAATCTATGCAGGTAAAATATTTCAGTGAACAGAATTTAAAAATGTTTGTAATAAGACTGTCTGCTAAGAATGAACAGTGATGCACTGGAAATTAGACATAATCTCTTAGAAAATGTACTTGGCAGTTCAAAGCAGACAGGCAGCTACTACAACCTGAATGCTACACAACAAGCCTGAAATCACTTTCTGACATTCTGCAACATGCCTTGTGACAATTTTGCACTGAACTGAAGACAGCCAGTGAATGAATTAAGAACCTGTTCATGGAAAAAACACAAAACAAAAATCCTCATAAACAATAACCCTAAATCAAATCCACAACAGGTAGGGTCTAAAAAGATCAATTCTAGTCTAAAAAAGTAGTTATTCAGCTAGGAAATAATAATACAGAAAAATTTAGACCACATGGTCTTTTACAGAGGTTGACTGAAGCCTACGTTCTTTAAGTGGAGAAGTGAAAAAAACACCAGTTTTACAGTTAAACAGCACACTTGCAACGTAAAGTCTTACGAATTAACTATGACACACACAACAGTACAGCTAGACTAGACAGAGCACAGGCACTTGTCAACATTTTCCAAAAGCCTTAAAGTACACTGACTTTCTGAACTACATAAGAAAAACAAGTATTTTCCTAACCTTTTAGACTCTTCAGATAAAGGCTTTTATTAAGCTTCCCTTCACCATAAACCTTCCCCCTGCGATCTTCGGCCTCACCCATACATGCTCTGCCTTGCGAGAACATTCCTACCAGCAAAGCAGTAACTCTGGACGAAAATGTCATCTGTTGAGAAACTCCTCCATGATTCTGTCCATGCTTTTATAGAGGGTCACAATGTAAGTAAGGTAAAGTTCTGCTACGCTTCCCACAAGATCAAGACACACTGCTACCACCACTGCATGTCATTCAATATTTACAATGGGTCCAAAGATCACAAAAATCAAGAGTTCTGTCCAAGCTGTCCACATGACAAGAGCCTTGCAACTAGATTAGAAATTTGGCTCAAAGAAAAAAATGGGCGTTTCTCATTGCTGTGAAACAATCCACAAGCACAAGCATACTTTGTGCTGCCTCACGTTACCGTATAACCTAAGTACTCATACAGGTTTGTAACACACAGCACTACAGCTCTAGCTTGAGCATTTGCAAAAATTTGCAGAAGTTTCTCTGCTTTTGATTCTTTTTTGAGACTATGAACTCAGCAGATACCTGTTTTGACAGCCACGCCATTTTGATTACAGATCTGCTCTTAGTCCATCCCCCTTCCTGCCTTCCATTTGGGCTAACCACCTTTTGAAGTACATTTTAAGAACCCCTTAAAAGTAACTTGTTGAGCAAAAGGATAAGTTCTGCGTACTGATTAAAGATCTGGAACCAAGCACAAAATTGTTCCTTTCTTGTCACCTGAGCTACTATCAAGCTGTGAATTTACATAGCTCAGAACAGATGCATTTCTATTTTATTTCTGGAAGGTACTTAAAACTTCTGAAGCTAGGCTGAAATATGACAAGTATCATAGTATCCAAAGCTCAAATCCACTCCAAAACCCTAGAAGTACTTGGGCACAATGAGTTCCTCAAATTTGAAAATTAGTATTTTGGTATTTTGTGTTTATCTGCTTATAAACAATAACCTTCATAAATTTTACACTTTAAGAACTTCTCCTAACTGGAAATATACCCATACTTTCTTAAAAAACTTCCTTACTAAGAAGTAATTTCAATACATGACACTACAGATAGTAGTTTCATGTGCAGTCTGTCTTCAAAAAAAGGATCTATTACATTTCACACAGCCATTTCTAAACACAAACACGTCATTGAATCCAGGCTCCAACATACTCATTTCAGACAGCATTTAAATGGCATATCCAAAGTAAACGAGTAACGTGTTGTCTTGCTGAAGCCGTATACACACATATAGAATGTTGCTGAAATACCTATGAAAAGCAGTTTCAGATCTCCCAAGAAGCACTGGAACAGAAGGCAGGCCTCACAACCAGCCAGAAGCTGCTTACATGAATGTCAGTTTAGAGATGACCACCTATGTGGCTACTTGAGAAAATCAAGTTCTTTTCACAGCATGGACCACAATAGGATGGTTCTCCCTCTCTATTTAGTGCCACAAACCACTATTTTTATTTCCGGTCATTATCACTTGTCACAGCTGCAAGGCTATGGTTATATAAACACAGGAGCAAAAATTAAAATCTGAACTTTTTTTTTTTTAGTTATTTATTTATTTATTTTCATTTTTCTTCAAGGTAGCAAGAACTAAGAACCATACCGGAATTCTTTGGTGCTTCCTAGGGCTGGTGAAGCAGACAAACTTCGTGACTTAGCTCGTCCCCGGCTAGTATTGCTCCACTCCTCATCATCATGACATGTTGAGCAATGATAAGCAGAATCTGAGCTCACATCAGCCTTACTGGTACACAGTTTTTCTCGATTCATCTCCATACTGGAAGTGAAGGAACCTCAGTGAGAGAGAAATTTAATTCCTGTGGAAAAACATCAGGAGAGAGGGGATAGGGAGGAGAGAGAAGAAAAATGTCAGTATTAGCAAAGTATTAACGTAGTATTAAATACTGAGTTTACACACTTTGATAAATACTTCTTAAAAGCATCTGGGCAATTGACAAGTTCTTCAAGGTAATCAGAAGACACCGGAAGGAAAACCAGCCAGAATTATAACACTCTTGTTCCCAGATTTAGAAGAGGCTCAATACAACGTTGTTTCAAGATCAGCACAGATTCATGTCTCCAGTTATATACTGGATAAAATAAATTTATTTTCGATACTGAAGAGGAAGAAAAGCTTTAAATATTCCCAAAGAATGAAGACTTAGGAAAACTATAAAGTCTCCTATTAAGTGATAGCTACACTGAACAAATAAAACTAGAATACTCTAGGCTATAGCAGGAAAAAATCTGTCAAAGCAAGCAAAACAAATAATGCTGTAGGTAAGCTTAAATAAACTTTAGTTCTTCACAAAAAATGAGATTCATATCAAGCTAGGAGACCAAAACAAGCTGGAGGATGATACCTAAGTTCTTAAATGATTTGTGACAAACTGCGGAGATGGTCCAAAACAAACAAGATGCAGTAAGGACAAATGTCACATATTTCAACTTCCACAAATACTCTGCACAAATAAAAAAGATAAACAGCTGAGCAGACAGCAATTTTGCAGAAGTAAAACCCAGCCAAACCAATCCCCAAACTTTAAAGAACCGTCTGTCCCCAAAAGCACTAGAAATCCTGTAAGTTCTCATCATTATCTGAACCAAATAGAAGAAGCCTTACCAGAATATGAATAGAAAGCAACTTTCAGCGTATGAATAAACACTAAATTGTAACCAAATAGTATCTAAGATAATGCTGTTCAGAGGAACAGTACATCCTCGAGTGAGCTGATTTGTTGATTTCAACAGGGAAAAAGTTTGTTCAACAAAAATCTGCAGATGTTTTAAAAGCAGTTACATCACTTTGGATGAACTTCCCAATGTATGATGTAGAGAATGGACCATAACAGTACTGTAGCCATTAAAATGGACTATGGCTCTGGCAAATACGCACAAAATATGTGGCTGCAAAGTTACCAGACAATGACAAGTACTGTGTTCCACAGCATCCCAACTTCTAGATAACAAAAGTATCAATAAAACGAAGTTGTAATTTTAGAATGAGCACTGGCTCATTACTAATTTAGACAGAACCACCACCTAATCAAATTAGAAAATACTTTTGCTCCTACTGTAGATAAGGCTTACCCTAAGAGAATACCACTATAAAGAGGTACAATTACTGTCAGCCTTTAATAATTTACGAGATCCTGTACATATAAAGGTATCAGTGTTTAGTTGTTGGTTACTCATTACTTAGTATTACCTGTGACCATGACTTGGGAAACAGTCATTTCAGCATATTTGTAATTTTTTTTATAACTCCATTTTTAGACAACTTTAAGCTTAATGTAAATTTTGTTCCAGTTAGTTGATTTATGCACATAATTACTCTCATTGTGCAAGCACATATGTAAACAGACTGTAAAATCTGACTGAAACAACATAAATTATTTTTAATGGATTATAATTTGTATTACCTTTTATCACAACCTTGTTAAGCTTTGGGAATGCATGTCTGGCTGGTTGTTTCTGAACCAGCTACAGAAAACAAGTCATATAGATACCTGAGTTTCAGAAAAGAAGTGACTTTAAAATGAGATGTTCAGTATCTGACTGAAAAGGGTCTTTTAGCATCTGTGTGTGCATGAGGAAAGTTTTTACATTGTCTGTTCTTCAAATTATAATCTAAACTAGCCCACTCTGAAGTTTTTACTTCAGAGATTCCAGAAAGACTTGAACAAACATTTCTGATGGATTCCCCCCCCAGCCTCCCTCACACAAACTGGATTCTGAATTAGCAGACTTTCTTGTCAAATACAGAAAGAATGCAAAATTTGAAGTTCTGTTTTTTAACAGAGGACTTTATCAATAGATTTAAAAATAATTTTTAAAAAAGCCATAGAAGAAGTGAGAAAACTAGACACTCATTTACCATCTCTTTGTAGCTACTCACACTTGTGATGCACTTAAAGGTCTATCAATCAACATATGTTAAAAAAAACCTAATACCTTAATTTTTAGTTGTAAATCTAAGGATTATTCCTTACAACCTGAAATCATTCTAGTATCTCGTTTCAGAGGGTCTGAAAAGGCTTCTCTAGCATCTTTATACACCTAGACTTCCACATACTTTAGCATCTCTCTGATTTTTAAAGAATTACAGATCTGACTGTATCTTTACTGAGTAGCATGCTCTTAGCTAATAGCAACAAAAATTATTATAGTGAGACAAGTTTAATATTTGGCATACATGAATACATTCCACTTTGCAGAATTAGCCAATAAAAATGCTGGAGATAATTATTCATCGATGGAGATCAGCTCCTTAAGAATAAATGAGACAGATAAAAAACCACATTGGAACCGGTGGAAGACAAAAAGCAGGCACCGAACCACTGCAACTGTGTTTTATTATCAAATTTAGACACCAGGTATTTCCAAAAGAAACCCTGTCCTCACAAAATTACCCTAGGAAGTTATACAAAATAGTCGTTTTTATATATGTCATTAATTAGCTCTCAGTATGGACTGCTACTGAACTACTTCAGAAGTATCGAGAGTAAAAATCAATAGTGAGCAGTCTCTCATCTCCTCTTATCTATCCCCAACAGCTATTTCACAAAGATATTCATATATGCATGTACGCATATCTGTACTATGCATCCTGTCTCAAGTCAGAATTATAAGTAATTATTTCTCAAAAATTTGTACTGCAAAATGGGCACACACAAAAATTTGACAAGCCCAGGCAGTTAACAGTACATCATTTTCCTTTGCTTCCCCCTTACACAGATTACCAGCTCTTCATTCCTTTTTATCCAAACACTGCAAACTTGCTCTGGGCCTAGGAAAATAAAATTACTGTAACAGTTAACAAAGCACATGGAAATGCAACATCTGTGAAAACAGTTTATGGAGAACTAGCTCTCAGTAAATTAACAGCTGATACATATGCATCCTATTCCACATCTTCCTTGACTAAAGAGGTGCAGAAAACTAATTTACACAGTAAGCAATAAAATGTGTTTCCAAGCGACTCTGTCTGAAGTATCTTCATCTGACAGACGCTGCCAGTAAAGAAAATCAGATTAGCATAAAACTGGAAGTAAGACGGTGTACAGACCTACTAAATACAGCCTAAGACTTGATATTCCTTCCAAGTAATACTTTCCAATTCAGGATGTTTTAACTACAGCTTACCCCATGTACTATTTAATTAACATTCCCTCACAAGACCTTTATTAAATAAGTAGACTTGACACAAGGACAAAACTATGACTGAACAGCTTCCAGGATTGGATCTAAAAACTTTAAGCACATGTCCTAGCAAAAATGTTGCTCTGGTCTAAGTCATGTCCAAAATTTATTAAAAAAAAAAAAAAAAAAAGGCCTTTAGATATTCAGTGCTACAGAATGCAAGACAATTGAGAAAGTGCAAACACTTAACATCACGTTTCTGTGACGGGGACAAAATAGCCGGTTGAGCCACCTCTCACATGTATCCAAACTTTTACTATAGGTTCCCACCTTCAACTTCTCTATCATTATAAATAAATGCTCCCACGACCCAGAACTTCACAAAGGTTTCATCAAACCATCTTTATATAGAAGGACACAACACCATAGCATCATCCCTAAAGCTTTACTACACCGTTCAATTATTATTAAGGAATTATACCCCTGGGTCGACTGTAACAATCCTAGTTACAAAAGATGTCTGAAAGAATTCTACTAAGCTTTCACATATATAAATATATACAAAATCCACATCCAGGTGGCCAAGTAAGAGTTACGAACACTCACATCTTAAAAAGCCATCTTCTCTGCTGTTCGATTGCACAGAACAAAGGCACATGATCTTTTGATGCAAGCAGCTACACAAGGAGCTCAAGGCTGCAAATCATCAAGTCATTTTTTTTTAACAACATACTTGTAAGCTGTTATTTTGTAACAAACTTTTCCTGCCAAATGCCTCGCCCTAAATCATCCCGATCAGAGGATTAGTGTAGGGTCCATTCTGACTAAACACTCATGCTACTTTTAACACACCTTCAAGACTGCAATAATTCTACTAATTTTTTTAAAATTGCATCAGCTGTTCAAAACTCCTCATTTTGTACTTTATCATCAACCCTGTATTAGGGCATAACAGAACAATGTCATATCCAAAAACTATCACTTGCCCTCTTGCTACAGACCGTTGTTTGCTTAATCACTTAATTACGTAGAGAACTGGGTTTTATTATTGTATTTTACTGAAGAAAACATTCCAATAAAGATTACACGCATATGACTCCATCCCTAAGGCACTAAACCTCCTCTCACCCAAAAAAGAAGAAACAACCCTATCGGTTAGACAAAACTTCCTTTTTATGTTTTCCTTTAGAACTTCACATTCTGGTGTGGCTGAAGTAAAAAAAAAAAAAAAAAAAAAAAACCACCACGAAATAATATTCTATATTAAAGTTAGCAGTCAGCAGCTGAAAATTAGTAGTATGTTTTTTGATTACGTACTCTAGTGCTATTTCTACTAAAAACCAGATAGTATGACTATCACGTGTTAAATACCCAGGGAAAACGAGCCCATTTGTTAACCCTTCCGCTTCGGAACCACCAACACACTCACCTACAACACCAAAGAACGGGCGTTCGTAACCTAAAACTCACCGCCATCCCTTCGGTCAGAAACGCAGATGTTAAAACAAACGAGGAGGGGGATCGCACACAGTTAATGTGTGACCAGGCGATCGCGGGCCAAATTAAGCGGGTTTACTTGTTATCCTTTCGGGAAACTCTCCTCCCTCCGGGCTCCTTCCCGCAGCGCACTGACGGTGCCTCCCGCAGAGAGGTCCTCCCGGCCGTGCAGCCGCTCCGTGGCAGCCCGCGGCGGCACCGGCAGCCACAGCTCCCCCAGCGCCGCCCGCCGCGGGAAAGGAGCGCCTCCGGTCCGGGCCGGCCCCGGGACTGGCCGCCACGGCTCCCGCCCGCCCCGCGCCGGCGACAGCGACGGGAGCCCAAGCGGCCACGGCTCCACGGCGGGGTCGCCGCGCAGCCCCCCGGGGGGACGCGCATCGGCCGCCCCGCGGGAAGCCGCCTGGCCCGGCCGCGCTTCTCCGGAGGGCTCCCCTCAGACCGGCCGCGCGTCCCCGACTGGGGTCCCCCTCAGGCCGGCCGCGCGTCCCGGACTGAGGCCCCCCCCCTCAACCCGGCCACGCTCCTCCAATGGGGTCCCCTCAGCCCGGCCGCGCGTCCCCGAGGGGGCTCCCCTCAGCCCGGCCGCGCTCCTCCAGTGGGCTCCCCTCAGCCCGGCGCGCGCCCCCGACTCACCGCGCCCCGCCCGGCGGAGCGTCCCCCCCCCTGCCCCTTCAGAGGCCGGCACGTCGAGCCCGACGGTGGTGGTGGCGGCGGCCGCGGGTGCTCCCAGGCAGTGAGCGGGGCCGGCGGACCCTGCGCGCCTCCATCGTCCTCTCCCCGCCTCCTCAGGAGCGTCGGGCCGGCGGCGGGGCAGCGCGCAGGCGCAGCGGCACGGCCCCGGGCTGGGCGCCCCGCCCCTACGCGGCACGGCCGGGCGGGGCCGGCGTGCGGCCCCGAGGGGAGGGCGGAGGAGGCGGCTCGCTTCTTCCTTCCAGCTCAGGACCTGGAGCTGGAGTTAGCAGCCGGCAGAAGGCTGCGAAAAAAGGGAAGAGTAAGGAAGGGGCACAACCCTTCAACACCCGCAGCAGTAACCCGCGGCAGGGCCTGGAGCAAGTGCGGTCCCGCTGAGGAGAAATGGTGATGGGCACCTCACACCGTCTGCTCGAGCCCAGGCCTTGGCGCTGCTGAGGGGTTGGTCTGTTCACAACACTGTCACTTTGGCCGCCATAGCTCAGGTGGCCCCTCGCGAGTAAGGGACTGGACACTTCAAATGACACTCAATTACAGCACATTTTAGAAGGTCCCAGGTGTGTAATCTCACCTGTAACACAATCTCACCTGTAGTGTGATCCAAGGACAGGCACTGATTTGTACATTCAGTTGGCTTCATCCGCTTTCTACCCTTTAATTCATGCCACACCTTTTAATACTTTAGCTGTGGCTAAAGTTGTTTGCACACACCTCACACACACCCCTCTCCTACAATAACTATCATGAACTTTTCCCTTAGATCATCAGTTAAGTACACTTTCTGATAAAAAACTCCTGTTTGAGAATGTGTGCCACCTTCCCATATCAGACTTAGTTTCAACGACAAACAGAAGCTCCTGAAGTGCAAGAAATCATTTTCCAGTCTGTCCTTGATCGGAAACCAAATTTTGAGCAAGGGTGAAACAAAACCACAAAGCATTTGGTTTCAGTGTCCATGCCATCCTGAAATCATCAGGAATTTTGTCACAAACTTCAGCCCAGGTAGGATCAAGCCCCTATATCAATGACAACAAGAAAACAGTCCTTCGCAGTTACCAAAACCAATCAGGTTTTCTAATTTCTAAATAGCATTTTCAACCACTACTACTTTAAAAAGGTCATAGACTCATCCGTGTAGCTCATTGGATTGTATTATCAGGATAAATCCACAAAGTGAGAACAAGTTAAGCCACTTGAGAATGTAACAGTTTGGGATTTTTTTTTTTTTTTTTTTGCCTTCTTCCTTTATGAAGAAATGTATTTTTTCAGGAAATGGGGGAGCTGCAAAGAAGTGACAGTCAGCGAGTGATGAGACAAACTTGAAAAAGAGGAAGCAATTGCTACATTTGGAGAAATACAGGCAACGTTACATTGCTTTTTAGAAAGTGCAGTATTTTGAGTCCCAGTTTCTCTTTGATCCTCCTCCTGGGCAATGTTAAGAGCCCAGTCTGCAAGGAATTAAGGAAGCAACAGACTTGTATGAAGTTAATGGTATCTTTAATGTAACTCAAATGTCCTTCAGGTGCTGAAAGATCCATTCAAACTGTAAAGTGATAACACAGCGTGACGCTAGGATGGAATATAGCACTAAGTTTTACAGAGTCAAAGAATTCATCAGTAAAACAACACTTTCCAGCAGAGAGGAACCACACTCAGACACGGTGCCTTTGTCAGCCATGCCTGTCCATATCAATTACTGACTACAAAAGCTAACCAAGTAGTAAATTTACATTGGAGTTGGCTCTTGTGTGTTTTTTTTCCAAATTCATTAAGATGAAAGTGCTAAATCACTACTAGAGCCATTTTCCACAAGAACACGTATTGGCTGTTAAACATTTCAAAGTGGCAGGGTTTTTTCCCACACAGTAACTTCATGCAGTTGCTCAACATTTCGCAAGAGGCATGAACTCTACAACATGATGAACGCTTATCCTCATTAATTGGTGGAGATAAGACTGCTAATCAGCTGAGCCTATCCTATTTATAAAAGAGCTACAGTTACAACAGCAGCTCTGAGCTGCCCAGGTTCAGCAGCGACCTTGGAAACTCTGCTTGCTGGTCTGGATGAATATAAGTCGGACTGGTAACACCTCTTCCCTCCTCTACAAACTGAAGTGCCATGAGAAATAGTAGAGTCTTATGTCCCTTTTGAGCATGTCCTCCCTACCATCACGATCAGAACAGTGTAGCTCAGCACTCTAACCCAGATTGTCCTTCCTTTCTCCCAGGGAAGACACTGGGAAAAAATAAGGGGAAACGTTGTCAGTAACATTGAGAAATAAGCATGAAAACATGCTGCTTTTTTCTACTAAGGGTCTCAGTTCTGTGAAATATAATTTGGCTTTGAATTAACAAAAAAGATAATTTAACAAAAATGCTATTGCTTGTTTGACTAATTGCACAGAAGACTGGTGCCTGATACAGAGAAGCTCTGTTCAATCTCCATCTACAGCCCAAACCTACCTTCAGCAGTAGAAAGGACTTCCACTGAACAGGAAACAATTAACAAATTGTCTCTATTAACACCTATCAAGGTTGAAAAACATAGTTCTTACCTCCCAAATTTAATTCCAGTCTCTGATGACTCAAAATTCCTGAGGAATCATGAGAAATAAAAATGTACCACAAAGTTTAAATTCTGAAGAAAATGGTGGCATGTGAGTGTGACAAGTAAGGTATTTATCAATGGTCACAAACTACAAAGCCGCTGACATAAAGACAAAGAAATGTATGCCACAGCATTGCATTCGTTATTCAGGCTGATTACAAACACCTCCAATCCTTACGTAAATGTCATTATCCCAATTTTAAAGACTGAACTAGATTAACTGACTTGCACAAGGGTTAATAAATCTGTGGCAAAGCTGAGATAAGCAATTGGGAATGTTGGCTTGTAGCCCCACACTCAATCCACCTGACAATACAGATCGTGTTGGATAACGTCACGATAGGATTGAGAGCTGTTAGACAGTAAAGAAAACCTAGGTAGTAAGGAGCAGAGAGATTCTGGGGAAATCAAACAGGTCAAGGGCAGTACCAAACAAGCACCCAGGACTTGCCTCCTATCTCGTGGCAGGATGTGGAGAAGAGACCTATGGAGAATGGCTTGGGATACATCTTGGGGAGTTTTGGGAGGTGGCCCTGTCTCTCCCTGCGTGACTACTGGAGTCTGTTTTTCTGCCTTCAGAACAGATAAAGACAGTTACTTCCCTCTTTATCAATTTGTCAAGACTGTAACCTCATTGATACAGGAAATGCCTCTTTGCACGCGCCTGAGAAGCACACAGTCCATGCTTTATGGATTTCCAGTTGCTACCCTAATACAAATAAGAATTAAAAACAAGGTTTACTTACTACACCATGTTCACAGGAAACCTGGTGATTCTTTTTAGGAAAGACCTTGATTCACAGGAGATCTTGATTCATTTTAGGAAAGCAGCCTGATTAATTAGAAAATTTAAAAGCTTCTAGTTGCTTCAGTTTCCCTGGAGAAGACAGAATAAGGTGTTTGATAGGCAAGCACTGAATTTCAAGCCAAATTACTAGCTAGATGTGCAGTCCAGAAGAATTAATTCTGTTTTCTGTAGGATCACTCTAAAGTCAAACATCTCTTAAGCCTTTACTAGGCTAAACTTTCAGATTGACAAAGCCAACATTGTCCACAATTCCAAGTGGAGAGACTAAAGGGAACTCAAGAGAAAACCTCTTGGTTTTCTATTAAATACCTTCACCCTGACTGTTTGGGGAGATCTGGGTGATTGCAGTTGCTATCTACCCCAAGCCACCAGTGCCTCCAACACTTACAACAGGAATATAGGAGATATGTCAGAATCCAGCCTTAGGGAATTCTAGCACTTTCTCAATATTTCAAGGAAACTGTCCTCTTTGTGTCACCTTGGCTGTCATTGGAACACACCCCATCACTGTAACAAACAGCTAGAAGAGTGAAATTGCAACTTCAGCTACCAGCTGGCTCTTGATAGCACAGGCAGCTGGTTGTTCTAGGTTCTTTACTTGCCAGAAGCCACTCAAGTCAAGCAAGTAAGATAAACACGCTAGTGTAATAATGGAGGAAGTTGGGTCACAAGCTTTCATAACTGCCCAAACTTCGAGAACAGTCTAACGAGCAGCACCAAAGAAACTGAGTAAGATGGTTCCTTTACATTCAATTCCTCTTTGTTGTCATGCAATATCAGTCACGTTGACATCTGGAGACTGTTATGCATCTATGGAATGATTTTAAGTAAAAACAGGCACAAGCTCAACAGGTGACATGAAAAGTAAAATGGCCAAACCCTGTTGTTGTTACTAGCAAGGATTAGCAAGCAAAAGAATTACCACTGCAGGCTTTTCTTGTCTAAGTGCTGTCAAGTATAAAATACTATGTTCTTGTTCCAAAGAGAATGTAGACGGAAGAGTCATTCTTACGTCTAAGTTACCACAATAAAACCTTAACACATACCAGCTGACTACAGTCTGTACCAAGTAGTCATACAATGTGCTGCAAACATGCACATTCACTACTACAGTGTGGCTGATGCTTGCTAGCTCGTTATGAGTTAACACTTACATTTCTGCTTTGAAAGTCAGTAGCGAGCCCATTTGCAGCTTGGTCACGAACAAAAATTTCCTTGCAGCCCTAAGACACTACAGTTGTAAGTCCAAGAGCTTTGCTGTCCTCAGCTGGCAAAATTATTGACATCTTCCTACTATATGGCTCTAAAGTCATTGGAAGTAAGCACTCCTTAGCAGTGGCTGGTTTATCAGACAGACTGTACTCTTGTATTAAACACTTAAAAAAGCCAACAGTCCCTGGATTACCAAATTACTCTTCCTCTGTTATTTTTTTCTTGTAACTGAGGCTCTTTTGTTCCTTTGACTTTTAGGTTTGTGCTGTCCAAATTACTAGCTAGATGTGCGTGATAGCACATGAAAGAAATCTAACCAGTGTCTTGGTATTACCACGGCACTCTTATTTTTTATTTATTTTTAATAAACTTAAAATCTTGCTGAAAGACCTTCATAAGTGAGTGTCTGGATTGCGATTTGCTGATGAGAGTCTTATGGAATCGGCTTGCTTTTCACGCAGAGGTGAGCCAAACCAAGGCCAATGCCAACACAACATGGACTTGAGACAGAAATAATGCTTGGAAAAACCTATGCAAAGGGAAAACTTAAAAATAATTCTGAAAACAGGAACATGTAAAAACAGTTGATGTGATCAGTACAACACAAATGCAGAGTCAACAAATTTGGAATCCAAAAGCTTCAGTGTAAGTAAGATTAATTCTGAATAGAAGCCTTAAATCACACCCTTCTAACTGTCAAAAACAGAACTGAGGAGAGACTAGTCTCTGCCAGCTACTGGTGCATTTGCATTACAATTATCTATACACCAGCATTATTAACATTCTTCTTTTCATGTATTCAGTTCCCTTGTATTTTGCAGATGCTCAGATCACAGATGCATTTGAAAACCTTCCCGTTCAAAACCTTTGTTCTAGTTCTCAGAAAGCCACAGAAAGGTGCTGAAGATATCCTTTTCCTTTCCACAAAAGGAAATATACCTACGAAATAGCTTATACTAAAAGAACCGCCTGCACTATAGTTAAATGATCCTTTTCTTCATAGAAAAGAGCAAGGTAATTTTTTCAGATAAGAGAATGACACACAAGAGGTCTGCACCTGCATTTACAACAGCTTGGGTAAAATTACTGGTCCTGCTCCCTCAGACAGGAGGCTGAGTGACTGTGGATCCCAGTGAAACCTCTCTTTTCCCTAAGACATTTGCGCTAGAAAAAGTGCCAGAAAGAAGCACTGGTCTGTTCTTGTAAGACTGACTTGTTCCCATGATTCATAATAAGCTACAGTTAGGCACCAATTTACCTTTCCTCTTCATTCCAGATGATTTTCCTAATTAGTGGTCAGGCAGCTATTTAAAAAAAGCAAATTACCAAAACATCATCCAACAATAACATCCATGCATATTGCCATCTCCCATCAGACCTATGTCTCCACCTCATTCCCCCAGTTAACTATTTCTTCCTTAAAGACGTTTCTTTTTAAACCTAACAGAAAACCTTTAGTTTCCTGCATTTGCTGATTTCTTCCTCTGCTGCTGGAGAACAAACTTTCGAGCATTTCCAGTTCTGGCAGTGTTCCCTGCTAACCCTCAAAGCTTTCCAGCAAGCAAGGCTGATCCTGAATCATGCTTTCGCTTCCTGTTTGTCTCCCAAGTATTCCCCTGGTGTGAGATGGCAGCAAAGTTAGTCAGAAAACATTTCAGTAACCAGGTCAGCAACGTAATGTTTATAAGTCTATTATTGAACAACTCCTAAACAGAGGGAAATAGGGCTTGGTGATACCTCAAGAGGTCATTCCTTTGCCCCAAGGCAGGGATCAATTCTATCCATGTCATGTCTAGCAAAAATTTACCAAAACTGTTCTTAACGTTTGCTAATGGTAGAAACACTATAGCAACCCAAGGCTACATATTTCAGTGTTGTAACCATTACATTACTAAGCTTTTTCTAGTGTTACATTCTGATACTCCGTACATCCTTGATACATTCAGAACTCAAATTAATTCATCAGGGACAAGGGAAAAAAAAATAATCTATTAATTCCAGCAGCCTTTTACACAGAAACTTCTGTCTCTTCTCAGTCTTTTTTTTTTTTTTTTTTTTTTAAGATTGAAATGCCTCTGCTATCTTAAACAGTTCTTACACAGTATGATATCTACATCTCTGATATTTTCATTGTTGTCTTCTGGACATTTTCCAGCTTATCCATGTTTTTCTTACAGAACACGACCTGACATTGCAACCATTACGCTGCTTGAAACTACCACTGCATCAGAAAAGTTACTTTACAAGGCTTGCAGGGATAATTCCATTTGTACAACCTAGGATAATGTTAGCCTTCTCTGCAGTGGCATGATGTTGTTGATTGACATTTAGCTGGGGATCTGTTTAAATTGTGTGATCCTTGTCCAAAGCACTGCTGCTGATCTTTGCCTTCCCATTTGTATTTTTGCATTTTCTTACTTCTCCTACACGAGGCAGTACTTTTTCCTACTGATCGTTACCTATTTTTTCTGGACAACTTCTCTAACTGACCTAATCACCACAGAGGTCACTGTTCTCCAATGTATTTGTAGTCCCATTCATTCTCACATTAGCTACTCAAAGCACAGTAAATGATAAAGGCTTTCCTCACATCTTTTGCAAGTTTACTTTTAAAGCAACTGATTTTTTTAAAAAACATTTAATTGCTACAAGACTTAAAATGTGAAAGTACTTGAAATACATGAGAAATTCTGAAGTCAATACTTGGCTTTTCAGATACTTGGAGTGACAGCTTTTAGCCAGTTTGACTTGTCACACAAAACCTTCTTGGGTACAAAAATTGTGCCAGTTGCAATGACCACAGCAGAACGTATACATGTTGGCAGAGCAAATGCAATTCTCTCAGCTTATGAGTATGGCTGTAACTGCTTCCCCTTACACCGAGCTTGTATGTGTGAACACACACAGAGTGCTATAACCGTGTATGTAACCCTGCACACATTTGCTTGGCACCAATTCTCATTCTTTACGTGTTCTGGAGTTTCCCTGTAGCTTCCAGAATTGGAATTCCTACAGCCTACAGTCACCTCTCAGGGCTTGTCAGGTAGTTCACAGGCTCAAGCAAAGGTGTATGCCCTGCTCTTCATGGTGTGGGACTGCTGTCCCCTCAGGACAGGAGCAGCAGGAGTGTGTGCCCCCAGGGCAGAGGTACCCAAACAAGTCTGTGCCACAGGGAGCGGCAGAATTGCCGCTGCTCCTATAGCACCACTGCACCTTCTCCCAAAACCTGCACAGAGGTGGGCAGGGAGCAGGAAATCCTGGAAACCAGGGAAGAGCTGCTGTAAAAACTGCAGCAGCGCCCTCTGGCGTTTAGGAGATGGTGCAAAGTTCTTAACTGAGCTTAATTAATGAAGGGCAAGTCGTCCACGGGTTGAAGCACAAAAGGTTAGCTTTGTAACTAAGCTCAGTAATGCCACTTACACCATCTCTGTGACAGCAGACTGGCCGTCAGCCAGATGCAACTCGTTGTTCTTTCCCACATGGTTCCCTGCAACTTTTAAGTCCACCCAGTTTGGAACACACAAGAGGTTGGCTTTGCTATTCCTTTACACATAGGCTGTGTAAAGATTGAGAGTAGAAAAGAAGTAGTATCTCCTCATCATGCTTTGTATTTATAAATCAATGCAGAAGATTCAGGAAAACAGCATGTTTTGCCATGGCATCTAAGAGGGACAGAAGGATGCAGTAAGACTTTGTATTGTAGGTTTCACAAAGGAGTATTGTTTCTAACAGTATTCCCTAACAATAGCAGTTGTATATTCCCAAACCACTCAATACAAGAGTCTCTGGAAACACGCAGTAGGGCATATTTCCTGGTATAAATCATGTATTGAAAAAATTATGCTGGCCTGAGCATTTGCTTACCATCTTTCATCAACACAGCATCTTACACGCACTTCAACCTACTACACACACCACAAAGTCATTAGCGACCAGTAAATTACTAATAGGTTTTGTATAATTGCTGGCACTCCTATTGTGGAGTATAAATCTGTCACAAAATTTAAGACTTTGTTCGTAGGGTTTTGTTATTTATTTTATTTCCCTACTCAGAATGTAATCACGACCCATTGAAGTAATATAATAAAAATATAGATGATCTTCAACAATATGAAGACCCTTAACAACATACTACACTGTTTACCTTTTTGTGTGTTAGTACTTTGTCATGTTTGCAACATTTTTGTGGGATCCTCTTGGAAGCTGTCAGCCCCTCTAATGCTTATCGTTGATGGGAAGAGCCTGTTGTGTAAGAAGAGGGTCCACCTCTCTCCAGGGAGGTATGGATCTACATAAATCAGACCCTGGCAGGAAAAATAAGAGGGAAAAAAAAAGCTGACAAGGACAGGGGATCCAGGTTAGAATAAGAAAGAGCAATGCAGGAGGTTGAAACAATATTCATGAGCCTGTGAAAGGCTTGGGAAATTAATAGGTGGTCTCTAGAAAAGCTTTGCCCTACTGGATAAGTAGACCAGAGAACGGAAAAAGCCCCACATTTCAATGAACTTCCCCCTGTTGAGCTTCCTTCACTCACATCAACAGACTGAAGGAGAGGTTTTGAGGAGAACATATCATACCCCCTTTGGAACAACATTCTTATAACTCGTAAAGTGGAGCAAAAGAACAAAAGTTAGGCTTTCTCCAGGGATGAACCACAGTAACAGGTACCAAAAAATCCCAGCTACCTTACGCTGCAGGCTCGTTAGTGCTGTATTAGATGCATTTCCATTTTAGGTGCATTTCCACCACAACAGGGCTAGGGCATATAAAACATGATGAGCTTGCCTCATCGTAAGGGCTTATCTTTGCATATCATTAGAAGATATGATGAGTGTTCTCACAGGGTTAATGCAACAAGGAAGACCATGCTGTGGCATTTAGAATAATCCAGAGCCGCTACGTGGCAACTCTGGCAGCAGCAGCACAGCCAGCTGTACCGAGGGCATGGCAGCTGCCATTCCTAGCTTTTGGTACCTCGATTGCCCTTGAGCCACACCTTGACATTGAGAAAGACCTCTACTCTTGCAAATCCTTATGGATCACTCCGGGACAAGTGCCCAGGCTAAACGGGGCATCAGCAGCAGGTGGCAGCTGCAGCCTGGCACTTCCAAGCCAGTGAGGCACGCTGGGTTCAAAGCAAAGTCAAATTTTGTTTCATGGTACAGCACCCCAGACACAGTGGACTCGGTGAGGGTCTCATGCTCACCATGGGATGGTATCTTGCAAAAGAGCATATGGAGGCAGACATCAGTTCTATCAATTTGCAAGGTCGTGCCCCACTCTATGCTGTGTGCGCATGGAAGCAAGCCCGTCCATAGGTCTCTATAGGGATACCTTACCTCACCGAGCGACTTGCAGAAATGAGAGCCTCATGTTACTCATATCCCAGCTGCTATTTTCTCCGCATTTTAAACACACTCTCCTAACATGCTCAATTGTATGATATTAAATCACAAAGGCATAATATTTTTTGTAGATGGGCTGAAGTTTCAGGTCTATTTTAATACATGTCCATAAAATTAAGAAATACCCTCCACTACCCTTCACCTATGGCAAGACAGCATCTATAAATGCTCCTTGCTTTGGCAATTACATTAGCAGTGTGAAGTTGCAGGCGGGGGTCAAGATTTACTTGTACTGGGTTCTGCCTACGAAGCAACAGGAATCAAATCCCACAGCTAAAAAGCTTCTGATGAACTTTAGGGTCTTGTTCCCTTACATCTCTCATATTTGTTTCCTTTCATAAAATACGCTGGGAAATTCATGCACATTCTGTCAAACATCACTCTGGAACCAGAATTTCAAATCTCAACATAAGTGACCAGAAATAAAGCTACTTAGATCTAATTAACATAATAGTTCATTATACGGTTATGACTACAGGGTCAGAAGCCAGACCCCAAATGTCACGCAAGTCTAGGAAAAGCAGTATTTGATGTTCACATATGGTATAACCTTCACTTTCCAGCAATGAAGAGTCCATACCCGACCACTCATGCGAGCAAAGCTCCTAAATGACGTATGGCACTACTAGGAATTAGTTCTTAACGCTTTCCATCGGGATCGCAAGTCTTTTATTTCAGCCAGCAATAGTGCAGGTAGCCCCTCTAAAAGGGTAGGATACACATCAGAATCACTTGCAGGCTGTTTCACCAACGATCCTCAGAAGCTCTGGACTAAGAATGAAAGTTGCTGGCTTTGTGACATGGAAAAGGAGGGGAAGGAAAGATCCAAGTAACTTTCAGATGTGATGCAGCTGCCCAGTTACGTAATTTTTCAAAGAGCCCAGACAATTATTTTACGGTCTGGTCTTCCTCCACAGAGCTGAATTTCCATACTGCAAAGCATTAAAGCCTCTCACTACCAACAAAACCAGGGCTGTCACCCGAGTAGGGAGAACAGGTTCATAAATCCCCTTTGATATAACTGCAGAGGATGTCCTGTGAAAAACTCAGCCAAATGCAACTCCCAAGATTCTCTCTACTAGAATAAACTGTAAAATTAAGACTATTCATGCTTTACCTGGCTTACACCCAAATGTGTTACAGCACATTTCCTCCAACAATACCAGAATGTCATGCTAATCCCACCCTGATCCTGTTGCCATCATCTTTTGCTGCTCACTAGAGTGATTCTGCATGGCGGAAAATGATGGCAACTGCCAAGATTCATCAGCCTGAGCAAGCGGATGTCAGGCAGGAAAAGCAAACTTGAAGGAACACTCTTCTCGCCAAACACAGAACCGCAGGCCGGGGAGCAAGCCCGTTTTCCTACTCAGCCATTACACGACGAGGGTAAATCGCAAGCATCTCCACGCCACAGGCTCCCTGTATACAAAATGGAGGAAACTCCCTCCTCATGGGAGTACAATGAAATCTGCTGGGAGGTTTTTGCCTTTTTAGCTGGAGACACATGCAGGCATTGTGTTACCAAGTTGACAAAGCAGTTCAAAAGGGCACATGCAGGTTTGGCAAGAGATTTTGTAAAAAAAAAAAAAAATTGGAAATGGTTCAGATAAAAAGGCTTCTTTGCAAACATCTTGCTGCTGCAATATAGCTGGTGAAAGAAAACTAAACAGCCTGCTATTGTAGCACTGCTCCTTGCCATTCAAAATGTAAACAGTAAAGCATTAGAAATAGTTAAAACTCTTCAGACCCAACATGAGGACAGAAAGGTTTTGAAGTTCTTAGCAGCTGCACTACTAACCGTAACTGCACATTTTCCATCCAGCGCGCACCACAAGTTTTAATTGATGACGCTGGTTGAACTACAAAGAACTGACAAGAATAGTTTAGAAACTAAGGGTGAGTACAATACAGCTGCCACACTGTAAAACAGGTCCAAGAAGTTTAATTTATGTTTTTAGTAGAGAACCAGAAGCTAGCCCTGTTAATTTAAGCTCTACAATTTGGTGAGGAACTTTCACTTTTACCAGGATCAGAGCTGAGGTCAGAAGGCAGCCTGGCTCACATGTGGTATTTCTGGTTAAGTTACTCTTGGCGTAGAGAACTGTGACAAGCTTCAAAGAACAAGAATGATCCTCTTGCTTATGAAAGTTTAACCTTCAGTTCTGATAAGCTGTTCCTTGGAAGTCTATCTGTAACTGCTACATTTCCTGCCACCACATCTGATGCTATCACCTGATTGAAATAAGCCATGGGAGGAGAAAGATAAAACTACTCGACAGGATCATTTTTTAATTCCAACATCACTTTTTAGAGCTGCCACTGACACCAGCTTGGGCAATGCATCTCATTTTCCTCCACATTGAATGCTCTTCCTTTTTAGCCTTCCTTTATAATTCAGGTTAATACCTCATACCCCAGGCAACTCTCACATTGCTTGACAGTGGGAACTCGGGACAAGATTTGACAAGCTTTTCAGAATGCAGCGGGTTAAACACAGATCTGATGCAAGTAGCACATGAAATATAGAATTGTTCAATTAAGTGATGCGGTCATAGTTGGAAAAGCTCCCAGATCCCTCATTAGTGCAAACTGGTGTCCATCACGCCCTGAGCTATCACTCCTCGAATACTTAATTGTTCATTCAAGAGCTCAGATCCCCACTAGGCAAAGAACAGCAGCTGTTGAACAGTTAAACAGCTCCTACCTCTGTAAGAAAACTTGGGAGGGGCCTGGAGGGGCCAGAGGAAAGGTGGAACTGGTACTCCTAAGTGGAAATCCCGATGATTTCTCCCTTCACCTATGTTTTTGTTGCTTTCAGAAAGAAGAAACCAGGGTGAAAGGAACTGTTAAAATGCTTAAACACTGAAAAATAAGGCTTGAGCTTGAGTTTTCATTGACTCAAGAAGATGGATGGACTTCAGCTCCAGCAAATACCATCAGCTTGTCATTTTTATTTTTCTATTGCCAGAAGGTGTCTTCCCAAGCCCTCCTGAAGAAAAAAAGGTGAGGTGAAAGATACTATTTGAAGAGGTTTTTATCCCCAGGCTTTCTTTGCTTGATGATGCCAACAGTGAATGCATTCATGATTTATGGTCTCAGACTATAAATCACACTTACAACAAAATAAACTAAGCAAACTATATCCTGCCCCTCCTGTTGCAGCTGAAGAAGCAGAAGTAATACATCCCGACCTAGGGGATGGAAATGGAGTATCCAATGACATTCACACTTTCACAAAGACGGGTCCACAGGCAAGAGTTCCCTGGCAAACGCAGGCATAGAACTATTAATGCCACAGGAGCAGAGGTGTTTATCAATATGTAAGACACTTCTTGTTTGTGATTAGCAAGATTTTTAATTGCTCTGTGAGTTAGAACCTCTTAGAAACATTTCTGGTAGTCTGCAGTATGTATATGTACCTACAGGCTAAGGGAGATGTAACAAACCTGCGTGTTTCTCTGTATTACCTGCAAAGCACAGCCCGTGTCACAGGTGGTACAGACGCTGATGTTCTCTACTTTTCCAAAACAGAATTGTTTAGAAACTCTCACAGCTTCTTGTATTATTTGATTTAAACAGTCAGTGCCACTAAGCACAGAATTAAATAAAGGTATTCCCCTACTTGGCTGCAAGAGAGGGACTCCTGTGGGTGGTTCTGAAAATCTAGAAAGGTCTCTAGTGATCTGCTTTCTGACGCACTGACGGACAGCCGCGGCAGCAACGTTAGGTAAGACTCCAACAGCCAGACTTCAAGGTAATTTAACCATGATATCATCACATGGGTTAGAAACGCGGGAGCTCAGTTGTAGTTCTAATTTCACATCATGGGTTTGTAAAACTCGTGTAGGTCTGCAGACCATCTTACAGCAAAGCACACAAGCTGGTTCACGGAAAAAGACTCAAAAAACCATGAAAGCAAATTCCAAACAGTTTTGCTTGGTGTGAAGAGGAGACTGAAATAACCTTCCATTAAGTGAACTACAAACTGTACCTAGACCATCTCATGTACTATTTAATGCCCTCTGGTTACTACCACAGTATTCTGAGCACCTTCAGTGAGAAAGAACACAGTGCAAAAAACCTTGCAGTTCTAAAGCTTGAGTAACTTTAAGTGCCAGATGTTGTCTACCACTCTAATTCTTGTTCTTCCCACTGGATTAAGCATCAGCTTCAGGGAGCCAAGGATCAAACACAATTATTCCCATTAGACCTTGTTTCACTTTTGTTTATAGCAGCACAGTAAGTAAATTGCTAAAAAAAAAAAAAGACAAGGAACTATGGTGAAAAAATATCAATGAGAGTTTAAGTAAATATATGCATTTACATATGATTACAGCATGACTCACTCTGTCAAGCATGAGCCAGTGTAGAAGATGATCTGCTGCTGCCTACTTGCTGCTCTTCACTCAACACGGATCCTTATTTTGCGAGAGACAAAACCCGATTATTAGAATTTTACAGATCTTAAAATAAGTTTGCTTTTGTAAACAAGGACTTGGAATTTATGTGATGGTTCTATCAGATACAAGAATAGTATCTATCACAGCCATACTCATTCCCACTGTACAAAGGTGCTTCACTACACTGCTAGATAGAAGCAAACAGCAATCTGACCTTAACGTGAATACCTTGTCAATCAAAGTAGCTTCACTATAAACTCCAGATCCCGATTCCTACTTAAAGCAGAGGAAGAAAGCTGAAAAGAGCAAGCACTTGGGATCAGAGCTGTGACACAGCATGTTAAAAATGTTGAGCGGGAGTTCAGATATACTGGGGGTGGGGGAGACGCAGAGAAGAGCAGAGAATTAATGGATGGAGGTCATGAAGCAAGCCTTAGTATATTCTAAATAAGACTTGGATTTAAAGCAAAGAGACCCTGCTCTAGTTAACACTGGCTCATTTTAACCTCTCCACCTCTGCCATCTGAAGTTTTTATGTTAAAAGTTAGAAAAAAAAATCCCTCTAAAAGTTAGGAAAAGCTCGTTTTGTTTTGGGAAAAAAATCCGAGCCTCTTCAGTGGACTCTAAGGCTACACAAAGAAGGTGTTTCACATACTAGGAACACATACCGCAGGCAGATTCAGCACAGGCTTTTATGTCACACACACGCTTTCTCCATACTGACCACCCATCTCGTTATGTTTGATACCACCAGATGGAGCTGCACTGTTCGTACTTCCACATGTGATTTTCATGAAACCTCAGCATTTAACCATCTTGAAGAGTTCATCCTTTTTACCAGACTCTTTCCTCGCTTATCTATTTTGTCATTTAAAAATCTGTTACGTCAAATCAACTTTTCATTTTCACTTCCAGCTCCACAGATGATTACCTCTCAGGGTCAATCCCATCTCACCACACTCATCTAGAGCAAATGGCTTATGAATAACTAAAGAAGGAAAAGAAGATTCTCTTTGTTCTATTTTATGACAAAATTGACATGGTTTAAGCCTGGAATTACTTGAATGAGTATTTTGTGGGGCCTGTGTTTCTAAAGGGTGAGTTTTTAGCAGCCAGCTCCCTGCGCAATGGGGCTCACCCAGCTTTTATTCACATTTCTATGGCTTCAGTTTTCTACGTGACATAGTGGGTAATTTCACAAACACAGTCTGTGTTACTATCCCATCCATGCTTTTCAAAATACTCCTTGGAGACTTCTTAGTATTGACATTTGAAGAAAAAGGTGAGTAGCCTGTTTCAGAAGGATTCAACTTTGCCTTCCTTTAATGAACATATTTTGAGCAGGCCCAGATCATCGGGGAAGCGCTCTGCAGTGCTGGCTCCTCGTCTGGCAGAGCCACAAGCTGTCCGTATTGGACAACAGTTGAGGAATGGCCATGGCAAGCGGGTGCTCAAGCTTTCCTACTTCTGCTGAACTGATTTAAGCCATAAAGCAAGTGCTACATGAGGAAACGTCTCCCTGGTCTGCATTTCAACGCTCTGAAATACGCAAAGGAGACAAACTGGCAGCCGCAGTGTCCAGCCCCAGATGTGCAGCCCTGGCCAGCCCCAGATGTGCAGCCCTGTGGTCAGGCAGCCAGAAACCTGCCAGTCGCACACCAGGGAACAGGAACCGCAGCTTGTCTGAGCAGCATTCCCTGCAGAAAGAGTTTAACATGACCAGTTCAGCCTGCAACAACAACCAGCCACAGCAGAACCAAAACCTTCATTTTCTCCGTCCCAAGTGACGACAGAGCCAACCCCTGGATTTTGATTTACCAGCAGGTTTCACAACAACAGTAAGAAAAGGAGACAGAGCAGGAACTTTTTAAATCTTCAGGTACACTAGACCAAAGTAATGATGTCTACATCAGCAGATAACACTGCTAACAAAAAAAAGCCATGTGACAGGACACAAGCAGCTGCCATTCAGACATAAGATGTCTGCTCCCATTGCTGAGCAGACAGGGAATTTTCCCGTGACAGGGCCATCCACATCAGGGCTCCCAAGGGAACAGGCTAAGCATCCCTGTTCTACAACAGTGCAACTGAAATCTACTGTTTATTCCTTCAAAACTTTCTCCAGTACTTCTTTCTCCCTTTCTAGTAAAACCCTGAAACAGAAAAAATTCAACTTCTCACGTGCTTTAGGAGAATTATTACACGTTGGAATGCAATACAGATAGCGAGCAATTCAACTCAGATCCATTGAGCTACCTGGTGTTTAAAACAGAAGCAGAATTTCTAAAGACTTTATAAAAATAAAAACAGTGTATGACTATACAAAAATAGTCAACTGCTGTTATAACTTGTTCATTTATTATTTTTTTTTATTCTTTTCCCCAAATCTGAATTCATGGTTACACCTACACTAAAAACAGTGCTACTCGTAACACTGATCTGTTTCAGACCAAGTTACACAGAACTCAGCAAGGGTGGCAGGTTTTATTGTTTACTTTGCCACTTCCCAGAAACCAGATCATTCTATTTTTAGCTCTTACAAGGCACGATTCAATCAGTAATTCAAGTATGTTTCCCAGCTGATTTAAAACATACACTCCAGGTCACAATGATCAACAGTCAGAATGGCCAACTCCACTCTTGGCTAGTAGAACCTCAGATCCCTTCCAATACATTAAATTCGTTAAAAAATTAAGGGCCTTGAGTGGCACAGAAAACATTGTAATTGAAAGTCTTAACTCAGATATCGAAATTGAGAAATCTGTTATCTCTTCCTTCACTTGACTCCTTCCCCTCAGCTGCACGAGAAGATTCCAGTCCCATGAAGTCCCTCTATTTCTGGGACACACCTTCCAACCCAGGACCAGACAACTGCTTTTCCCACCTCCACACCCACCCATTATCCAAGTACCTCAGATCCATCGGTCTTGTCCACCTTTGCCATCTAACATGCTTCATAAACATGCAAACTTCTACTCCATCCTCCTTCGCAAAGACACCACTCCTCAACGCTTCACGTATCTAGTATCTACTCGGGAGCCCATGAGTAAGAAACTGCAAGCGCTGCCACTAAGACCAAGCAGAGACAAAGCATTCTCACATATTGGTGTTCTCAGTTCATGAAACCTTGCTCCAGAAAATTGCTAGCAGCTAGGCGAAGCTGCTCTTTTGGAAACACATCCCAGAATTATCTGTAAGTCAGAGTCTCTTCAAAGCCTACAGGAGCTCCTGTGTCACTACGATTGCTATAGGTAAGATCACACATGCCGTTTTGGTTTGGCTCCTGATCCAAGCCCACCCTAAAGCTAAAGGCATTTGAAACTCAAAGACTTGGCCCAAAGACGCAAGAGTTCAGAGCTTCTCACTTTGCACACCCGTTTTTCTTCAGTTACAGCTCTCTGAATAACTAAGCACACAGACAGATATTTAAATAATATAGTTTAAAGCTTCACATTTAACAGCACTGTCTGTAATAAGAGGCATTTGCAACTGTTTGCATTTCAAATAAATCATGCTGCACATTAGCCTCTTGACACAAGAGGTTACTATCTTGGCAGGGATTTTATTGCCAGCAAAGGCATTCTCAGCACAGGCAAGAAGCAGTAATTTAACATAGGATAGAGATTAAGGAAGGTAAGACAGATCATGTCTGCATTGATTTTATTATAGACTAGACAAAGTCACAGATGAAATACCCGTTGGAATAAAAATGTACCACATGAGCGGAAAAAACAGCTATACCATTTGGAATTGGAAAAGACTAAATCTGAATTCCCAGATTTAAGCATTTCCAGCCACGAGCTACTTACCAGTACTCTGCAGTCCAAAAACCCAAAGCCTGCAGTTACCGGCTGCTAGCTAAGTAATGTCACCATCATATTTTCCATACTCACAGCTTTTAAAAACTTCTCCATTGAGGCTGAGAATTTCCATGTTTGGTATGAAACCAAGCCATGGCATTGGAATTCCTCTCGATTGATGCAAAATGAGGGAAAAACCACTTTTGTTTAGGTCAGAACAAGAGAAGAGACTTTACCCACTAAAAATACAAAACAAAACCCTCAAGTGGACCGATACCAAGCTGTTAAACCAAATGCTTTCAATACCTCGTTTCAGGAATTTGCTTCTGTGGGTATGAAATCCTTTTCTTTTTCTTTTTTTTTCTAGATACAGTTCCGCCTTGTGGAGACTTTGCTCTTACCAAGCATTAAAATGACAACTACTTACCTTTCTCAATCCCTACAGTAAGGACAGCTAACAAGGACAACAGAGCTTATTTGGTCAGATCCTCAAATGGCAATAACACAAGATGTCCCGCTCAATTCTTTTCCTATTCAAGGACACAAAAGTTTTAAAAGAAGTTACTGAACATTTTGCAGATTTCCTATTTCAGGTGTTACACTTTTATATTCCACAAAGCATTTTTGTGATGTATACCACACGAATCATACTAGTGACTTTCATTTGGAGGTTGAGCTAAGAGAGCTACCAGCAGTTTTTGATTAAGCTTTTGAGCAGCTCTAGCAGTCAAACCAAGAAACGTCCGTCTTGCATTGTTCCGAATGGAGGAAGCAAAACGCCTGCAGCCACTAAGCTCCTCCACATCCCTGGCATTCAGCCTTAGCACATATTGCATATTTACACATACACATCCCGGTGACACTTTCCAATAACAAAACCCATGAGCCTTTTAGTTCATCTCGCAGCTCTGTTTTGCTTTAAAACGAAACCCACATCTCTGCACATGAATACACACCTCATAACATACTGCACACCCTGCCCAATCAATCATTAAAAATCCAAGCTGTTTTAAAATGCTGAACAATTTGTTGTGGGGCAGCATACATGTGCCTCATGTTTATTTCATAACTCAAATCCTGCTGGAAACAGTTTTGGGAGTTGAACAATAAGCTGCAAAACAGATCAGTCAAAACTCATGTCAAACTGCTTTATTACATCTTAAATAACATTACATTTTAATATAGTATCTATCTTGCATCCAGCTTTCTTGAAGTACACTGACTTTAAAATTAAATACAAAAGGTGAAGAGGGATACAGGGCGTGGAGAAAGCTCTACAGAGTAGTTTCATGAGAGAGAGTAAGAGGGAATTCATCTTTTATGCCAAATCCAGGCCTAACGCACAATTACAGCACATTTTTGTACAGAATGTTGCAGAAAAAACAAAATGGAGAAAAGCTACTACTGCTGCTAGGAAGGAGCATTTCTGGATACAGTGAGAAGATAGGAAAGTTTAACAGAACAATCTGCTGTCCAAACACTGCTGCTTTTAACATTTTATTTGAAAAGAAAGCCAGGAAAACCTGCTCATTACAAAAATGACTCTGATCAGATGCAAAGGACTCATCCTACAAGAGGAACTGGCTGTGAGGAACTGATTTATAAAGAAGATGGTCTAGGTTCCCTCCTCCCACACCCCAGAATCTTTGACAGCGATTGTTTGAACAGGCTGTTTCTTTAAAAAAAAAAAAGTGACTTATCACGCTACTCCAAAACGTGCATAGCTTTGTACTCGAGTTCTTCATAGATTTATGCACAGAGTAGCAACAATAAATGAATACAGCGACAATGGTTACAGTTTTTAAACAGGTTATTTCTTCAAAGAAAAAACATCTAAGGACTTAGTCCAATATGCACTTTTTAGCATTTCTACAGCATGCGATTCTAAGAGTAAACCCACCCAATATGGCAAACAATCAAAAAAGGTTTTTTTTTTTTGTTTAACTTAGAAAGTTCAAGATCATTATTTTCAAAACATTGATTTGTACATCATTTCATACACAAAGAATTGACTCAATACCCAAGTGTAGGATAGGTCTCTTTTGAAAACAGAGATTCCTGGTTGTTGAGACTTATAGGATAGTGTTAGGATATATAAACTGCCCTTTCAAGTGGACAAAACCAAAACAGATTAAAAAAATCAGTGTGGTGAAAAAGGGGGGGGCAGGAGGGACCAAGGATTGCATTTGTTATCCATAAAAGGTGAAAGGATTCTTTAAACAAGCATTCATTACCTTTTACAGCATGTGCTTGGTTACCTTACTGCTTAACATTATCCTATATATGCCAAGTTTTGTGCAACAATTATCTGTGATACTAAAAAATAAAATAAAAAAATTAGGGACTAAATTTACAGCGTTAACAACCCCCAGATGCTCTGGGCTAGGACTCCCTTGTTTTGCTCAATTAAATACATAAAGAAATGTATTTAAAAAGGAAACTTGAAAAAAATCCTGCTACAAACATGACTTTAAAATTTGCAAGTGTGTGAGATAAAGTCCTTAACTTCAACTTGGAAACTACAGTGAAAGCTAACTGTTTCACAATTATGCTCAAGTTTATTTTCTGGTCATGCTTTTATGATAGTGTTTCATTTTTAAATTCTCAAGACAAAAAAAAATGGTCCCAAAAGGAATGCACAATTTCATTTTGCTTACAACACAGAAATTCTTCTTGGAAAGGTAATTGTGCTCTTCATTTCAGCAACAGGAGACGGAAAAGATCTTGCCCTTTGAAGTTGGGGAGGATGGGGGTCCAAGTTAGTATGGTTGGATTGGATATGCTATCATTTTTAATTTTCAACCGTTGGAAACTTCTTCCAGTCATGGAGTCCGCTGCTCTTCTGACACATAGAAAGATTTGTTAACAGTTGCACTTTGATAAACCACAATCAAGTTTCAAGTTTGCTCTCGCTACCCACTGACACATTCGGCCATTACCTCACCACTGTCAAGAATGCCATTTATTTACCAACCCAGACTCAGAAGACCATACGGTCATCCCAACCAGGAAAATAAAATATGCCAAAAATAGTTCATCACAAAAATGTCCTTGCATACATTAAACAAATAGCCTTTTAAGAACACAAACATGTTTTTTCTGCAGTGACTTTCCTAATCTGAACTATAAGCTTGCAGCATGAGTAAAACAGCACTGTTTGGACCTGGAAAAAAGCGTTCTGAATCCCAAACAAGGAGTCTTAATTAACTGGCCACCTACCTGCTTCAGTTCCAGATCTTGAGGAAGCTGTCCCATGATCCTGTTGCCACTGCCATACCATCATCAGTCACACCTAAGCAACTGACACGGTTATCATGACCGGCAAGGACACCTATAAATAAGAACATGTAACACACACATTACCTTCATGATTTCGTATTTCAGTTCCAGTAACAGAGACGCGCACATTTGGATTAGTCAACATATCCAATCAAAGATCTTGAACAAACATTGCTGGAATTTTTAAATGCTTTTGTTTTTATAAGCACAAACATAGATATAATTGGGTGGGTTTGCAAGGGGGTAATAGAGTAAATGCATTACTCCAAAATTTTCCTTGTGTATTCCCCACATTATGACCTTTACTGGTTTCTCATGAGTTGTCAAGTCACCACCCCGAAAATTCTGCTGACAATGTCATAGCAATCATAACCACACACTGCACAGCTCATAGTATTTCCTCTCCACAGTGATAAAGATCAGTTAGATTTTTACAAAAATTTTTACGTGCAAAATCAGAAGTTAGGCTGAATTATGTTATGAACACTAAAGCATTTTTAATCTAATTTTATCTTACTACATTCACAAGCACTTACAAGACAAACTCCTATAAACCCATATTGACAAATAGATTGTATCTGGTACAATTCAATTACAGTATTAAAAAAACCCAGAATCGGCACATCAAACAGAAAAATTAATGTTTTCCTCTATCCCCTTTAATTTAAGGGTTTGCAGCAGGTAAAAAGAAAACTGAATTATGTTCAAGCTCTTTCTCATCCACAGCACTGAGCTAAGATATTCTTGACAGTCTTAAAACTAATCTTCCAGCATCAATTACACTGCTCATAGGATTCTCCTCATTCATATTTTGGGCTTTCCCCCTCCATTTACTATTCTCCAATACAGAACATTAATTAAGTCAGTTTTAGTTCTTACACGAACTAATACGTTTCAAAATTAGTATTTTTAGCTGCTAAAAGTCTGTGTAACAATGACTACTTGATACACAAGGATTCCTGATGTTTGGACAAGTAACATTTCTGATCTACTCTGTAAAAGCAGTAACGCTGTGCGAGTAACACCATTAATCTCCAGATCCTATTAAACCCATACAAGCGTCTAAGCCTCAGCACAGAATTGTGCCCTCCTGCAGCAGAAACCAAATCGTGATGGAGCAGACAATACCATGTTCAGAAATTCAGTGCGATACCAAACACAGCTGCCAGAGCTAAGAGAAATACCATAGGGTTACCTAGGGTGTACTGTGGATATAGCATCAGTATATCAAGATGTGGTCTACTACCACATTAGTTATGCGCTGCAATTTGGTAAAAGAGCATGCCAGGCAGTCTACATTTGAATTGAATAAATAACCAAGGTGTTTAATGTAGAATCAGGCATAATAGAGGTGTCAAATCTGCTCAGCAATCTTAAGTCTCAGAATATCTCAAATAAGCAGAACATTTGACAAAGTACTTGTTGAAATCAGTTCTAGAACTTGGGAATAAAGAATCAGACTTCATGGGTATGTGGCCATAAACCCAGATCAATATAAGGAATTGTCTCTCATTCCTACAGGTAAGCAGTATCACCACCACCTCCTATTCTTTTTCTTAATGAAGGTCTTTCAAAGAGAAAAAACCAGGGAAAACCATGTAATTGTTTTCACAGTACTTAAATACAGCCAACTGTAAACTAACCTAAACACAAATCAAGGGAATTATCTCAATTCATCTCCATGCAAGCTTCTACACCCAATTATGGTCTCAATCAGAAGTACAAGAAACTCGAGTTGTACATCTCGACACACAGACAAGGCTGATTCATAAAATGCATTTCAGTACCAAAATAATTGTGTTCGGCATCACCAACTTGCAAACAGAACCAAATGCTATTGTACAATATATGAACAAAGTATCCACAGTTGCAGCTTCTCAGCACTGATAAAAACTATCATGAATACTGGAAGGAAGAAAGAATAAAATCTGAGTGGTAAAACAAAGTTGCTAGAAACAGAAATTAACAAACCCAGTGGAAACTATCTTGGTATAGTCCAAGATTACATGATTGTTGACATTTTTTTCAACCTGCAGTATGTGCTCCCCTCAAAGCAAGGAGTCAGTCTGCACCAGATAACGTACTCACAAATGCACGTGGAAGAATATTCTGCTTGGCTGGTGGTTTTTGTTTGCTTTTAAAACCCACCTATGATAATTTTAAAAGCCCTAGACTACTTTATTTGGTAAGAGTAGGTGCTTGTTCTCCTCCCTGTTCTGATACAGGTAACAAAACATTTGCAGCCTAATTTATACCTTTTCTCCTTTTTTCTAATACGAGGTTTCACTTTAAAGAACTGAAGTTAAATTATCTTTGAACCATAAATTTCATACTCATCTCCTCAAAAGATAATCTCCAGTGTTTGCTGTTTCACTGCTTTCTCTACAGCTACTGCTACAAATAAAAAAATAAATAGCAACATTAAGGTTTAATTTTTGAACAGTTCATATATAAAAAAATGCCATAAAGTCTAAAAAAAAAAAAAAAAAAGCCCTCCACTTCCAAACCCTTGTCTTTAATAGCAATCTTCCTATTCTCAAGCATCTATTATTCCCTTCTATTTTTTAGCAGTATTCCAATTTATTTATTACCACCATTAAGCTACTCTCATCACCCGTCATCCTAAAACAGGTTATCACAGAGTTTTAAAGAGACAGGGAATGCTACCATGTCCATCTATATGACAACTTACACATTCAGTACGCCACACTGTTTATAATTTTTAAAACCCAAACCATTTACCTGCCCTATCGGCTTTCAGTGTGTCCCAGACATTGCAGTTGAAGTCATCATAACCAGCTAGGAGGAGACGTCCGCTCTTGGAAAATGCTACAGAGGTGATGCCACAGATGATGTTATCGTGTGAATAAACCATAAGTTCTTGATCAGCCCGAAGATCAAAAAGCCTGCATGTAGCATCATCCGAGCCTGTGGCAAATGCGTTGCCATTTGGGAAGAACTTTAACAGGGGAGGAGAAGAAAGAAAAAAAGACACATTATTTCAGACTATTCCTCCGTCCCATTGAATATACCGTTTTGTACGGACCGAGTGAAAAGAGAAAGCAGAAAAGAAGAGTATACACCTCTCCACTACTGAGACAGGGGAAAAACCAGTGAAGTGATTAAGAGCATGCAAAGAACTGCCACTGTTTCCATTTACCACAATGGATCTGAAGTTGTACAAACTTCAGGTACTTTCCCCAGCTACAAAAGCTATTAATTAAAGAAAATATGCCATAATACTACCTCATACAGCACATGCTTAAAAGCAAAGACCAGAGAAATAGAAATTTATAAATCCCATGTCTTTTGTTCAAGTTAATACATACACAGATGGCATTGATGTCTGACTCATGGCCAGTGAAGGTTTGCCGACACATTCCTTCTCTAACATCCCACAGTTTGGCAGAGGCATCACAGGCACCAGAAACAAAACACCGGGCATCAGGAGCAAGAGACAAACTCATGACATCTCCAGTGTGCCCAGTAAATGTCGTTGTCTGCTGACCAGTTTCTATGTCCCAGAGAGCGCTTGAAGGAATAATTAAAAAGGCAAAAATCAACAAATTTGCACTCCATTAGAAGGTCTAGACTGCAATTCTTGCCTAAATCTGTTCATTTACATCACTGCTAAGAAGGAAAACTCCATGAAGTATAAGAAATATATGAGTAGCAGTAACAAACATTCTTTGTTGAACTATTTGGTTATGTTACAGGATAACTGCACACAGAAGATTTTAAAAGCTATCTTAAATTTTAAAATATTGAAAGATTTAAATTGAAACAGTGCATAAAACCTAACTACTAATACTCATGGCTGTTTATACACAAAGTTCTTATGACATGCCAATGACTATTGCCCAGTACTACTACAAGGCTGATTTAAAGCAGCAGTGTTAAGGCTATAGCAAAAGCTGAGCCAGCTTTTCTCCTTTTAAAAACTTAAATCACAAAGTTACACATCCTCAGTATGTCTGCCATCTCAAAGCTGCACCACTTGCCCAGCAAAATCACAGCAAGATCACTACTACAGTGATAATCTAAGAGTATAAAAGGATGAAAGAACACCATCACCTCCCTAACAAGAGGTCCAAACGGTTAAGGAAGATTTTTAATTTCTGTAATCAGAATGGTGGCAGATTTGCACTAGGCAAATACTTTGATACTGTACTTTGAAGCCCAGCTGAACCGATGTTAAGGACCAACTGTCAACCAGACAACTAACTGTACAGTTACTACAGTTGAAGCAGCTGTATTTTTTATAAAGAGCATTATTTTAACAAACCCTGTTTGCACTTGGTTTGTTTGTTTTTTTTTTTAAGAAAAACAACACATATTTAGAAACATTCTTGTGTAAAAAACCAAACATATATATTCAATAGCTACTCAGAATCGGTGGACTAATAGGTGGGCATTCAAAGAGACTGACATTGTGTAGGAAAGGTATTTATTGCACAACCTTTGCTAGAAGAACTGCTGGGTCAGAGAACTGTAATGCTTTTAGGAATTAGATATAATAGAAAATTCCCTGAAAGAAGATTGAGGTCTTTTTTTGTTCAGAAGCTAGTACTTAAGACATACACCTACATTCTCCTCAAAAAAACTAACTACTGTCACTGTAGAGTATTTTCTAAGAGCTCTTCTGAATTAACAACTTAAACTAAATTCTGTGTTAGAAAAAGCTAAAAATGACTTTACAAATGATACATACTGAATACTAAACAAGTTTGAGAAAACTGAATAGTCTAATACACTTATTTCTGAAAGCCAAATAGTTATAGTAAAAAAAAAAACTTCCCATACCATCTTAACACAAAGAATTAGGCCAGAGTCTTTGGAACATGGGCATAACTAAACAGCCAAAGTTCACAAAATTTCAAAGTCCAGCTTTTCCATTACTAATAAAACATGACCTATGAACAATAATCAATCACATTTAGTTTCTGGGTGACGATTAGGTTTACGAAGAATAAAGTTTCCTTCAATAATAGAGTATAGCTGTGAAAAGTCATTACTAACAATCACGTCAACATTCTACTGCTTACCAAGTGGTGTCACCAGAGCTGGTAACGATTTGATTATCATCCAAGAAACGACAGCATGACAAGTATCCTGAAAACAAAATAAAAAGTTGATGAATAAGACCAGAGATTACTCTTCACATTGCATACTGGCTTGCTTATGTTGCTTCTTCCTCTCCTGAAGATGCAGCAAGAACTACTATATAAGCTTAAAATACAAACGCAGCCGATCTTTATATAGGAACTTCCATTGTTTTGGACAAACAAAAATGTTTGGCTCTTTAGAGACCATGCCCAATTCAACTGCCACACTAGCACAGTGATACACTGGCATCACAGCAAGTCAGCCTAAACAAAGATATCTGTGACACAGAAGGAAAACTTAAGCAGCTTAGCCAAAGAGGGTAGAAACTTTTGGAGACACCTTGCCAATTTTTCTGTTGGTAGAGAGTGGGGAGATTAGGAGGAAGAAGAGAAAGAGAGTGTAGCGAGGCAGAAGCATGGAATCCACTGGCCAACCTGGCAAGAAGTATAGGTAACCCTGCACCGTATACACTAAACTTTCTTTAAAAGTGGATCTGTAATGTCACTGCATCCAGGAACAACAAATGCTTATGACCTCCACAGTATCGTGCAACTACTGAGAAAAAAAACTACATTCTTGGTCAGTACAGAGAACAGAGACTATACATCGGATGTTTCCCAACAGTGGCATCAAAGAATTTCATCTGAAAGCTCTAAAGCATCTTGGTACTGAGGTACCACAAGCCAAACTATCAAGCTAACAACTGATTACAAAATATGTCTGTCCTGCCAGCCGCCTCTGTTTCAGACAAACATCTTCTGAAAATCCAAACTACAGCAAAATATGAAACCTGTAAACATCAGCTTCCAGCTATAGGCTTTGTTCAATTCTGGAACAGAAATGAAGCTCATTCTTCAAGAAGATTCCACACAAACTGATCAGGCCTCAAATGTACTCCTTTGATATTCCTTGTATTACAGCAAAATCCCGCTTCTCATGTTAAGTAAACCGTTTCCCCAGTGATATAGTTTATAACCATAAAGACCATTAAGAAGCTATGTATCAATAGAAATAATGCCCTTTTATTGCTAAAATATTTTTCAGTATTTTGATATATACATGGCCACACACTGCAACCTAAAACTCCCTGTGTCCAAACATCTTCCAAACTTCCCTGTGTCCTGAAGGGTGGGCAGGAGGCAGGGGGAGAAGAGAAGAGCACCTTCCTGGAAATCACTTTACTGGTCATATCACAGCCACTATCTGAAGGTCAAATCAACACTGCATTCTCACACCCTTAACATCATCCACAGGGTACAGAATTCCTCTAAATCAATAAAACATGCTTTGCAAGAAAAACAGCTGAAAGAAAATTAAGTAACATTAAGTATACTTTAATTCACATTTAACTTTCTGCATAAAAATTCGTTAACGTATAACTGTTTATTTCTGAGTAACCTTATTTGCTTCAGTGAGCAGTCTATACCATTTTCTTTACTCTGAATAGTCAGAAAACCAGCAAGGCACAGAGCCCACCTGACATTTTGTCTGAAGAACTGTTAGAGGCTTTCTCTGGAGCCAAGCTGACAGCCTTTAGAGCAACCTACCTTTGTTTTGGATTAGTCCTTGTGGAAACAAAAAGACCATAAAGATGACACGCAGCTTCAGAGCTGCAGCTTTAGGAGAAATGCCTAATTACAGTTCATTCCTTCACTCAGATTGCTGGAGGTATTACTGATTCCACAAGAATGCAGAAGACTACCGATGTATGCGGCAGGCTCAGTACTACGTGAGAACTTTACAAGACGCCAAAGTGCCTAATAAATAGCCAGTGTTTTCATTTTCAGCAGAGTTCAAGAAACAACCCACACAGCTTTCCTCTGAAAAATTTTCCAAGCCCATTCACAGAAGAATAAAAATACAACCTGTCCATTGTCAGACAATATACAAAAGCAGCTCACACTTTTCATGTTACTGCTGCTTATATGGTGCTCATCTCTGTTAACTGTACATTCTTCGGGAAGTGAGAACCTCTTCAGCCACTGAATTTGCTTTAGTAGGTACTTTGTGACACTGGGTCTCTTCGTTTGTTCAGAAACAAAAACTTTCAACTTATCCCCAATACTTAAAACAGTAGCTTTTAAGCACCTTGAGGGATTTTCTTGCTTCAAAAATTAACACCTGCGTTTCTACAATCCTTCTTACCTAACAAGATAAATGTTGCTTCACCTGTCACTAAGACAACTTTGCAGCTACAGTTTACAACCTAATTCACCAAGTAAAGCCTACAAGTCTACCCCTCTCATCAACAACAAGGAAGCCCACCTTAGAAACTGAAGGCAAAAATTAGTCTATTTATTTTGGGAAGAAGGGAGGGAAGTAAAAACAGAAGAGGAAGCAACACCACATCTCTGCAACTAAAAAACAGCTCCACCAGAAGGCAGCTGTCTTGCTTATGAAAAGTTAAAACACATTCTCATTATACTTCTTTTGTTCAAAGAGTATCATCCTTAAAAAAAAGTTTTTAAAAAGGAGGGAGAAAAAGCCATTTAAAAACAGGTAGCACGCAGCTAAAGTCCCACCTGAGAAACAGAGGTGAACAATGAAGTTTCTCTCTTCAATTAGGAAATTATGTTTAAAAGGTTGTGGTTTGTTGGGGTTTTTTTGTTTTGTTTTGTTGTTGTTTTTTTTTAAATCTTCACCATGTGCTTAAGTAACTTAGATCATTCTGAACAGGCACTCACCTGTGTGACCAGCTAGTTCACGGCTGACACGTACATTCCCTTCACGAGTTTTCAAGTTATAAATGGAACAGATGTTATCAAGACCACCACAAGCCACATAATTTCCAGAAGGAGCATATGCACAGGTCATGACCCAGGATGAACGCAGGGGAATAGCATGCACCTGAAACCAATACATTAATGTATTTCATCTGCAAAACAACTGGTTCAGTAATTTATTAGCAGGAAGTTTTTCACTTCTCTCAGGACATACATCATCTTTTTGTCAAAAGGACAAGAAGAAAACAGTGAAAAGTCTTTGGCTGTTTGAGTATCAAACTATTTTGAGGGTAATTTGCATATATAGCTCACCAGGCTCATCATTACTTGTAATGACGTAATTAATACCTCACATTTGCCTTTCCTGCGTTCAGTTCAATCAGCAATTTTTGTAAAAACAAAATTATTTCATTTCAGTGCTCTGATTACTATTGGTTTATTATAGATTCAGGAAAATATTGACGTCCAAGTACAGTCAGCAGAACTGCAAATTCCAGGCTTAGATGCTATGCTATGAATGAACAAGTAAGGAAATCGCTTTCACTGCCATTTAAATCCTTCTTTGGAAACCCACTGCAAGCAATCAAGCTTCACATTTAAATAACTACCCCATGTTTCCTTGTCATGCTGTGCTCAAAGAACTTACTAAAAAAAATTATCGAAGCTAAACCTGTTCTATCTTGTAAACTCATTGCATTCATCCTTCAAATTTGTTCATAACATCTTTAAGAAAGTGATCATATCCTTATAGATATTGTGAGATTTCATGCAATATTAACAATCTTCTGGCATTTAAGTAAACAGTAAAGATTACTGTAGTAGCAGAGGAATATACAGTAATCAGTGAAACTACAGCAATCAGTAGTTAAACCACCACCACCACCCTGCACTAAAACCAGAACCAGCTCGTTTTTGGAAGCCTTCTACCAAAGAACTATCAGAATAATAAACTTGAATAATTTTATTTTATCATCAGGAAAAGCTGATATTTCTGACAACTGCGTTACTGCCAAAAGAACATCCACAGACTATCATTCAAGTATTTTTGCATTAGTGGCTTCCAGGTGCTACCTGGTCAAGTTTAATACCGTTTCAACACCAAGCTGTTGCCTACCTATCATTCCAGAGGGTTGGTGGTTTGGTTGGGGTTTTTTTGGTTTTTTTTTTTTTTTTTGGGGGGGGGGGGGTGGGGGGGGGTGGGGGTGTTGTTTGTTTGGGGTTTTTCACTTCTTCTGGGGTGGGTGTTTTTTTGTTTTCATCCCAATCGCTATTTCACTGAATCAATACTGCCAAGAGGTATGGGGGGAGGACATTCTTTGCAGCTGAACAGCTCTATTTCCGATTCTAGTAAAAATTTTACCAGTCTAGTAACAACCTCTGATTCCATTCCCCCCAGTTAAGAAAGCTGCCTTCTGCCTCTTGATGCTGCCATGGATTACTTGGTATTCATGTAAGAACTGAAGGTACCAATACAGAAATCATGGTATACAGTGATTATTTTACTAGCTTATCTTTCACCTGTTACAGTAATTAGGTCACATTTTCCTGCAGGCTGGGGTCAAAGGAGAAGGATGAAGGCAAAACCAGAAGGTTTTTATTTTTGCGCTTTTTTTTTTTTTTTTTACAAGCAGTATTATTACTCTTTAGAGAAGTTGTGGATTCATTAATTTCACAACTGGGATTCAACAATAATCCTAGCTTTTGAGGTTGATGCTGCAATTGTTTTTGCTTCTTTCTCCTCTGTAGCGTGCCATTTGCTCCAGCACATTGGCAAAACTGCTTTTAAGGCTATGACTAGCTAAGCCATGAAAATTTATTTCAAATAAAGTCAGTTCCATGCTCCTGGACATGCACAACAGACTTGAACAGGTCTGTCAACCCAACTTAAAGGGGCAATGTGTGAATTGCTGATAGCCCTGATGCAGTAACCATAATCAGAAAATACCAATCACTGTCACATGAAAGCGAAAGTAATCCTGAACTGCATCACGTGACTGCAGCCAGAAAGTGATGACCCATTATCTATACACCAAGTCGTTCAATACTTAACTGCAGACACCAAATTACTACAGCTATGCTTGATTCTCTGACCTTTCTGGTGCAACCTGCCGATTACTTCTTGCCCTCTGTTGACCAGTTTCTCTGCAGTACCAAAACAAATCAAAGCCTTCTCTAGAATTAAGTATTCCACTGTTTTCCATTTGTGGTGCACATTTCTCTACACAATGTGCTTAAGATACTGCTATATTCTTTAAATGCAAACTTTCTTCTTTTAGACAATTCAAAATTTGGTCTTAGGACCATTGAACTAACGCGGCCATCATCACGACAGGCAACATTTCCTTCCTTTGTATTTGCAACTGAATTACATCGCAACACACCCATCAAGGCTTACCTTGTTTGTAGTATAGCTGTCCCAAATTATAAGTTTGCCATCCTGGGAGGCACTAACTAGAAGCCTAGAGAGGAGACAGGAGGAAAACACAATTATTGCACGAAAAAAGAAGGATCATTTTTGTAAAGACATTTGCCTCAACTATCAAGGCCAAGGTACTTGAAACCATTTAAATACAGTGCGGCATTACTCAATTCAGGTATTAGCACTATAAAAGTAATTTTGCGAGTACCCAATTTCAATGCTAAGTTTTACAGAACCATGTGATAGAACACTTGCATGTTAACACATTCTGACTTCAGGAAAACTGTAGCCATATAAGTAACATCTCAATCTTGAAAACTGATGGAGAAATCCTGCACAGAATCAATGTTTCTGTGTTCTGCATGCAGCCTTCAGATTCTTGGAGTTTGGCAATCTATGCTATCAATATGTTTTCCTTTTTCCTACATTTACAACAGGAATTTAAGTTACAAAACATCCAAAACCCCTGAATGAATGTCAGCACTGAAATACAATGGAAACAAAACGCAGCAAAGATATTGCTAGTGGAAGGGTAGTATTAGAAGATTTTTACTCTAAATTGGCACCACCTCAGTCCCCCACCCAGCGATCACATTTGAAATGTGATGCACCTAATTCATTGTTCAGAGCTCTCTTACTTGCTTTGAATGCATTTGATAGATCAGATATACTGACACGAGAAGTCTGTATAGTCTCCACATTTTCTAAGTCACTGTGGATAAAATACTCCAATATGGTACTCAAATTTGTTCTGTGCATCTTCTTCCAACCATTTTCAAGCTGAACAATACCAGGCAATCAGAGTACTCCAGTCTCTCTGCATTTTTTTTTCTCTCTAGGTTATATTTTAGAGCAATCTTGAAACATTTTGCCAAACAAATTGAATCCCCATCTTTTAAATAAGCTGTATGCTGAAGAGAAGCCTGAAGCAATGAACTCTACCTATCTGTGGAAATTAGCTTCCTTCACAGGCATAGAAAACTGAGGTGTGAAACACTGAGTTTAACAACGTAACAATTGTGTTCATTGTGATTTTTAAGTACTAAGCAATTCGGAAAGGGAAAGTTTAAGTATGCACCTTCATGATGCATACTGTCATCTTTGTTAAGCACTTGGCTTGTTGCTTTAGTGTATTTACTGTATGGATACACACAAGAGTTCATGCAGTTCTTCCATAAGGCACAGCTTATTTACACAAATGTGGTAAGACTCTAAGTTCAGTATCAAGCTTCCAGCAGAGGCTACCTGTAACTTACAAACACCTTAGCTGCAACTTCAGAATTCTTAAGGGGAAACTGATCTGTTCCTGCAAGGAAGCAGCAACGTATTCTTTGAACTGAAGTCTGAAAATTTGCTGCCATTAGTGTGCCTTAAAATTCTTGTAAAGAAAAAAGAATGAAAGTAGCTGACGCTACTGTCATTTAGTTTCTCTCTAACCAAGTATCAGTAGTTAAGAGGAAGCATTTAGGGAAAAAAAGACAACTGATAATGAAACCTACTCTATCTCCACAGCTCCTCAAAATTCATGTGCTACTGCAACTACATTTTTCAGGCAAGCAGACAAAGACAGGTATTGTGCTATCAAACTTAGATTTGGATTGGAAAAACACAGACATTAGGAGTGAAAAAGTGATATTAACTGTTTCTGAATTCACTTGGCTGTCTGAGTTCTCTTGGAATTAGCAGTTCCTAATGGTCAGAAACAGAAAAATAACAGCAACCTTGGCATCCAACTTTCCAAAGAACAGTGAAGCCAGCGATGCAATTTTGTTATCACTCGCACCCACCTGGAATCAGTCCCCCAGTGCATTGCATAAATTTTAGCCAGGTGTCCCCGGAGTGTTCTTCTAGTGCGCATTTGAATTCTCCCCACTGGGTCAATATTGGCTGTGATCTGAAACAGGAATGGTGTCACACACTGAATTTTTCACTTCAGAGTTCCAGAAGTAACACATCATACCCAATTACATTTAAATGAGCATTTCAATGCAGTGTAAAGTCCAACATTTTCAACACTGACTGAGTTTTTACAAGTTGCCTAATCAAAAGTTTCATCATTTTATGTGCTGTATCTTTATTGAATGAAGAAAACAGCCTCTCTATTGCATTTATAGAGTCTCAGAAATCACTTTGTTTAGGTTGTATCTTCTCAGACTTCTAGGATTTCAGACCTTTGATCTGAGTTTTCTACTCCTGTAGAGATAAAAGCACTAGACTAACATTTTTTTTCTAGAAAGATGGGTGTGGGGAGGTATATCAGGCTTTAAACATGTCTCCACCTTTAAAGAATGAATTAATAACTTGCTTTTGGCTCCAAATGGCTTTCCCTTCCAAGTATATGATTATCAAATTCATAGTACTCCTGATGTAACTTCTTGAAGATAAAAGTAGCCTCTAGAATAAGTGAATAGCAAAGTGAGGAAGTTTAGCTGTCATTATGCTGTTAAATTAATTAAGTTCTCCAGTCTGGAAAGAACCAAAAAAACCCCCCAAAACAGTACAACACTTCCTTAAGTAGTAGACTCCACAACAAATCCAAGAGTTTCTAAGTTTATTTTATGGATAACGTCTGCATACTTCTCATGTCTGTGTTACAAAATTCTTTAGCCAGTGCATTTGAGTAAAGATCTCTGCTTCTCTTCAAAGGCTATCAACACAGCTTAGGAGTCAGATGAACAGCTAAGAATGCTTTCCTGAAATAAACTCCTTTCATGGTGGACATCTTTCATATTAACTAATAATGAAGCTTTTTTTTTTTTTTTCCTTTTCTCTTTTTCCAAACTTTCATCCTGGAAAATACTCTACATCATGCCTCATATAAAATGAGATCACAAGATATGTATGTACACTTAAATAAATACTGATCATACCTTTAATACCTGATACTTTAGTGACATTTTAAATTAATAAGCTGACATCAATCACTTTTGTACCAGCTATCTTAAATCAGACACACAGGATTAATAGTCAGTATTCAAGCAAATATAGTGAAATAGGTGACAAGAGTAAATTGATTCATGATGTATCTAGAAAAAAACCAAAGACTTGCCACCTGTTCCAATGCCATAATAAGCTGCTTCAGTCTAAATTCCTACCAGATTTCTAGAAAAAAATGCTACTGTACCTCCATGAGATACATCTCCAGAGCTGTATCTCCAGAGTACAAATTTTCCTTTCCCCAAGTTCATGTTGGCTGAAGCCACGCCAATAGGATGGAAATGTGATAATACAGCAAGATGCTAAGGTATTAGCCCGAGTTCAGAAGCAGTTCAGACATAAGTGCAGCATCATGAGGAAATAAGTAGGTTAACCTCAGCGGGTCTTATGGTTCAGACTACCACGGTAACGCAACTGCACTACCACCGTATCTGCAGCAGAACACAGAGGCTCCCCTGCATTATTTTCCATTGAGATGTGCCCCGAGTCACTTCTTTAAGAAGCTACTGCTCTCAAAAACTGGACAAATGTAAACAGCGTACTTATTTCTGGAAGAAACCACCTGAAGGCAAAACGAAAAAACTAATAAAAAGGAGGAAAAAAATACTCACTTGCACTTACCTTCTTATACCATATTTTCTTTTGGTAAAGAAGACAAATTTTCATAATTCATGTTAAACTCTTAAATGCTTACCTGAGCCAGGGTGGCATCCGCACATGCTTTCCTAGCATCCTGCAATGGGAGAAAATTGGAGAAATCGGAGAAAGTTCTGTACATTTCTTTATGCTCTCTCTCTGTTTTGTCAAATTGATCAAGCACACTCAAAACAAAATTCAGAAAGCCTTCCTGCTTGTCAACCAGAGAGGACCCAGCCTAACTGCAGCACAAACATAATATGCTGTCTGCTGTCAGAAAACATTGAGCATATTGATCATTTATAACTCAGAAATTTTCTTCTTCTTTTGAAAGAAAGGTAACAATTTTCACCATGAAGACAGTCAAGCAATGGAACTGCTGGCCCAGACAGGCTGTTCAGTCTCCATTCTTGGAGGTTTTCAAAGCCTAACTGGACAAAGGCCTGAATAAGCTGGACTCACTTCAAGCAGATCATTGCTTAACATTGGTTATGGTCTGCCTCAGAAAGACTTCAGTAAACATTTATTTTGATTAAATGCATTCTGTGCATTATTTGCATAACTATTATCTTCTAAGCAATACTTAAGACCAAAAAATAATTTCCTAAAGCATTTACAGGCACTTGCCCTTTCTAAATATCCACAACATTAACTCTGACGTTGTGAAACTATTTAACTCAACACATCGTTTCTGTCCATCTCTCTTCTCCTCAAGACACACAAATGACAGTTCATCTGTACTGGTGCTTCAGGATCCACGGATACAATACGTACTCTGATTTGGTTTTTCAGTTGCTCAGCCTCCTGGCGTAACTGGTCAAGCTCACTCATTTTCCTGTGCTAAAGGTGTGCTTCACTGCCACCTCTGAAACAACCAGAAATCTGAAAGACAGGTGATAATAATGAGAATCAGTAGCAGTCATAGCCTGAAGTTACTGGAGTAGAAAAGTCCTTCCAGCCACCTCAAACAGCACTTGAAAAAAGGCAGACTGGTTTATAAGTATTGGAACACACATGAAAATACTTCTCTGAAATCTCTTCAGAATAAGGTGTTACCACACATGAATATACTTCACTTTTTTCCAGCCACAGTAACTAAAATACTACTTGGACTTATTCCTTTCCTCCAGGTCTCATTTTTGCAAATCTTTTTTTTTAAATTAGTGTTTTTCTGATTCGGTTTTGTATAAACTCAAATTTCTCAGAAGGGAACCAGCAGATACCCTAATGTTAGGCAAGAAAATCAGAACTGCTCTATAGGTTTTAAGAATAGAGTAAGAAATCTGTCTACCAAAGAATAAGCACCTTAAGCATTTACAGACTGACACAAGCACTTGCAAAATGCTGTAGAAGAGACCTATTATGAATGCTATCTGCAACACAGCAGTTATGAGAAGTGTTCCAATACAGGAATAAAATGAGATTGCTCACAAATGTTGTTCATGATTTTACTTTTTTGTAAAGACAATTGCTAAATTGTCTCCCTGAGATATCCAGAATAGATTCTAACATGTTGTCAGGATAAAACTATTATTTTTTGAATGTAAGGATGAAGGGAGGAGTTTGAGAAACTGCTGCCAAACATTTTCCCCCTCTAAGACTCTATTTTCCTAGCATCAATAAGCACCAAATTACTAACACGTATCCCTCTGCCTGCTGTACTCCGCAGCCAGCAAGATAGAGGCTCAATAAATCATAATGATCACTGAAAACTCTCAACTACTACCTATACAGTCCCTGAACTATGGGACTGTTTTCCGAAATAATAACCATCTAGATTTTTAAGCATAGAACTTACATTTAAAACCCACTGTTCCAGAAAGATAGTGTTGGTGTTTTCCCTAGCATTCCATACCTAAACTTCAGCTGTTCTTGAACTTTTTGTTTTAAAATCTCTGCAGCTTGATACCAATATGAGATACTGAGGAAACATGCTGATGAAGTTTTATCTTTCATTGCAGAACAAGATAATCTGTTCCGTTTTCAAATGCTACACAGATCACCTGGAGTTTATAAGTAAACACTAGTAGCATGTTTTTTGAACATTTATTAGCCAGAACTGACCCTTTATTATTAAACAAAGCAAATGCTTTGCTAGCAGCTTTACATATTATTCTGTTAAGATTTAATCAGCTTATTTATCTTTGCAAGCATGCGTGTGTTGGTTGTTTGGTTTTTTTTTTCCCTAAAGCCCTTCCCAAGGAGAAAGATGAGGATAAATTCCAAATTTTTACCAAAGTAACAGAGAATATACTGTGGAGGCAAACTAAAGCAGCGGAGCAAACATCACTGTCAAAAGACAAGAAGCCTCAAAAGAGTTATTAAGAGTTTAACATTCCTTAAATGTTGCTGTCCCACATCACCAGACATATCTCAGAGTTCTCTTCATAGTGGCCTGTATTCCAAGGCAAGGACCTCAAGGAACAAATGTCACATCTTGTTGTATCATCATTTACAAATTTATGCTCTTCTCCGAAACCCAACATATTTTAGAAAAGTCATTGTAGCTAGCTTGTCTCAAAACCTCCATTCACACAACTTCAAAGCCCTTTCACTGTATTGTGAAACTAGGTCTCCCTCTCTTCTGGTCCCAGGGTCATCTGTAAGTCCCTTTAAGACTGCTTGTTCAGCAGAGTCCAAAATCCAGTTAAGACAAAACCTATCAAGAGTGGTTTATTATCCTATAACCACCTTTTGTTTCAAATGCTCTTCTGTTTCTCAAGACGTTTTGTTCATTCTACATTTAAGACAAAACACTCTGTGGTTGGGTGTCCCTACAGCTTTTAACACGCAGTCATCACTGTCCACAGCTCCTGTGTATTCACACACATTGTGAAACAGTATGCACTACTCTTGCCATAAGGAAATTAAACTCTAAAGGCTGTTCTTAAGAATAAACTGCAAATTTTCAGATCTTTTAGCTTTTTGATATCCAGTTCTCTTTCTGCCATTCTCCAAGTTAATATATAAGCCCATTTTGCACTAAGCAAATACTAACTTCTCCAGGCAGAATACAAAGAATTTAGAGATGGTATCATTCCTGTTTCAGAGAAAGAAGTAACGACCCAAAACTTAAGCTTTGCTCAAGGTCACAGCAACTCAAGGACAGGATTAAGGTAAAGATTTAGGACACTAGAATTCCAGCTGCAGAGTTACAGGTAACTACACTGAAAATTTACATGCAGCTTTATTTAAATATAATAGGATGAATAATCTAATGTCAGTCAAAGCAGATACATTCTCTAGTAACACGCAACTTAAAATAGCACCAATTTTTTGTGTGCGCTATGCAACAGAATTCTCCCGTAATTAAATGAAACAAAGCTTCTTCATATCGAACAGGAAGAGGCCCACAGAGATAAACATTAATCCTAGGAAAAAAGTCATACTGAGAAAGTTTACTTCACAGAAACTGAACCTGCAGTTTAATTTAAAACAAATCATACAAGCTTATTTCATGGCTTGTGCCTTATTGCTTAACATAGCATGCACTGAAGGGTACTACTGCAAACGTAAAGCCAGATGAAGCAGCCCAATAATATCGAGTGTCTTCTGCAGTAACACAGAAGCAGTAACACTGATACAGCCACATGAGAAGCTGAAGGGACGTAAATCGCATTCTCTGGGTGATGGGATATCATAGCTTAACTAACATGTACGTGTGTGCCTTCACACCAATAAAACCTCCATTACACTCCGACAGGCCTAGCACAGTAACTGTATGGGTACTTTTGTTACAAAAGAGACTGTCAGACCAAATTCAAGACAATACTCTGCCGCAGCACTTTGCCTCCATTCTCTTCCAAGTCCCACTTAGGCAGGGGCAGAACAACCCAAACTTCACAATCTGTAAGGATTAACTAAACACACTGATGGAATTCAACCTTCGGAGTCATTTCATAAATGTTCTTTGCCGCACAGGGAAGTCCAACATGCATATATGTAACCTGCCCTACCTATTGTGCAGCTAACCTCCTAAAATGCTTTATTTGTGAGCTCCACATCAAGACAGCTGCTCACTAACATTTTAAGGAAAGCTTCTTTTTAATGAACAACTTCAAAATGGTTTACCATCACTACAGAAACCTTCACACCTACATATAAGACACTGTCTCCATTATCACGAGGCAGCAAGTTGTTCAGGGAACTTAACTACTATTGTTGAAGCAGCTTTATGGACCTTGACCTTCGGCCACTTGCTAGGTGGGACTTAGGTTTCATTATTTGCTGCATGACAATTAGTAGCCAAATGCATAGGACCCTTCATGTCTTTCCCACCTCCAACATCGTATCTCCGAGCAAGTCCCTATCTCGAAGTTAGATACACTTTTAGAGTTATAAATTAGCCCCCGCACATTACCAGCAACTCCAAACTCTGGACTGCATTTCTGACAGCATCCATAGGAATTAATTAAACCAGATTTCCACATCCCCTTTGTAGTTTTTGTTGCTTCAACGTCAACAGGAAGTTCTAATTCCTGCCAACTCACTAACACTCAGGAAACAAAAATCCTAATGAAGCCAAGGGCATTAAAATATAGCAGTTCTCTGAAGCAGACTGTAAAATTTATGGGACAACCAGCTTGGTGATTCCTCTATTTCTTTTACACTAAGTCTTAGGCAATTAAATTTATGGCAGAAACATGAGATCCGTGGGGGAAAAAGGGTTCCATCCTCTCGTGTACCTTTCAAGTATACTGTAAATCAGCAGAATTTACTAGTGTCTAGCATTTGAAAAAAACCCAAATCTTTAAAAGAGCAAGAACAGGTAAAGTCAGGAAAATGTATAGGAAAACAAAATATTTTTACCTGTTATCACTCTTGATACATGGGACATTTTTATACACATTTATTCGTATTATACACAGAACTACCAAGCAGAGACTGTTCAATATATGATATATGCTCATCACAAACTAGCACAATTGAATATCAGGAAATAATGTATTTTTGTTTCTTCGCATGTTCTAAAAGGCATTTCACCCCCATTTTAAAGGACAGTTTCTAGGAGAAACTGTAAGCTTGAACTGGATGATGCTTGTATTTCTGGGGGTTTGAAAGACATTACAAAATTTCCACATCAAGCAAACCTCATGCAAAAAATAACTACTCAAGTTCCACACACTTTTTTTCCAAATAATCACCATAGCTGTAAGGAAATAGATGGCAGCCAAACCCATGCTTACCTCACTTTCTTTTGAATATGTTACTGTGTTCTTGAAGGCAGTCTTCTCAAGAATAACACATTCACTTTGCTGAACTCATTCAAGACCTTTCCAGAGGCTGAAGTGCTTAAGTGTCTCTGCTCTAAGCCTAATTCCCCCTAATCTTGTTGACAAGTATACCTTGTAGATAATTCTCTTCTTGCTAGGGACAACAATATGCATACTTGCAAAGTCAGTTTACTAGTCTTCACTACTCCAAATGACCCAAGTCTCTAATCTCTTCTTACAAGTTACCCATAGAAAAGTCACTTTGTTCCCCACACAGGAAAATCACATATTGACTTCACCTAATTTATTACTTTCCATTTATGATAAAACTTCACAATTCAACTATGTCAAAACAATTTGTGTCACTCACCTCAAAGTAACAACTTCGGGGTTTGTTTTTCCTCTAAGCTACGTGAGCTATATTCCTATGCAAAAGTAAAGTTATATAATTGACTGTCTGCCCAGTGGATGTATATGTTGAACAACTTCACACAGAATCTTTGAACTGAATGGAAAGCCTTATGAAATCTACAAAACTTCCACATACTTCCTGCAAATAGAGATATACTCTAGGACCCCAGTATAATAATTCTAATTTAAAGGCAAAGCTCACTACCCAGAAAACAGTGACAGAACAATTAAAAGACTAAGCAAGAACTCAAAATCGCTCATTTCATTGTTACAACTCTAGTGTCCTTTCCAGAGCTCAAGCTGTTTATGCAATTAAGTCCAGTTACTGAAACCAAGGTATCATTAATATCATCACATTTATATGTAGACTGATGTTTGCCTACATTATAAGAGAAATGGGAAGAGTTGAATACAACTCATCCAAAAACTAAATATGATTCCTCCGAAAAACCACCTGGTAATAGCAATGAGGCAACTCTTACTAACCACTTTGTATTTTAATTTTCTCACACCATTCCTATTTAAAAAAAAAAAAAAAAAAGTAAAGAAGGACAGTCTTCCATCCTCCCCGAAACAGCCTGTCCTGTGAATTATCTCTACAGATTCAAGGAGAGAACACAATTTTAAATCACAGCTATCATTAAATCAAATATTTAGATCTTCTATCCCCTGATGGCCAAACCTTGTTTGCTACAAGGTATCTTAACTATACATTGCTACTACCAAAAAGTAAAGTAATCCCACCAAGCCACTGTTGATGCAAACTCTGGTAACACAAAAGGTTTAATGTTATATTGTTAGAGTATTATTACCCAAGTACAATAATTTCATTAGAAGGTTAGCCAAATCACCTTCTCCCAAATGAATAGGCTGTCCAATACTTGTTCCCTCAACATCTTTCCTGCTAATATGCATCACTCCAATAGATACAAAACAGCTAGAAGGAAAGCAAAACACATAATTTGCAAAAACAGACCCAAAACTTCACAACCTTAATAATGAGCTCATGTTATGCCTACCAGACAGTCGCATAGCAGGTCATCTGATTAAATGAAGCTGCGCTAATCTAGTAGATACCATAAATCCTATTAGCAACATGCACAGCAGCTTGTACATTTTCACAATGACAAAGGAATTATAAACAATCCACCATTAGTTCCAATGTTTTGACACCATATTGGCTTTGAAAAGCTGAGAGGTTTTTTGCTATTTAATCGGAAGTATATATTGATCCCTATTTGACCTTTATTCAATAGAAAACACAGTAAGATCAGAATTTCTTGTGGAATAAATTTGAGGTGTTCTCTCCCCCATTTATATGATCCAAAATAGAAGATGAAAAAATTCGGGGCTGCCTTCTGATCCTAAAGTACACATACCTCCAGATACAGTGATCACCAAAAAAGGTGTCCATAGTTTCAGAAGTTAAAAATCATAGAAAAGGTATACAGGAACACAACATAAGAAATCTACGGAATCACACAAGCTTCTGAGACACAAACTTTATTTGAATGGGGGGAAAAAACCCTGTAGAACACACACTGAATACCTCAAAGACATTGGCTTAATAACCAGCACTGGTTAAAACAAAAGATTACACAGGAAATAGGACAGAAAATACTGAAAACAGCATAATGCCTTTGAGTAAAAGCAATGGTTTGTCTACACTGGGAACACTGTATTCCGTTTCAGTTTTTGCTTCTCCAAAAAAGAACATTGGAGGTGTCTAGGGTTGACCAAGGTAATCAAGTAGAGAACATCTCAGAAGACAGATTTAGAGAAAGAGACAGGGGCTAGCTTGCTGCTTGCTTTTTGAAAACCATGTAAATAACTAGTAATTGATAGTAACATGTTTAACTGAGCAAATCCTTTCTAAACAACACATGACTAACTAGTAATGTTCCTCACAGAATAAAGGGCTCTACAACAGGGAAACATTTGATGTTATAGTCTGGAAGGTAATGAATATTTCACTGTTCCAAGACTATTAGTAATAATTATGATCACATAGAACATAAACTCTGGAACTTTCAGGTTCTGTTTAAATAATACTGACACACTGAAAAGAACATTCTGACAGGAGCCACTTTGCTCAAAAGAAATTTGGCCTTCTTTTGTCAAACATGGCAGATAAGTAATTTTTCATTCATGAGAGAATAACTGTTCTCATAATTTTATTTATTACAGTTCCCTGCCCCACTGAGATGAAACAGTTTCATCTATGGTCTCCCTCTGCTTTGTCAGTTCCATTTCTGAAAGAAGGCAGGCACTAACATCTATTATTTACCAGGTTTCCTGGCCATTTAAAAATTCTTCCTGTTGACATAAGAATACACATGCCAAAGTATAGACTTGCACAGATTAACAGCCAGAAACCTCAAGTTAGACACTCTTTAAAAATAGTGTGACTTTCTCAAGCACTAGGAAAAAGAAATTATCTGATTTCTCTACTTACATTTTCTCTCACTACAGTAGAAAGCCAACTTCTGCTGTCAAACATGTAAATTCTGGAAAAAAAACCCAAAACCAGAATTAGTATAATTATCAAGAAATAATACCAGTTTCTAAAAAAAAAAACAAAACAACCTAACAAATCAAAATACCAAAGCACAGACTAATTTTTGTTAGCTAACTTAAACAGCTGGCTTGTCTTCATGAAGGAAATGGGCACTGCTTTAATAATACTAACATAACCAAAAGATTTGCTCATGTCAAGAACTTTTAACATTCTTTTTCCAAGCAAACTCCTGCAATCCTCACATCATCAATTCTCCTCCCCTAGTGACAACAGAAGTCCATACTATTAGAGAGTTTAGGAATGTAACAAAACATTGTCTCACTCATACAAGACTTAATTTTCACTGCACTACAAAGTGCCCCCCCAACTGCATTTACAAAGCATTGAAATTATTTCTGCTCAATACCATTCCTGACATATGCTTGCTTTCCAAGCACAGTTAATATCAAGCTACGTATTTTATCAAAAGAAGTTATATAAACCTCCTACTAAGAAGTTCAAGTGAGAGCACAACACTCTTCTAGAAGAGTTACGACTTCAAATCACTAAAGATACTAAGAAGTAAAAATTGTCATATTAAGTAACTCACACACTTGCAGTCTGGAAGACTGTAATTATTTAACATACAAACTGGCTTTGTAGCAAGGTGAAAAAACTTCTTGTAAGAGATTTTGGAACAATCTTTTTACTCTGGCAGCATAAAGTAATAATTATAGTTCACCCCAAGATCTGAAACATTAGACAACCGCTTATACCTTCAGAACACCTGCAGTCTGTCACTAACACACAGGAAGACAAGGGCTATAGGTGATGTCAATAGACACCCGAACGTACATAGTCAGACCCACTGCATCAGGACAGTGGAAGATTATTCTAAGCGCAAAACAAGAATGTACTGAAGCAAAATAATCTTAAATCAGAAAGCCAGTCAACAACTTCATATACTTTAAACTGAAATGCTTACATGTAAATGTGTCTTTCTGATTTTACAGTTCACTATAAGCTGGAAAATTTACAAACCACTTCAGTGTCTGGTATGGAGGTTAAGCTACTTAGGATATGGATCATCCTCATCCAAGCTCATTTACAGATGAACAGTTTAATACTGTGATTATGAAACCATCACAGTGTAAGCAGTTTTGTTTGTTACTGCCAGAACAACACAATTTTAGACATAAAACAGTAACTCACACTTAGAGGCCAAGCTCCGCCCTCCCCCCCCCCCCAAAGACACAAACACATGACATGACCATTTTTAAGTTCTGAAAAAAGATCAGCTATATTCAACTTTCAGAAGATAGGAAAAAAATTGCCCACACTGCAGAGATAATGAAATCTAATTAAATTCTTAAAGAATTACCTGAAATGTAAACAAGTAAAATTATGCTGGAACACTAACAGCACACAGAATACACAATAGCAAAGGCCAAAACACACACCATTATTGTCCTGTGCTGCACCCTCATTAATGCAGGAGAGGTGTTGCAGATTTCATATGCCTTCTGCAAAAAAGAAAAACAAAAACAAAACAAAAAAGCTACTTTAACCAGCCTGCAAGAAGAGTAAGGAAGCATAACAGCAAACTTTTCCACAAAGTTTAGTTTATTTCTTAAACCAGGTTAAGTTTTCAGTTAGGTATGCTGAAAGCATCCTGTGATGCCTGCAGAATGCAATCCTGGCAACTGAGGTATTTTCAATTCTACATTAAAGACAGCTCATTCAAGAACAAAAGTAGACAGGCTACTTAGGAAAAGAAGGTCTGCATTGCACAAGCTTCCATTTTTAGTTAAAATGTAGCCTGGCAAAAGCAACATGAAAATTACAGGCCAACTCGTTCACCACACCACAGTACTGGTTCAGGAAAGGGAGTTCTTGTAACAAGCTTCACATACTCTGCCTTAACCAGCCTTTAAACCCTGCTTAGCTGAGAGATTGAGGTTCTCAACATCAAGAACTGGGGTTTCTAAAACAGAAAAGAACAAACTTCAAGCATGGTTCAAGTACCAAAGCATCTGAAGGTCAGCCAGCCCAGCCCATGGCTAGCATCCCCAGTGTCCCCACGTGCCCACAGCCTTCTGCTCAAAGCAAAGCAGCACAGCAGTTTGGACTAAAAACAGTTGGGTAGCTCCAGGAGGCAAAAGCATCATCATTTCTGGGTAAAGTTTCCCTACTACAGGTACTTGCTAACTGCTGTCAGCCTAATAATCTTTTTTCCTTTAAAGATACTAAAGTAGCTATACTGAGGTGACAACCCAGCCTAAAAAGTTAACTCCAGCATCCACCAGAATACAAATTTTCATGTGAAGACAACTCTTCTGCAGAGCAGACTACAACTTTTTCCATGAGGTTGGGGAAAGCAGGGAAGAAAAGAGGGAAGAAAGGAAGAAAAGGGACTCTGAAGAATAGGGAAAGAAAGCATTTAGAAATATTTTACTTTAACATCATAGCAAATCTGAACAACCCTCCAAAACTCAAGCAACTTTCTAAGAAGATTAAATACGTTAACTGTAGCCCTCTCCAAAGCCATTCACTGTGTAAACACATTTTTCTTATTGGCCTATGGATTCAGTGAGACATAAACCCCCAATATTCTGGACATTAACTCTACCTGCACATCACCTTAAGACTGCTTTACAGTCTGACTAGATGCTAAGGCCAGTATCTGAACTGCAGCAAAAGCATTCTAGCTGCTCAAAACACACCATCAATTAATACGTAGGCTGACGCGAGGCCAGGCACATCAGACAAGATATTTGCCCACCGTTTGGCTCAGCCCCTAGGACAAGGTTTGACCAGGCTTTGTAAGCAGCTGCCTCTAGTGTGGGGATGCAGACAGAGCACAGGCAACACCAATTCCTCTTTAGCAGGGAGATCTCCAGCATAGCTGCAGGAGGGATCCCACCCCAAACCAGTCCCCAAGAGAGGTATACCACATTTTGGGGGCCCTGGCTGACCGCAAGCTGAACACAAGTTTGGCAAAGACAACCAACAGCACCCAGCGCTGCATCAGGAAGAACATTGTGGGTCAAGGGAGGCGATCCTTCCCCTCTGCTCAGCACCGGTGAGGCCACATCTGCAGTACCGTGTCCAGTTCTGGGCTCCCCGGTACATGAGAGACATGGAGCTACTGGACAGAGTTCAGCAAAGGGCCTCGAAGATGATTAAGCAACTGGAGCATCTCTCATGAGGAGAGGCCGAAAAATACATTCAGCCTGAAGAAGGCTCAGAGAGGGGGTTTATCAGCATTTTCAGTCTTCTATATACACATGTTGAGTGGCTTTGTCAACATAGTTTAAAACAGATCTCAACCAACACTAGTAAAAACTAGCTTCCATAACCGTTACACCACTTGAATCTTAAAAATTTCTTGCACACCACATCCTCCTGCAAGAGCGGCACATAAAGTTGTTTTACCCAAGGTATTCAACCAGATATGATTTGATTGGAGGGGGAAAAAACAAAAACCTACTAGCAAACATCAATATTATTATTTAGATAAAACAACAATTTCAAATGAAGTTACTTTGCTATGCTGGTGTATCTTCCTTATCAGCATGCACCCATCAAACAGGATGCATCCTATACCCAGCAAGGATGGCTGTATGTAGGCAGGCAGTTATTAATTTTGCGTGCAGATGCTTCTGTTGAGGTACGCAACACTTATCACCACCATAACATTATCAACTACATGGCAGAGATGTCTGTGAGACCAAGAACTGCAAGTTAGTTTATTAAAATTATTTCTTATAGTCTACATAGATTACTATTGTCACAGAACAGTATCTTGATGCCCAAGAGATGACACCACCTTTCCAAATCACTGCAACAACATGAAATTCCCATTACGCCATCAGGCAACAGTAATTAGAAGGCTGAAATTTAAAGCTATGCTTCAAGACTGTTCTGTATAAATAAAAAAAGAGAAGACCTATCCTCAGTTTGATGACTTGGTCCTACATATCGATATAAACAGTTCCATCAGACAGCTAGAAACTTGAAGGACGTTTTGCTATCTGCATGCGTATGTGCTTCTCCAAGAGTTAATTCTTGTTCAGACTTTTCTTGTGGAGTACAGATCTGTATTGCAGAAAGCTTAGTCTTTGCTGTCACCTCCTACATGAGCAGCTTTGAAGGACAGCCTGTGGAAGTATAAGATAATAATTACAAATTCATAAATCTAAATATGCTCAAGTGAATGGATACAACCTCTTCTCATTTATTTGAAGCCTTCTTTATGGGAATCATCTGCTGCATCTATAATTTCCAAGCACACAAGCTTTGAAAAGCAAGCAATACCTTACTAACAGGTTTGCAAAACAGACTGCCCTAGTAGGGACAATGCCAGATTGTATAACTCCTTTGAAAACTTAGTGAAAACACTTCTGTAGTCAAAGGCTAGCGTGGCTGGACCATTTCTGTGGGAGGTATTGGCTGCCTCTTGTGTGGAAGAATTGCCAAGTTTCCAGCTGAAGCAGTTATTGTGCTCAGTAGACATTTTTCCATATATTAGTGTGAAGTACACACAAAACACGCTAATATCAGGTCAACAAGTGTTAATGGTCATTATGCAACAGTTACATTAGCTGGTTAAAGACCTAACAAATTTCCATTAATTCTTGAATTACAGGTCTTCATTTAACTACCCAGCTTTCTAGGTGGGTCACTGATGATAATACTTAAAAGAGATTTTGTGCATAAACCCCTTGCAGAATACCCGGTAATGCAAGATTCTGAAAAACTAGTTTTGTTGCATCTGCTCTGTCCAAAGTTAGGATTTTCTGGTAAATTAAATTCTTTGCTTGTTTCCCCATGCACAAGATTTCGAGGAAAATACATTCAAAGCTCCACTCATAACTTAACAGTATAAAGTTGCAGCTCTATTAGGAGCTATGATCTTTATGACTTGACTACAAATGACATGTCCTTCCCACCCCACCCCATTTCCAGTAGCAGAAATCTAGAAATGCTTTCCTCCTGAAGAAATTTGTACATTTTTGTACAATTTGTACAAAATTTGTACATACTCTGCTTCACACGTCTAGAAGACTGCATAAGGGTAAAAAAATAATTTCTCATAGCTGCATAGACACAGCAAAATTGCTGCCTAAAGAATAAAGGTCAGTTCTAGGGTCCTACCAAAGTTCTGGCTACACTCCTTCATCCTGTAATGTTATTCACAAAAGACAGTATATACAACAGGAAAATCCAGGCATAACAGATTTACATGGAACAGCTTCTGACCAGTCAGCATGACCTTCCATCAAACTGCCTTCAGCTAAGTAGCAAGGACACGAATTTTAGCACTTCAGAATCTCACAAACAAAACAAAAACCAACCAAAGACAACAAAACCCATCCACCATTAATAACTGCTAGTACTCAGAAAAAAAGAAAAATAAAAAATTAAGCTTTCATTTCAGAAAATTCAAGGGAGAAACCAGATATTAACGAATCTGGAAACCTTGCAAGACCCTGAAAAGCCCCAATTCAATGAGACAGTTTCACATTCAAAGTCTCAAATTTGAATTACTGTCTCAGTGAAACACTGCATTGTTGTCTCTTCCAAAAGTGTTACAGAATAAGAATAATTCACGAAAAAGTTAACTTCTATGTGCAAATTCCTATGTGCATGAGGTTATTACCTCTGTAATATTACCAAGGTAAAGCAACACAGCATCTACTGAAAATCACCAAACTAGCTATACATGCATCAGCTTTCACTTGCATGGCCAAATTTTCTAAGACCTGACAACTCATCTCTCCCTATTCTCAACAAGTATTCAAAAATAAACCTTTTGGATCATTACCCACTTCTGCAGAATAGAATACTAAACAGCAGACAACAATGCTTAAGATCACGGCAGGCACATATGCTTGCAATAAACAGCTTTGCAGTGAAGTGGACCATCTCCTTCTGCCACCAACAGTGAACAAACTCAACCTGTCTTCATGCAAGACAGCATCCCAATGCTGCCAAAATACTCACATTTCCTGATGCTAATCCCATGACCTACATTTTTTTTTAAAAAAAAATCATACTGATGCAGTATCTAAGCATAAAAATCTGGACTGTAATAGGTCACTTCATTAATCCTTTCTAAATGTATCTGCAAGCTATGTGCATTATTAAAATAAAAATCTTAATTCTAGGTACAGCAGAGAGTTTATGTAAAAAAAAAAAAGAACTGATGATGACAAGTTTAACAAATGCCTAAATCTAAATGCTTTTAAAAAATAATCAAAAATTTAAAAAAAGAGGGGTCTTAGGAGATTCTCTGAAGTAGCTCACAAACAGTAGTAAGTGTTGCTATTTTAGCAACCCAATTCAAGAATTCCTAACTACATCTCTTCTTTCTGCCTTGCATGAAAGAAATTCACATTTAAGAGCATTCTAACACTCCCTGATAAGTGGCAGGCATAGGAAGCCTACTTATTTTAAGAACAAAAATTAGTGATATGTAGTATAAGTTTTCAACAGTTATTTATTAAGAATGTCAAATGCCAATACTTTGGGTTTTATTCCTTTGTTCAAAATCATCTCTAGTTATTACTCCTTCTGAAGAGCAACACACCTACCAATAAACTGCATCAATTTTATCAAAGTGGCCAGTGATGGTTTTGGCTGTCATCTTCCCTGATCTTACAATTAAAGAAACCAAAAAAAACCCACAGTAAGTCAGGAAAACTTAGAACCTGCTTGTGCATAAATTATATCTACATTTATCAGAAAAATAAATTACTGAAAATTGTCACTTTATAGTCAAGTATCCCCTTATCCAAAATCAAACAATTTGGTTGCCTCATACTAGACATAACCCTTTAGACAGGAAAACACAACTGAGGCAGCACTGAAGGAGAATATATTACTATTAATTAACCAACACAGAAATGACTAAGCATTTATTACTAGATGCTTCTATCTGCAGAGCTTTACAGCAACTGAACAGTTGTTTCTTACTTCAACTGTCATCTTTCATTGCTTGCTTCAGTTCTTATCATTAACCCCCAGTTTTGTACTGGCATTTTCACTTCATTTGTAAACTGATGACAATCTGTTTACCTAAACAGGGCAAAGCACATGCACAACAGGGATATCGCAGTCCTACTTCAGACTACTGACACACACCATATTTCTCACTACTTAAAACTAATAGCTACATAAGTAGCTACAAAAGTAAAACGTGTAACTAAAGGTTGTTGGATCCAAACTCTTTTCACAACATACAACTACTTATGAGCTGCAGAATCAAAACCTAAGTCTTACTGGCTAAAAAAAAAAAAAAAAAACCACCAAAAAAACCCCTACCACAAACCACTCTGCACTTCAACTGCAAGCAACAAATCAAAAAGGTTTTAGTTAATTCCTCAGGCCCACTAATATGAATCCACCAGGCTTTGTGCCATTTGTCCAGATAGTATTGTTCCTTCCAATATTTTTTTTTAATCACAGTAACTATTTATATCCCCTTGGAATTGTGATAAAGTTATTTCATAATTTTTTTAGGAAATAAGGTGTTTTTTTTTTTTCACATGAGCCCTTTAGCATCAGGAATGCTTAAAACCTTTACTTAAGAGGGGAAAAAAAACCCCACATACATAGCAGGAGTTATCTGGAAAGCTGCTAGTAATAATACCAGTTTCATAGTTTGGATTTTAAGTGTTAAGGAAGCAAAAGGGGAAAAAGCCAAGGGTAAAACTTTAGCACAAATCCATCAAATATAGCAAGGCTGCCCAGTGTGAAATGTCACCAACAGCGTGTTTGCAGAGGTGAACAAAATAATGCACTCTCATACACCCACACCCCCACAAAACAAGAAATCCATTATTTCTTCTCCAGAGGACCTAAAGTAATGCCACAGTATCAGGATATTACCTTTTCAGAAAACGTGTAATTTCTCATAAAGATCAGCTGAATCTACAGGTGGCGGGTTTAGGGCAGTTCCAAATGCAAGCTACACAGTACATTTTCTTCTAGAAGTTGGAAATGGAAGCATACTGCTGTAGGGCCAGTTCACACATCATCCCAGTGTAACAAATCAGTGACAGAATTGCAAAATAACAAATGACAACACATTACACACCTGAATATATATACTTGCTTCTTTTTAGTAAAAGTCAACATTAGAAATATATTTATTAAGGTAACAAAACAAGTTTGTAATCCACAATTTAAGAACATGACTATACTAAAATGCAATCCTATTTAGAAACATAATTCTTGCCAATTCTCATTAAGTTTCCAAACGTCACTTTTGGGTATACCAGTTTTCCAGTAAGTATTCAGGTCATTTTCTACGATTTAAATGCGTTCAAGAAGTCCTCATGAAGAGTGATATATTTCTCTCTCACGATGATGCTCTCTGCTCAAGCTCTCCCCAGATATTTCACAGTAGTGCTGAGAAGAGCACAGCATGTGACTGGAACATGTTGCACTGAATTCACAAGCAGATGAATGGCTAGATACAAAACCTGGCACAGAGGTGAGTGCTTACACCACATCCTGCCACCAAAATCCCAAATATTACAGTAAAATCCATCAGGTGGATCAACTGCCACTGTCTGGGGGTTAGAGGTATGAGAAGAACAAGTATTTTCCAAAAGCCTGAATGATATTCCTCAGCTCTGCTTGCCAAGACATCTGTATCAGCATCATCTTCTCAACCTTGTTAAAAATCATGTATTGTTTTAGCTATTACCATTATGGTGACATCAGTAGGTACGTTAAGATCTTCACTACAATATTTATTATATTAGAGGAGGAAATGCGCTATGTGTATGTGATCACTTATTTACAATACAAAAGCCAGAAATAAAAATAGCAAAATTAGACACAAAACAACATCAGTAAGACTGTGTACATGCATAAGCACAGAACATTAGTAGAAATTCCTATTATTGTATTTTGTATTTCCAAAAATTTCAGCTCAACTATTTTATCAACAGAAGCTGAATCATCCGTTTCATTCTACATATGCCAGCTAGTAAAGAGTCAACTGAGTCAAAGGAGAATCAGCTGCTTCCTATTTACACCCTTTAAAAAAAATATAACTTCCAGAATGCTACTTTTAGCAGTACTATTTTGTACATCCTTAAAAGTCAAACCATTTGAAATTAGAAGAAATAGCCTATCAAATCAACATACCCTTATCCCTGAGCTAAGGGAGACATTTACAGATATAATATGGTCTTTTATGGAGAATTTTGCTTCTGAAGAGCATCCCCCTCATCCACACATGTAGAAACAGACTTTAATTGAGATACTCACATGTTTAAATGTCTCACTGCGCTAAGGACCTCAAAACACTAATGAAAAACATATTATGTTTCCAGGAGCAGCAAGATAATTTATATTCTATCAATTCTGAACTGTGCTTTACCACACGGATCAGGAGTTCTGCCCAAAATGCCTTTCACTGTAGGATCAAATCCTGAAAGGGTACTTCAGTAACATGGATTCTTCTTTCTGCTCTGACTTAGAAAGACTTGTAAGAGAGTAAGCAAGCTTTACTCATATTAAGTTTTCATAAAAAATAAAAAGACTACTAATAAAACAATCCAATAGCATCAACAAAGGCACTGCATCTTAGAGACAGCCTGGACAAGCCTTAATAACTACCTTCTCACTGTAACTACGATCACATCCTCCCTCAATAAAAATACGGTAGTTAAGACATTTGAACAAACCATCTGCTCTCTTTGTGCGTCTGCTACAGAGACCGTGCAAGACAGCCTCAGAGATCATCTAAGAGAAAAACAGTCATTCTTTACAACCATGTTAAAGATCTTATCCAAGCTTCAGCTAAATAATAAAAAGAACACATTTATTTCATTGAAATAAGAATTTAGGTGTTCAAACTGCACACTGTTCTTCAGTAAGAGATTAACAGACCACTGTTAGAAAGAAGTTAAGCTACACCATGAAATAACCACTTCTCAGCACCAGTCTGAAGATAGAAAGTATTTATTTCAGTGGACCTTAAAACTTAAAATTTATTATATACATTGAGCAGATAAAAGAATACTCAGTAGAGATTAAAATATGGCATGACTTCTCTGATCTTTCCCCCCCAAATTAGACAGAGCAATACTTTGTTCTTTAGCTCTGCAATCAGCATAACCCATCTGTAATCAAAGTGCAAGCAGTTCCACTGGATTTGGTAGCAATGATCTATACCCCCAGCAGCTCACCAATTTCTCCCAGCACAGTGGCTGTATTTTGATATGTACTGTAGATACACGGTAAGTTAAGGTACAGAAGAACAGGAACAAGAAAAGCAAGGTCGACAGACTGGAAAGTAGAGTAACACAGGAGACCTTGAAGCCATTAGACTGAGAACTGTTGTTTAGGAACAGACACAATGCAACAACACAGCCCAGAGACGGAATCACAACAGAAAGCACAAAGGTACAACAGGAAACATTTGCTTTCACACTTGGGTGTTCTTCTTTCCATAATACTGCATTAACCCTCTTAAAATTTCTGGCATTAGTCTTTAAGTAGCAGTTGTACTCCTCTAGGTATTACGCATCCAGTTAACTGATAAAAATCGAGGAAAATTTGATAAAAAGAAAACAAGTAGAGTACTACTAGGGTTTGGAGCCAGAGTGGAAATTAAGACAGACAAAACTTAAAACATCAGAAGACAATCCCTTCTTTTTTTTTTTTTTTTTTTTTTTTTGGGGGGGGGGGGCGGGATACATGCAAAGTGAATTCAAAAAAGCACAGTCTGCTTTAAGCAAAGCCAGCTGCCAGTATAGTTAGTTGAAATCTGTTACTCGAGGTTTTTCACTGATTTCCCTAACCGTCTGCACACACCCCTTCATACAAGCGCTGCTTCATGTTTATTTGGAGCCCCTGGACACTACTGTAGTGTAAAACTATGTGGGTTTTTGAAGGGAGAGTGGTTTTGCATTTTTTTTTTCAAACAGAAAACGCACTAAACTGCAGTAGACAATGTATCAGCTTGGTCCTTTAAAAACAGAAGGGGAGAAAGCTTTGAAGACTGGCCACTACCACCTAATACAGAGTATTACAGATTCTGACTTGGGAAAAACAGTTACTGTTGCTTCCAACTCCAGCTTCCACTTAGAAAAGCTTGCTTTTATAGGTTCCTCCATCTTTTGTGAGAGCCAAGCTGCTCATTACCTAAAAGCCAAACTATCACAGTTTTGCAGCACAGGGTATGATGATAAACTGTTTGCCCATCTTGGTTTCCTCAAATGCCAATTTGTGAACTGGCAAGGCAGCTGCTGAACAGCAGATGTCTATGCCACCTTTTGTGACAGAGGGCAGCAATAACTGACTTCCCCAGAGCAAGCCCTCTTAAGTTTAATTCACAACAGCAAGGATATGGAACAGAAAAATTACTACAGGATAAATTTGACTGAGAAATCAAAACCAAATGAATTAAACCTGAAATCTCCACAGGATGTATCCAGGTGAACTGGTAGGCACTGCTAGCTAGGTGACACAGCTTCACATCCCATCTTATCTCAAGAAAATATGTTCAAAAGCTTTATATATTTGATCCCCAGGGTAGCAAACACAAAGCAGCTTGATTTAGTATGAGTTCCATCTTCTGATAAGAGTTAAAAGGGAATAGAGAAGAGTCAGACTAGAAACAAACATGAAGATAACTGGGCATCTTCTCACATCTAAGGAATTGACTAAGATTTCCATAATTTTTCTAAGAACTTCATTCTGTTTTCAAGGTTTCTGAGTTTATAGTGTTTATAACATGTTTCCTCCTTGCCTTCCAGATACTCTACTCTGCTTTTAAAGGATACAGTTTTTTCTTTTTGAAAACATTCCATGATTTAACCTCGGATCTCCTGAATTTACAGGATGTCAAAAAAGACTGATAAGACTTTGAATAATCAGATACGTAACTACTCACACCTGTGAACTACTTGCCCAGGTATTAAAACTGCAAACACAAGTTCTGCACAAGTTCTGCCTTCCCCACATACCAGCAATGAATCTTTTTGTAGGACAAACCAAAGTATTTCCTGAAATGCTGAAGCTTCACCTATTGTCTATAGGCACAAGAAAAAAGGAAGACAGTAAAGTTGAACTAACCCATGACTTCACTGTGCAGTTTCTACGATATTCAAGTTTTCATACATGAAAATGCACTTCCCCAACTTCTCAAGCATCTATTAAAGACACACTTTGTCAAGACTTTAAATCTGTTAAATTGTTGCTGTTCAGTATTATTTCATTTTCTTTAAATATTATACCACCTTTTAACCAAAATGCTGTATATTGACTTCTACAGCAAGTTGACAGGCACTAGCCAGATAATATCTGACAACCTGTAGTGAAATCCAGGACTTAGTAACTTGAAGCACAATTAAATTGCCACATGCATCAAGTGAACCATCCTTGACCTCTGTACAGACAACACCTTTGTTAAACAAGCAGCAGTGTATCTCCAGTATTTTACCACTTCACAAAGAATGTGCAACAGGAATATCAAACATATGTTCTAACAAAGAGAACTCCTTAATTAGTACAGCAAAATCTTATTCCAAGTACCAAAGGTTTCAGCAGACTATCACATCGACTTTGTTTTTCTAGACAAACAGAAAAAAAATTACCACACCACCCTCCAAACACATTTGCTAGGCTATCTGAAGAAAACAGTTTTGGGAACTAAACTTGAAAAATCCAAAAGGCCCATAAAGAGATTTCTTCTCAGCATCTTGAAGCACATGTAGGCCTGCTTTGGTGCACACTGTCAGTTCATTTACTGGAAACAAAACATACATTAAGTTTTGTATTACGCAGTTATAACTCATGGTGTTTGTTTTTTTTAATTTTGAGATTCAAATGTTGCTATGTTCAACACATACCTTGAACCACTTGGTGTTAACTAACATGGATCAGCTCAACAATTTAAAAAAATGGAACAGAACTTTAGATATATGGCAAAACCAGATTGACTGCACTAGTTTTCACCACAAAGATCTCACTAGAAAATATTAGTTTTGCACACATATCAAACTAAGTTTGGGGATATCTGGTCAATGCTGCTTACTAACTGAACATTTCTGCCTGGTCTTTCAGTAGCAAAGATAACTAAGCATTAAGTTTTAAGATCTCTGCATTAACAAAAAAAGGCATGTTCCTACCATTGTCTGTATGCTTTTAACCTCGGAGCTTTGACCCACCTCCTATCCTTCAATTGTTCTGGCAAATCTCTCAAATACCTACAGAAGTCAAAGAGCTGAATTGAATACAAAGTGTTCCAAATTTAAAAGAGTACACCAGAGCAGTTCAATTTCTCTAATTCCAGAAGCAAGCCACATACCCCACCAATTACAGGGGAGCAACACCTCAGGCAACAGCTTACAAGGCACAACATCTGGACAGATACAAGCGTACCAGATAACCTCCAAAAACGTTTGTAAGCTGAACAGCCTGCTCAGGGTATATTTTACTAGACTGTTTACCTACTAAGTCCCAATGAGAAAGTTCTCATTACAATAAAGTAAAGCACACAGCATTAATACTGGGCACATATTTCATTTTCTGCAAGAGTTCAACTGCAATTTTTGAAGTGCACAATTAGCAATTTTTCTGTCAGAGCAGTGTTGGAGATTTGTTTTGGCATTTCACAGAAATAAAACAAAACCAATCCAGCTTCTGGAATAGCTCCATGGTTTTGCAAATAATCTTAGATAACCTCTATTTATTGACAGATTTCAATAAATCCTAAAATGTCAGGATGAACACAAAGCACATGTTACTGAACAGACTTCTAAGATGGTTCCCTACATCCAGACCAAGATAGGCCAGGCAGCCAGAAAAGCAGTAAGAAAACAGAAGTGTACAGAATTAACAGCTCACCTGCAGTAGTTAAGCAGATATTCTTTGTCTTTCTTACAAAAAAAGAAATAACTAGCATCAGCTACTCTAAAGTCTACCATAATAGAAGAAAAATCAAGCCACAGAGGTAAGACATTGCTTTCCTGTCAGTGATGTCAACTTTGTGGGTGTTCATCTTTGTGAAAGTCATACAGAAAGCTTTGCGGAATTTCTTATTTAGTCCCCTGTACTCAATACAATTTGATTTTGTAAAAAAGATGAGCAATATCATCACTGATACCTCAGCTGGTAAAAATCTCACAACTACTTTGACAGACAGCATGCAGGAGTTTCCAGAGAGAAGTATTTTGGTTTTACTCTCCCCCCGCCCCCCCCAGCCCCTTTCCCTAGGGGGTGAAAAAGACAGACATGAATATAGTAAGAAAAATCTTTACATAGTTTTTAATATAGGCCTGCATTACATAAAGCTTCAAAAAAACCCACCAATCTAACCTATCACAGATAATTAATATTTTCTTTTTTGGGAGTGCTGACAGGCATTACTGCAGTTTTCAAGACGACATCAAAAATATTCTCATCCGAGAAAAACATGATAAACATAACTGGCAAGAAATTTTAGGCAAACCTTCCTCAGATCAATATAGGAACATAAAAAAAAAAAAGAGTATTTAGCTATTTACAATTCAGTTCATCCTTCTAACATATAGAAGGTGTTTCTTTTCTATGCATAGGACCCTTAGAAATTGTAGTAATCTGACAGACTGAAATTCTACTTAAATAAATCCCCCATATTTTTAATGAAGCGGTTTCATGCAAACTACTTACAGAAATGAACTACATTTCACATTAAAATGGCAACTAGATCTTCAATCACTCTTTCCCTTCACTGTGTTATCCTGCTACTGATTTTCCCCCTCATCAAGTTCATATTATTTTTATCAATAGTATTTAGAAGATTTAGCCTTTACAGGTCTTTACAACCGTCAATTACAGAGCTACCTTCTATCTTGTCTCCTTTAAGTTCCCTCAGATCACCTTTTTCAGGTCTTCAGCTTCATTTCCACTTCTGCATTATTAGGATTCCAAAACAGACACGGCACAGGAAAATCAAGTTTTAACTCTTCAGCCTCACAAAATAAAAAAATAACTATAGCTTTTATCTTCATAAGTCTGTGACAAGCGACAAAAATAACCTTTTGTCTTCAAAATTGTTTTCAACAATTCCTAAGTCAAAGAAATTTGGAAAAAATAATTTTTAAACAAGGTCTACCTGAGTATTCAAGCCAGTAAGAAATCTCAGAGATCTTGGTATTAACCTACATATTCTGCTTGTTCACCAGCCAAACAGGGCTCAGACTCATGAGCAAGTTTCCAACATCAGCTGACCCACAAAAGTCATCTCTATGCACCCTTTAGGCTTACATTGAGTTTGAGATATTGGGATTAATTTGGTCCCCCCTGAAAAAGGGCTATGCTTATTTGAATAACCTTGCATTTATCTTAAGAGTGCAGGCACGGATAATTACCACGGAATAGCTGACAGAGGGCAACCATTAATCCAAAGACAGGTCTTCTGAACGTCTGCAACATCTAAAGCATTCCCATTTTAAACATGCTATAGTTATTTGTATTGGATTTCAACAAGGTTTACATCCAGCAACATTTAAACAACTGAAGTATTTGCTTAGTAACTCCTTTCTCAAGCAGTTATTCCTGTGTCTGTCATTCCATGCCCCTCGCCCCAATGACCTAAAATACCAATAACCAGGTCAATGTGTAACATTTACTATGGGATCCTTATTTTCTGGCACTTAAAAATTTTGAGAACCAAACAACTGAGTGTTCAGGCCACTGCTGGAAACCCTGGAGAGAATTTAAAGTTATAATTTCCAAGATTCCCTACAAATTACGCTTCCATGATGTCTCCAAAAATTTTTTTTGGCTTACACATACAAATTACCATGTAGGCATCTAATTACAGCATCCCCAGTAACACTGAGCATAAGATATGCACAGGTAAGATATGCACAGCAGGCCGACACCTTATCTTCACCATTTCCAGATGGCATGCATGAATATTGTTGTGTCATTACTCTCTAGCTGGGTTCAAGAAAGAAGATTCCTGGATGTCTAAAAATATACCGGGCAAGGCAAGCATTGCCCCCTAATAACAATTACACTCAAGGTTCCAACCAGTCTTCCAGACAAACAGAAATATTTTATTATATTTCAAGAGGCTAACACATTGTACCACATCCTGTATCACTAATAAATGGAATGGACATTTAATACAAGTGAATATAGTCTTACGAGCTATTAATTGTGAAGAACACATTTTAGAAGGTCAGCTGTTTAAAAAACAGGCCAAGAACATCTGATCTTTATGTTCCCAAAAATACTTCTAAATGCGTATTTTTGTTCAAAGGCTAACCATCTCCTTTCGCTCTACTGAGAACCCTGCTAGTACTTTAAAAATGCAGTATTCTGCTTCAAAACCTATTTTGGAGTGTCCATATTTTTGTACTGTGGAAGAAAGCCTTCCACAGTAATTTACATTGATTATTTTGGCATCTGAAGTAAAGGTACTGTTCATGGCCAGCTCAGAGCTTTTAAAAACCTCTTAATGTTCTGCTGAACTACTAGTTGGCTCAAGTATCTATGGATTCTGCATACATTTCTGTTTGGTGAAAAACAAATCCATGCACACAAAATCCCCAGCATACTAGACACCCTGTGAAGAAATAATAAATTGAGATACTATGTTAAATAGAAACATAGGGGCTTGGGGGTATTTTTGTTTTTTATCATGACCTTGGCTAATACTAGTTCCAACATTATCAGTGGGGAGAAAAAAAACATTTTGAATGGAATATGTATTCTTTTCATTTTGAGTCTGCACTTCAAGCAATCAAGAGACTCCCTTAATTTTTTCTCCACTTTATCTTCAATCATATGTTTAAGAAACATTCCATTAACATGAGTGAGTTTTCAAGATTATAGATATTTTTCCCCCCAACATAATCAGTAAAATACTAGGGGGGGAGAGGGGGAATAATACCCAAAATAATGTCATGAACATAGGCATTAAAGGCTCCAAAGACAACTCACCTAAGTATAATTCAACCACATGATTGCACGATTTCTCATTCAACTTGCTAGCAACACACTAGCACCAAATGCAATTTTTGAAACAATATGGTATGCCATATGGCTAAAACTGGATATTAAAATTGAGAATATCAATTACCAATCCACTAATGCCGAGAGCCAAAATCCATGGACAGTAAGAATTTAATCCAATTCACTGACTACAACATGAGCTGAGCCCGATGTACATAAGACAAATCTATTGCTGGCTTCACAGAAAGCAAGCAACTTTTTTTTTTTTTTTTTAATCACAATAACTACAAAGCTAGCTAAACCAAACACTTCCTTAACATTCCTAAGTACAGCAATAGGCATCACAAGAATCTGCAGAAGCAAGGCAAGTTTCAGATGAACTGGCATCTTGTTTCACATGGATAGAAACATAAAAACTAAGTAACCAAGAGGAAACAGAGTTGTTTTCCACATGACCAAATTGAAGCCTGCAAAGGACCAGGAAGTTATTACACACTACAGCCAACATCTTGCTTAATTTCAGGAAAAGGCATCCTACAAACGCAAAAGATATATATTTCTACTATAATTAAAGGATCCTGAAAGTAATTGCATTAATTGAAGGAATTTCTTTTTCTATTGTTTTAATTGTTCTAGTTTAAATTTTTTTATAGCTGTATAGACTGTTCATTCTTGGATGATACTAATACTACACAAAATTCTACACGCTTCCTAATTAGACAACACTTTATTGGTTATTTACACAAGAAGAATCCTCATTAAGTATAAAAACAACATTCTCAGATTCCATGAGGTATGGAGATGATTTAAAAACTGTTCTGCTAAGATTTACTATGGAATTCTAACTTACATGTTGCCAAAGCTTTCATGGTAGAATGCTTGCTACGTACTGACTTAGCAGCTGGCAAGGACTAAACAAGGATAAATGCAATTTATCTTACCCAATACAGAATCCCACATCACCCTACTCCTTTCTGATCCTGTACTGAAAGGCCCAAGTAGTAGTACCAAAAAACCTGCACAACTAGTTTCAAGCTCAACAGGACATTACAAGTACCATCAAATGGAATTAACAGTTTATTGGACAAGTATTCTTGATTTAAAAATTGATCTTAACATACCAGATAAGTAAAAGGCATTTAGCTAATTTCAGGTTTGTTTTGGGTTTTTTTTTTTCCCCCCCTTAAAAAAGAACAAACCAACAATGCAAGCCTCAATTGCAAATCAGCTCTTCGGCTTCCTAGCTTCCTTGTGTATGAACTACAGCTGGGCTATTACAATAAACTAACAAAAAATAAACTGATTATACATTAAGCCATAGATAACTAGTACTAAAAAGGTTGATATTACCAAAGGTTTGGAGGTCATTTAAATACAGGAGACATAACAAGCATTTATTATTTTTCATGCTGGGAAGTGTATTATTTTAAGCCTGAGTCCAGTATATCAAATATTAACCAAGCTATTTTGTTTGGGCTACCAAAGTTAGGAAGCTTGGCACTATAGTGAAAGATCACAAAAGTTACAATCTGAAAGTCCATTTTCCTTAAAAGATGCTAAAAAGCACACATAAGAGGCTTTAGAAATGTATAATGTCATTTTAAATACATCACAGACACAGACCTGTTTTAATAGCCCCAAAACCTTTCTTACTCTTTCCCATAGGAATTAGTTACCTAGAGTATGACAATAAATCTGGGTCAAAAGCAGTTTTAATGGGCCTTCGCAAATTGTTAGCATTCTGAAGCAGATGGAAGACTCTCTTGTATTAGAGAAAGATAACTGTCTGCACGGGGTCTGATGATTACCTGGCTAGTAGAGAACCAGCAACAGTACACAGCCCCAGCAGAGCCTTTGCGTACCTGTGGTCTAGGTTTAAAATACTGTTTTTCAGCAACAGGCTTAATAAAAGCCAAGAACATTTTGATGGTATTAAGCAGGCACTGCAAGGTAAAAAAGAAAATCATGTCACCCCTTTATCCAGTAAGAGCCTATGTGAACATTTCAATAAAACTATTTACTCCTCCCACCTAGTTCCTATCTGGAGAAGCTCACAAAAATTAAGAAAAAAACCCCACAGATTTCTTGCAGCAATCTTCCAAATGCTCCTCCTACCCCCACCCCCCCAAAAAAAAGAAGCAAGCAAAAAGAACGAGAAAGTAAATCTAAAATACAATTACGAAATAAGATCTAGTTTGGCAAAGCTGTGGTGAGGAGGAGTTGAAAAATGAGAGCTGCCTTGCTGCAAACGCCATCTTGTCGCAGCTATTGGGCCCAGGCACAGAAAGATCCATTCATTCACAGCAAAAAGAAAATCAAACACACACCCTGGCTAATCTGCAGCCACCAAAACAACTACACTATTATCACCCCTTCTCTTTCTCCTTTCCTAAGGCATGGAAGGAGGAGAAGAAAAAAAAAACCAAAACGAAACAAAACCTTCGATATATATTACATTTAGAGCAAGTTTAGATATTAACATGTTCGTTTCCTCACATGTATTTCACACACACATCAACAGCATTTTGTCTTGATTTACATCCTTGTGTTTAGCGATCAGCTTAAAATATGGGATAAATCTCCCGCGATTAGGTGCGGATGTTTTACAGCAGCAAAACGTTTAATTTTTCAGTCTTAAATCACCTCTCCAAGTTGAGCCAACTATTCTCAAACGCTGTTTCAATAATCACTTAAGGCTTACATTTACAGTCCTTTCCTCCTATTTTCTCCTGTGGAGACAATACATAATAACGTGGCAGCCGGCATCCTAGGAAGAATGCCTTATTTAAAATAACGAGTCCCAAGCAAGACTTTGTTGGAGAATAATGAAATATCACATTCGTTAAAATTTCAGTTCATTTTCAGGAATGATAAATTGATGTCTTACAACAACCTCTATATCATTCTGATTTCCTTCTGGACAAGAATTTTTTTTTAATAGAACGCCTCGTCTCTTTCCTATTTACATACAAGACTTTACACCTCTTCATTTCCTACAAAGCTGTAGATTTAAAAACCCTGCTCCTTCAATATCCTTGGTATGGATAAAAAATAAACACTGAAATGCTTTCAGTAAGAAGCGGGGAAGCGAAACGATATCTTTAAGAGCATTTCCGAGGAGCAAACTCCATTTTTCTATTGTAGCAAACACCCTCCATGATCTTCGTTATCGCTGCTACGGGCACACAGAAACATGCAGCACCGTGATACATGGGGGGACGACAAATACACGGTCTAAATCCCCCCGAGGCTCGGCTTTTGAAGGAAAGAAGCCCCTTCCCCAGCCCCCCCTCCCGGGCACAGGCAGCCGGGGCCAGCCTGCGCGCCCCCCCGCCGGGCCGGGGGCTGCTGGAAGCCGTCTTACCCTGGGCGTCTCACCCCCGTCTCCTCTCAATCAGTTTTCCACCATTACAGCCGGCACCACCATAGCTTTTTCTTGAATCTCTCTCCAAATATCCCCTCTGCCGGCTGGATGGCTCGGGAAACTCGCCTTTTGCGCCTTAACGAGTGCAAAAAAACACCTCAAACCCGTCTAGCAGAGACCACTACGGCGTAATTATAATTAAAAATGGAACCCCGCAAGATCCAAGGTCTCCTCCCTTTTCGCCTTAAAGCCTTCAAGAGAGAATCAGTCCCACCCCCACCTTTCTCTCCTCCTCCTCCAGCTACAAACACACTTCTTTTTTAGGGGAAGCTGGAGCACCGAGGAGGTGGGGAAGCGCGGGGGAGGGGGGCTATTTCCAACCCCGCCATACTAAGAGGTGGACAAACCATCAGCCGCCCTTCCTCCTCTCCGGCGGGGGCCGCGGAGAACGGGTGGGCGAGGCGGCGGGGGCCGGCCCGGGGCCCCGGCGAGGCGAGAGCCGAGGGAGCGGCGGGGGGGGGAGGGGGCCGGGGGAAAGGAGAAGTGCGGCGGCGGGGGAGGGGAGCGGGGCGCAGCCGCGCAGGGGAGGAAGAAGCCGGCGCTGAGGGGGAGCCAGGGCCGCCGGCGGGAAGATGGCCCCGGGGTGGGGCCGGGGGGCTCGGCGAGGCGGGCGGCGGCGGGAAGGCGACGAGGCTTTTGTGCGCTCCCCCCCACCACCCCACCACCCCGCTTTCGCTCCCCTCAGACGGTTACCTGCCCTTCCGGCCGCTGCTCATTAACCGGGCCGGGACGTCCGTCGCCCGCGGCTCCTGCCCGCGTCCCGCCGGCCTGGGGAGGGGAAGGGGGGCGGAGGAGGAGGAGGGGGCGGAGGAGGAGGGGAGCCGCCCGCGCTCTGCCCGGCTGGGTCCCGGGGAGGCGGCCGCGCCGGCCGGGGGAGTCGAGTCGGAAGGAGAGCGCGGCGGGGGAGGGGGGTGTCGCTGGGTCTCGACTCCTCCTCGCACGCCGGGCGCCCGCTCAGCTCCCCGCAGCCATCGGGAAGCGAGAGCCTGGGCGCGGTTAACCTCCCCCCTCCGCCCCGCCCGTGCTGCCCGGCCGGGAAACCCCGGCTCGGCTCGGCTCCACGCCCCGCCGCCGGCCCCCGGCACCGCCCCGCCCTGCCAGGCGGTGCCGCCGACGGCAAGCGCAGGCCCGGCCTCGCCGGAGGCCTCGGCGCCTCGCCCGGAGAAAGGGGGGCGGGGGGGGAACCCGCCAGCGCGGCCGGCGGGGCCACGGTGCGCGCTCCCGGGCCCCCGCCGCGCGCGCACGGGGGGCAACGCCCTTCCAAGTCAGGCGGGCGGGCGGGAAGCGCGACTGCCCGTCCCCCGCCCATGGCGGGCTGGGTCGGCCCCGCTCCCGCCGCTTCCTCCCCCAGCGCGAACAAAGGCCGGGGGAGGAGGCGAGGGGGAGGGGAGGTGGGCTCGCTCCTGCCCCGCCGCGCCCAGGCCGCAAACAAGCGTGTAAGAGCCTGGCCGCGAACAAAAGAAAAACAGGCCCGGAAACAGCCCCACAAACGACGTTATGTATGTAGAGTCGCCCCGAGAGAGCAGGGCCCCGAGGAGAGGCCGGCGCCCCTTCAGCGGCGTAAGGCAGTGCTGAGGTAGGCGCCTCGGGCTGCTGAGCACCAAGAGAGGGGCACAGGTCTTCAAATGCCACTTCCAAGAATGCTGGCGAGCAGCAAACACCTTTGTCTCACCATCTTTCCCTCAGGAACTCGACAGCGAGCGGCAACTCAGTATCCTCAGAACTTCTTTTTTCTAATGTCGCTTATAAGGGTACTAGCACGGCCAAAGTTTCCAGAGCCGCCTTTTCATATTCTTCTCACAGCATGAGTGTCCATTGCTGCTCAGGAAGGCACTGCAGGCAAGGGCAAATCAAAGAAAAGATTAGGGAACATAAAACCATGCCATTTCTGTTTTACAGACTGGGCCTCAAGTAAGCCAGGCAGGATAGATGTTCCAGGATGGAATCAGTTCACACCAGCACTCACACACTAAAACATTGTTACTTAATAACAAGTAAGTATACATAAAATATTGTATCACTTCGTGTTCTACCATTAGGTCTAAATCTGGGAGGGGTGGGGGAGTGTTCCCATATTTGTTTATACTTTTCTAAGAGGTGAAATTACCTTGCTACCCAACTAGGGTTACAATAAAAGGTAAAAAAAAAAAACAAAACACAGCATCATAGCAAATTTTGAATTAAAAAACCTATCCAGAAAGAACATGTAAAAATAAAAAAAACCCTCACAACCAAAAAAAAAGGTTAGGGAGAACAGTAGTTTTGCAAATTCTCCCCTTCGTAGTTGCTTGCTTCTCCAGAATTTAAAACAAACTGTTACTACCGCCATGCTTTCTGGGAAGGTAGGTGTGGTTACCTCTAATTAGTAAGAGAAAGAATAGGTTTGCCAATTAAATTGTAGGAAAGTGGGTTGGCTATTATTCAGGTTGTCTGTTACTAACAGCTATTAGATCCTGGTGCGGTTAAGTCTTTGTTTTATAATAACCAAATGCTTGTTTTTAAATAGCCTGTATGCTGTGCTAAAGCTTTAATTTTTGCCCTGAGATTCACAAGTAACAAAATAAGAAATTTACTGAACTCAGAATAAAGGATTTTTGATATATAGTCCCAAATTGCTTATATTCTGCTCAGTAACCGTGTGGAAATAATTCCTGTTCCACCCCGAAAGAAATACGCATGCATGTGCATTGTGGACAGGAGCTGACCCATTAAAATCTGTGGAGCCACTTGTATGCAGATGAGGATGTATGTTGATGTTCTTGAGGCTGGGGCTGGACATTCATCTAGCATTCCCATCTGCAATATACCAATTAATGTAAGTGCTTAAGAAACACCACAAGTTTATTAGAAATTTGTAAAGTTTTCTAGAGATTTCAGTATCAGTTATACACATTATTGCAATATTTAAGTCAAGAAGTCTCAGGGAGATTTATAGTAGATAAGTTTCACGATTTTGCATATGTGTATGTGCTAGGGATTGCTTTTATGCATAGCAGACATTAAAATGCCCTTTTGGGGATACACCACCATTTGTGTAGAAAAGAATGGCCTACATCGTGAGGGGGAAAAAAGTATGATACATAAAGGATTAAAAAAAAATGATTTGCTAAGAAAAATTCATAAGTCCTATGAGACTTTGTGGAAAATTTTCAGCTAACACTGGATCATACAGAAGAAATCTGTGTAATGAACAAAAATAATGTTCTGATGTTCATAATGAATAGTAAATCACATTTTGTTTCTTCAAGAGATTAGTGGCATTGAGATTTTGCTACCAGACTAGAAGAATTGTTGTGTGAATTAGCTGTGTCATAATAAACTAATGCATGCTTCTTTCCCATTGCACATGCCTTATCATACAAATACTTACTGCTGTTCTTCCTTATAATCCTCTTTCATGCTTTTAGTAATGGGATAATTATAGTACCTAAACATTTTGTCTTGGTTTGGTGGTTTGTTTTTTTTAAATGAAATACATGTTCAGATCTTATCTTCTCCTAGGAATCTCTAATTTTTCTTGCATTCTGATTTTGATGCTTTCTCTCTTCTATGAGAACTGAAGGGAATTTCTGTCCACAGGTCTGTGCTCTGCCATGTCTTTAATTCCATGGAATTTGGGTAAGGAAATCAAACTGGCCGAATGTGTTCAAACATGCTGAATATAACCACATATACACATAACTAATGCACTCACCACACCCGTTCTTTTGTAAAAATACAAGTGTTACAGTAGTTCCTGTTTCTGATCCAGTGATGTAATTGTATCTTATTTTCCACTGAAAAATTTGATTGATACATAGTTATACTACTAGCATGAAGAGGGATTACAAAGATTGGAAGTGGTTGTTTAACAGAGCAGAGGGTTGGTTTCGGCTGGGGTGGGTGGGGTGGTTTTGTTTTGTAAATCTCAAATGGGCAAATCAGTTTTGCTGCATTTTAAAATCTGCCAGAGGAATCACACATTACTGTGTGCAACACAATGTTTAATTCTGATGCCTTCATATAGTCCTGTACTATATATGCATTATCTTTATTTTTAAAATTTCTTTTTGATTTTTAATCTTTTTTTTTTGTATGTGCATAAAGATACATACAGAAACTGTCCTAGATTGTAGCATTCAGTGGAGGAGTGTGCAGATCACCAGAAATAAGTGGACTTACTCAATGTATGAGTTTATGATTCTATACATTACAAAAATATTGGTTGTAACTGAAAATATAACTAAAATATCTGCTAATACCTGAAGTTGTAATATATATAATTAACAAAACCAAATCTTTATTGGTCCCCTTCAAAGTACCTAGTATAGGCGAAACAAATTAAAATATCTGAAATAGACGGGAAATGTAACTCTCACGGTTTCACAAAACAGTGAAACATCTAAGGTGCAGCTTCCACATATGCTAGGACTAGGTCAACTGAAGCCAAAATAGAAGTTTTTTTTCTGAAGCTTGGTTTAGATATAAAGAAAACCTCTCCTGTAATCAGGTTGCTCCATAGTTCTCAGTTGCAAAATTTCTTGTACCTTTTTCTCAATCAGCTGATATTAACCCCTTTATAGAGTGCATACTGAATTAGATGAACCTTTAGGCAGTTTCACTGGTTTGTGTGTTTGTTCAGCTGTTTCAAACATGATGATAAAACTACCCGGACTTTGTCATACCTGGTGTGCTGCTAGAACACCTGTTTTTGCAGGCTCTTCTGCCATTCAAAACCCTCATGTTACAACACAGCTATAGCACACTGGTGGCGAGACTGAAATAACATTGTTTCAAGCCTTTTGTGGAATACAAAGGAATTGGTTGTTAAAATGAAAAAATGGCTGTCTCTGTATTGCTGATGGTGAAGAATTATGCCACACATAGTTTTATACTTTTACCAACTCCTGATTAATAGGGCATCTGCTTAAACAGAGCCAATGATTGCATACATGTGAAAAATTGCTTTGTAGCTCTCAGCCTCCAGGCTCTGCTTTTGCTCTTGCGTGTGTGTGGCTGCCATCAACAGGTAAAAATGAAGGCTACTGAGAGGCTTTAGAATATTTGTGAAATACAGACTTAGGAATCTTAAGAACAAAAAATGCCATTTTTCTTCCCTCATCTGCAAAGGTCTTGCACTGTGTGAGAGAGGGGGAGTACTTCCAGGGAGTGGGAGTACTGGAATGTTTCCTACATCCTGGTCTTACAGCCACGTGTGGCCTATTCAAACATCCCCGCCTATTCAAAGGCAATAACCCTCAGTCGAACATGTGGACTAGACAGGTTAGGTTAATGAACTGCTTCAGGAATCCCAACTACATTTTCTGTCAGATACATGGCTGTATCTTTAACCATAAGCCAATTAAAAATGCAGACCTGGAGGGTGCAGTTGAATTTTTGAGTCTAGTAGATAATATGACAAGTAGCCATGCCATGTGATATTCCTTGAAAGCTGTGGAAACTTCACCTTAAGATTAGTTTGTTTGTTTTTTCCCTTTGCTAATCCACTTGTAAGGCAATTTGCCTCTCAAAGCCTTATTGCATTGTTTAGAAACAGTGACATTCACTCATTTAATGATGCTGTAATGCATACTGCAGTAATTCTGGAGGCATTCATATCAGGTCTTTGTAAGCATAATGGTTAAAAATGCAACAGCTGCTTTTCTTAGGCTGCAGGAGCAGGAAGTCTTGTTCAAAAGCAACAAGACATAAGGACAGATACTGCATTGTCCTGAGAGGAGGTGTTCTTTTTCAACAAGAGCAGCAAGGATCTAACTAGGTCCCCAATGTATTAATGAGTACGGGTTTTATTTGCAAGTGAAGTTGCCATTGCATGTTGTTTAGAAATATGCTATATTCATGTTTCATGGAATGTTTTGTCAGGATTTTTGTAATTTCTTAGAAAGTAATTAATTTTTGCATACAAAAATAGCATTTCTATAATCAAAATTTACATACTGTTATTTGAGTAAATATACTGCGTGATTCTTATAACAATTGAAGATGCTCCTTTAAAGAGTAACTACCACCACACAGCTATGTTATGCTTTCTAAAGGAAGGGTGGAAAATCAGCACTTCTCAAAATTGCATAGCTCCTCACATGGTATAAAAATACTACAGAATTAATAAACAGTTATGTTTTGCCTACATATCTGTGACTTCTCAGGTGAGCATTTCTGATGGACTTACCCAAAACAGTAAGTTAAAGCACCACCTCATATTCCAGAATCACACCAGCACTATTTCCCATTCCAGAATATTTTGTCTGCCTTTGTATCCTTTGATTGTTATAGTGTGCATTCCATTAAAACTGCAGAGATTCATAGAGATGTCCATGTGGTTCTGACCTTAAGTTCTTGCTCCATTTGGTCCCAAACGCAATGCAGAGCCCTTGTTCCTCCTGCCTTTCCACCCAAATTAAATGAAGCTTATACAATGTTTCAATTTCAGCTATGCTTCAGTCCCAAGTCTATTTAGAGGATCAGGGTTTTTTTGTTGTGGGTTGGGTTTTGGTTTTTTTCTTAAAAAAAAAAAAAACCAACCCTGATTCAGAACTGTTCCAACCTGCTGTTATTTGCCAGTTCTTCAACAATTGAAAGAAAATCATGGCTGCTGCTTTCTGAGAAAGGACCCAGGTAGCAAAGTATCAAGAACGTTCATTAGAGAAAATAAATAAGTAAAAGCATACTGAATAGAAATACTCAGTGAGGCCAAGCAGAGCAAAAAGGAGGGGTAACTCAGTTTCCTTAGTTACATTCTACATTCTTACAGTTTCTTTCAGTTTGCCTATTACAATGGAACAAAAGAGTTATTTTAAATGAATTCTGATAACTAAAGTATAAAATTAGAGAAACTGTTTTAGTCTGAAGAGAATATAATTGACAAGATTTTGAGGTAGAAGGAGCTAGTTTTGAGAGTCTTCATTTAATTTAGGACAAAAAGGCAGGAATATCCATATACCTGAGTTTTCTGACTAATACAGTCTTGGAAGATGATACTGAACTTCTTATGGTATGGATTAGAGTGGCTTATCTCTGAAATGGATCAAGAACAGTCGATTCAGAATTGCTGAGAGACTTTGCAAGTTGTTTCAAAATCCTTTGAAAAAAATTCCATTGTTGTGTGTAAGCAAAGTAGAAGAGAGTTGTGAAGGCCCACAGCTTTCCTATAGATTTCATTCTGTTGCATTGATGTACGTATATGTTACTGTGAGTGTCGTAAGCACATCTGTTACATAACTATCTTTGAATATCTCATTCTTGACGGAGGCAGAATAAACTACATGGGAACAGTATACACTGGTCTACATATGTCCTAAAGGGCATTATATGTAGTCTTGTTTTCTCATAAAGTCTGGCTGAGGTAGTTTTATTTCCAGGGGAAAACCTCATTCCTATTGCCTTGTGCTCCATTTTTAAATCAATGCTCATAAGCATCTCTGACTTAATCATAAAAACAATCATAAAAATTTGTTGCCTAGTTCCTGAGTGTGATTGTTATGTTTAGCATACCTTGAAGCACTTTCCAAAGCCAAAAAAATATCACTACTGTCGTCTTAGACATAGGAAATTGATGCATAATGATGTGAAATTACTTAGCCACTACCACCGAGCAGTTTATGGAAAGAAGCAAGATGAAGTGTTAGGGTTGCTTGAACCTGGACCTAATATTCCTTGCAGTCAGTGCCATAATTTTATACTGTGATACAATCATATAGTGCAATACGAATATGTAATTTTGTAATCTATATGGTCATCTGCCAACCTTGAAGTATATGGATGTCTTAACATTGGTCCAAGCCTGTTTGTACACTTAAGAACCACTTTATCTGTTTTTTTTTCCTTCTATTTATAGAAACCCATATTGAGAGCGCCAGAAAAATAGGGTTTTGGTGCTCTTTTCCTACAATCAGAATTGTGTCCGAGCTCTTTTCCATGTGCTGGGGATTGTACAAGGTTTTGTTCTGGTTTTGCTTCATATTCAGGTGTGTATTACTAGTTTGCTTTTTTCACTCTACCTTTAAACTTGGCAAGCTGTAGCTTGGCTTTTTAAATTCCTTTGGTACTCCTGACAAAGAGGCTGCCCTACCTGGGCCAATGGTTATTTTTTCAACACGATCAAGTCCCTTAGTGAAATGGAACAAGCATAGCTGGCTTTGCAGTGGCTTGAATCACAGAAAACATTGCTAGAAACAAGGGATAATATAAAATAAGGTATGAACATCTTTTTCAAAATCTCATCTCCTGTATGGAGTGTAGGTCATTCAGAGCTGGGGTAGAAATGAAGGAGTAAGTGCACAAATATTTAGAAGCAAGTAAATGGAAATATGTTTTCCTGTATGGACACCCATCCTGCAGCTATAATAGCAACAAAGGGCATTGTTCCAATAATCTTAGAAATCAGATTCTATGGGGGTGTGTGTGGGTGTGTGTGTGTACACATATACACACATCCAGCTACACACTTCTATATCTTCCTTGAAGTAATCAATCTTTTAAGTAACATTTCCATTACATGAGTACTGCTTAAGCAGTTTGAGGAAAAGCTTAAAGCCAAATATTTCCCATTTAAACGGACTTTCCTCAAGGGGATCATTGTCTTATTGGGCAACTAACAGAAAAACAACTAGTACCTTGGAGATGCTGAGAATTTAGAATCCACATTGAGAATTCAGCCTAGCTACTTGACTTTCCATGATGTCAGACTCATCAGACCTGCAGTATATTTCGCCTGCGAGAAGTACCTCCATATACAAGAAAGAATTTGCTTACCTAGCTATGTGTCAGATTCCCACAGAACATTCTTCCATTCTTTACAAAGCAGTTTTGGAAAGTGGGCACAGGTGTGTGTCCTAATGAAGCTCCTACCAAACATTGGTGTTACTGATGAGAGCACTGTTCTTTCAAAGAGCCTTACCTTATTTTATTGCTGCAGTTGAAGGAGAGCTTTGATTCCACAATCCAGAAGACAAAAACTGCATTCATAAAGCAAAAATATTTGGAGTCAGGGGACTTTTACTACTGTCCTTGGAGAATGTATGTTTAGTCAAACAAAGCCTGTTTGTGATACAGGAAAGGGATAAGGCATGCTTAGAATGTTAAATAGTCATTAATTTCATCAGAATATATAATATAATGAGTTGATTAAATAATGGTTATATCCTGTACTTCAAAAGTATCTATTTATTTGGGACAGTGTACTGGGACTGAGCAAAATACAATGATGAAAGACAGTCTGAAAAACAGGTAGACTTCTGTCATCCATATTAAGAAAATCGGCAGCTGAATTCAGCCCAATCACTCTGTTCCTGCAGTGGAAGAGAACTCAAAAGAACAAAAAAATGCATGCTAATCTTATTATCTCAGAAGCAGCTCCAGAAAAATCAGTGTGAATGTTATATAAGGTGTGTAGGGGTTATTCATAGACTGTATGACAATGGAGGCTGTTGCTTAAGCGGCCCTAAGAGCTTTCCAGACTGAAGATACAAAATGGTTAAATGACATGACTGGGCACGAAGTTGTGAGAGAAGCAGTGAGAGTCACTGGTCATCAGGTCCCGAGTTGCGTGGGTTTGGTTATGTGTACTCCCTGCTGTGCTGGTCTTGGACAGGAAAGCACTGTGCAGAAAACCTAGAAGAGAAAATTGGTTCTAATGGTACATTAAACCACAACCTGAGCAGGCCAAACAATACAATGATTCCGAGAAAGACCTGCATATTGCTTTTCCTTATTCACCAGAGCAGAAGGAATTAGTATGAGAAATTAATGAAGATCATGCGAGGAGCAGAAGGGATGAAATTTCTTTACAGAATTGAGTTGCAAAAACCCAAGCAGAATCAAAGTGGGAGTATTCAGGACCCCTGTCTACCTTGCTGTTCAGTTGCTAAGGATGAAAGAACTTGCACAGGTCTACACTTCTCATTCAAAGGACATGAATTTTCAAATATACAAGATGATGGGGTGAGTCTTCTAATTTACAGAAAGAGAACTTGCAAGCTCCGGGTTTCTGTTACAGTAAACATCCCAAATCTCAAACCACTTGTCAGCAAAGATACCAATTCTGCAAAACCTTTTCTTGTGAGCACCTGTTAGAAAAAAATGTGCTTACAAAATTCATGTTTCCAAGCAACAAAACAAAACATACATGAAGTGAAACAGCTCGTAAGCCACTACCCAAGGGAACTGATAGAGACAGTCACCTATAGTACTAGATTTTCAGAGGCTGAGCAGTACGATTCCAAGAGTTCTGAGATTTATGTTACATGAACACATGATATGCAGGAGTTTTACCCCCTCGTAACAGCCAGAATTTCATTGTGCATGCTTGAATGCTTAAGTTGGTTATAAAAAAAAAAAGAAAGAAAAAACATGAGCAAATACTGTCATGAACAGAGAGGTAAGCATACACTCCAGCCTTACTTCCAATGAGCTGGGCAGCTTCAATTACTCAGCACTGGATAAAGAGGAACATACATAGTTTCTTACATCTTTATTTAAAAGATTTATAAAGCCATAATGTAACTTTTTCATTTCATTCCATCTTTTCCCCCAATATCCACAGATTGGCTTGATACAAAACTCTGTGTTGAAATTATTTTGGTTTTTTAGGTGCTGGCTTGTATTTCTTAGGGAAATAACTCCCATGGGCAACACTGAAAATAAGATGTGGGCTGTACAGGTTTTTTATATGAAGTAAAGACTTTTCAGTCCTGTGTGTTTCAAATACCGTATCTTAGCATCTCCTTGGTGCTAACTATTGTTTATGAATGTTGTCATTTACTTTAAAGGAAATCTAACTTCTGTTTTCTTCTTATCCATGCTTCCACTATCTATATAACTCTTCAGCTCCCTCCAGGGGTGTCAATACATGGTTTGCTGTCTTGGTTATCTCTTTTAAAGAAAAATCCACTTGCAGTTTATCCTGCCTGCAGAACAGTCTTGTTGCTAGTTGCCCCATATAGCACAAAACAAATGGGTTATGGCTTCTTCAAGAAGATGGGCTTGAAATTCCAGAGTGGGACTCTAATCTTTTCAGATTTATTCTTGGCTTGGCTGTGGAGGCTGATTTTGAATGAATTATTTAGCTCCTTTCCTTTATATGTACCAATGGGGAATGGACATAGCAATGCACAATAGTAGTATTGCAAGACTTAATCCAGCAATGCTTTCAAAGTACTTTGAGATACTTGGATTGGAAAAAAATGAAGAAATTGTAACTATTGTTGCTGCTGTTACTGAATTCAGTGTTTCTCAGCTCTGGAAATAGGATTCAAAAATTCATTGGCAGGGATACGGGATGAGAAAAGTTACAATCCTTCTCCTGTATTTTGCAATATTTGCATGTGGAAATATCTGTGTGTGTTTGAGCCAGTAGGAAGTTTCTCTCTTGGGAAGAATTAACGCTTTAGTAAATAAACAGCAAGCAAAACTGAGTTTTTATACAAAGACAATTACACGTAATGGAAAAAAAATAAGCCCCTCTACATGTATATTTTTGCTTAGTCAAGCCAAAATATTTATTGAAAAAATAATTTTGATGGGAAATATTTTGATAAACCTTAAAACACAAACAGATTTGGACTAAGTCGTTCTAAAGGGTCAAGGAACACATTCAAAAAATAGATAATCAAAGTAACATAAGCTACCCATTTTCCTCAATGGTAACAGGTCTCCATGAACACACACAAAACTAGGAAGAAAACCCACAAAAACCCCGGTATTGTCCAAAAGCCTTTAACTTTTAATTAACTGAACAAACTATTTTCAGAACTGATAATAAACTATTCATAGGTGATTATTGCATTATGAGTTTTGATACTTCATTAAAGAAATTTTTACTTGAGAACTGTAACAGCTGGAAACTAGGTTTTAAATTATAATGTGAGCAACATGCTGGCAAATTTCTTACCTACAAAAGCTCAGTAACAGAGCTGCAACATTGCCCATGTGTGTTTAGGCTGAGTTATGCTGTTATATTACTGATGTGTATTATGCTAATCCAATAAAACATAAAGACCATTGTATCTTTTCTGACTTCTACCACACTGGTACCAGTAGAGATTTGCATTGGTAATATAACAGCAGCAGAACAATCTAGAGAATTGTTGATGCGTCCTATTTTGAGGTTATGGATCCTAGCCTGCAAGTAAGTAAAATTACCCACTAACTCCAGTGACTCCTGAAAGCTTTAGAACATCCTAGAAAAGATTCAGCATTATGAAGGAAGACATATCAATATGCTACTCACCACTTAAATACGAAAAACCTTTATGACAGTTTCAAATATGTGAGCTTACTGCAGTATTTTGAACATCTTAGATTACTGGATAGTACTTTAAAGAATAGTTTTGTTTCCTTCAAATAGAATATTTCCAAAAAGTAATCAAATAGTTTCATTTCTCCATGTTCCTACCTTTTTTTAAATTTTTTCAGTCCTATGGATTGTAGGCTGCCATCATAACGTACCTACAGATAATTTAGCTTGCAATGGATTTAAAAAGAACATGTTAGAGGAGAAACAGACCTTGAAAAACAAGTCCTATTAGTAACACCTTTATAGTATTAGAAATGCAAGAAGTGAATGTACTTTTAAATGTAAGCTTCTGTTTTGAGTTTCCTTTAGTTTTATGATCAGATTAGTCAATTTTTGCATCTCCCCATAGTTCTGTATTGGGGTTTAAATCCTCACAACTGATGTAATACAAGTAAAGATGAATGACATTTTCAGTACTTCTAATAAAACCTCTTTCCACTGCCAAAATTAACATTGGCGTCAAAGAGAAAAGCACTACTATGTGGTTTACTAATATGCACTAGTCAGCAGATAGGAGTCTAGGTACAGCATCACCCTTCAGCATTTCTTATTGACAGTACTCCTGTTTATTGATCTCTTACTCTAAGCACCCGAATGTAACCAAAACTCAGTGGTTCTTTTTGTATTCTTTTTTCTTGTATGAACAAGCGGGTGACATGGTATGGATTTTAAACACTCACTGCTTCCCAAAGCAAGCAATTGCATTTGGCACTGAGGTGACCCCCCTTTTTATGCTTTCACGTTTTGACTTTCTGCCAGCCTTGGGGTAGGCTGCCTGTTAGTAACACATGTCTCATAAGAAAGCTGTCAATTATTATTCAAAAGCAGTGCTCTGCTCTGTCTATGGATTGCATTAGTTTATTTTCAACAATGTGCTTGCTCAGCCTGTGCTACAGCTAAAACCAGATCTCTGTACTTATTTCTGCCACCATACGTATAGCCATCAGAGAAGCGAGAAGAGATCTTGGGAACACAAAGATTCAGTCCAGGGGAACTGAAAGAGCTATAGCTCTCCGCCTGTCCTCTTCCTAGTACAACTACTCAAAATAGCCTGCATTGTGGATCACAAGAGTGATTAGCTGTGCAGGCCTCTCTCTCCCTGTTGTATTGCAGCTGTACGGGTGCCTATTCTAGCTACACTGGTGAAAGGTACTGAAGCAGGTGCTGCTACTGTTCTTTTCCCTAGTATAGCATGTTCTGTTCTGGAGATAGGTTGGTGATGGAATAAACTATGCTTGGTAGAGCTTAGTCATACGTGCTCTGCAAATACAGCATGCTGGTTTTGTTATACCAAGAGAGCATTCTTGCAGGGAATGGATATGCCATACACTAAAGCATTAGTAGCATAGCCACACATCCCAGAGATAGCTCAACAGGCAAATATCAGAACTGAAAGCATCATAAGCTATGTCAGTGTATTGCCACACCTCAATTTAGCCCTGGTGTACAGTGCTTCGCTACCCTGGCTGTATTGGTTCTGTGATCCTAGCAAGGATCTTTGCATGTATACATGTATACCACAGAGTAGTGCCAGTTTCTACAGACCTAGCTCAGAGGTCTTTAACATTGTGTCACTCTTAAAACATCGTCATTTTCCTAGCATATTTAACATGCAAACTACATTATAACTAGGCTCTGGAAGTGCGGGTTTTTTGACGTATTTCAGCTTGAGGCTCAAACTGGACAAGTGGGCAGACTGGCCCTCAGCCTAGAGCCTAGCAAATTGTTTTTAAGGGACACTGAAGCCTAGACAAAAATCTAGGAAGTTAAATTAGCCTATTAAAATTAGTGATAGCTTAGGTGTTGACTTGCTCCAGACTTGGTTTTCCACAGTCTTTCTTACTCTGAAATTGTTGCAGATTTACACTATGGCTAAATTTCTCACTGTCATCAATAAGGGTCTTGCCTAATTTGCTGTGGAAATGGGATTGCATGTCAGTAAGAGATACCTTTATCACCCATTTTGATCACATTTGCTTTAGGGACTAGGTGCAGCTTTGTGTGCAGTTACAAAATGCAGCTCAACAGTTCAGGATATTTTAGGGATTAAGTCTCATCATTAAGAACCACTGTCTTCTGTGCTGCCTGTCTTGAACACTTCAGCTGAAGGAATTGGTTATCAACACAAACTGCTCTACAGTCTTAAGGGTTTTCACTCTGTGCAGGCAAGGCTTAAATATGTTCCCTGCTATTCTGCATATAAAGAGGTGGAGGAAGGAAATCTGGAGAGGAAGCTGAACTTCCTGTGCCAGAGATTTCATACTGGAACCTTCCCTGAATTCAAGACAATGTAGCAACAGTTTAAGATATGAATCACTAGAACTGCAGACATACACAGGATTTGAAGAAAGACCCTTCTGCATGCAGACCTGTGATTTAGGGATTCATGTGTTTCTGGAAATTCATAAAGAACAAGCTGGCTAATTTTTAGACCTAGCGGTTGCCTCTTTCACCCCCCACCCCATCTCCAAGCTGATAATAAACTCCCTCTTTTTTTTGGTTTCATTTCTCCGAATGTTGTTTCGGAGTTGTGAAGCAGCCAGTTTGGGCATCTGGGTTAACCACGGGTAAGTGACTGCACAAAGTGACACACAAAAGAAACACACACCGAATGGCCATCTAAAAGGACAAGGTCTAAGCAGGCAAACAGGGGAGGTGAGAAGGAAGAAGGGCTGTATCTAATGGAACTATCAACTGATTAGACACACACAAACACTTGCAGTTTTATGTTTTACAATTACAAACGGATTAAGAAGTCGCCAAACTAATCCCACAGATGCTCAAATTATCCTTATTCTGATTCTTTTCCCATTGTTTAATTATGTTAGCGTGTGTTACCTAGCATCTTGCACATCAATTAAAGGATTAAATCTTAGAGATTTGGGGGTATAAGTTTTGTACCTAAAATAGTGGGATGTGTTAGCAAATAAAGAGGTAGGAATTGATCTTTCTTTATTATTATTCTTATAGCATAGTACTGAGCAGAGGGTTTACAGTATCACTAGCTACAATTCACATCAGAAAACAAAGACAAGTATTTTTTGTCAATAACTGATCATTTTGATTGAAACCTGTAGCAGCAAGGGCATGCTATGATGAAATACTTTTTTTTGTTGGTGACAATGAGATAAACTAGATAAAGCAAAGGAAATATCTCTTCCTTTTCTGGCCTGGAAGACCATTATTCCTTATGTTCTTTTTTTAATCCAGGCAGTTTCCTGTATTTCTAAAGCATGATCTCCCACAGGAGGGGTCTTTATATAGCATCTTCTACCCAAAAGCACCATGCAAAGCAGTAGGAAGATTGCATTTCTTTTTCCTGCTTTCAAGCAGTTTATCCGTTTCTGATTAAGCAGTTCATGCAGATGCATCTCCTCTCTCTCCTCTGCTCTTTGTCTGATTTCATCTTGCCAATTTTCTTACCGTTGGGACACAAATCAGCAGCATACTGAGCTGACCGCTGTAATCACAAGCTTGTGTTGAACTCTCACTGTATGAGATGATGCAATGTCAGTCTGAGTAGTGCAATAAAAACCATTGCATAGGTAGCATCAGCAAAGCTTACAGCCTGCCAGCACAGTATGAGGAGGTAAACAGAGTGATCAGGTATCCGGCTTACATGATATTTCCCATGGTCTGCTTTATGCAACTGTTTATTCTAGGCTCACATTCAGTAGAAATACACTAAATATCACACTTAAATTCAGGTGAAATTCATTAATGATTTAGACAAGCTGGACAAAGGATGAGATGAAATATTTTGATGATTAAGGAATTGAAGTATCTGACATAAAGAGAGGATGAGCAAGCTGGGATTCTATGGCCTCAAGGAGAGATGGTTGAGGAGGGAGCTTATCAATGCATAGAAATACCTGATGGAAGGGCATAAAGATGACAGAGGCAGACTTTTCTCAATGGGCACCAGCTGACAGGGTGAGAAGCAGTGGGTACAACCTGAAATGCAGGAAACTCCACTTCAACATTCAAAAAAATTACTTCTACTCTAAGGGTGGTCAGACACTAGAGCAGGCTGCCTAGAGAGGCAGTGGCACCTCCACGCTTGGAGAGTTCAAAGCCAGGGTGGACAGGGCCGTGAGCAAGAGGGTGGTGTCCAAAGGTCCCTTCCAGCCTCTGTGACTCTATAATTGTTCACCAATGGAAAATGCAGGGGAAGACGTTGGAAGTGATATGTTGTATAGATGCCCAGGATATCCGTGGTAGAGCTGGAGCCTGTCACGCTCCAGGATGTTTCTTGATTGAAAGATAGCCCTACCCATTATCAAAGAATTTTTCTGTAGTATTAAAGTGAAACATAACGGAACTTTTTTTTTTACTTCCCACATGGCCCAAGTCAGTTGAATTCCAGTGTTTTACAGCAGATATGGGGGGCGTTCTATCAAGATGGAAAAATAAAGAAGTCTACTCTATATATGCAATTTTAAAGTAAGAAAGAAAATCGTGTAACAGTTTTTCCTCCAAATAATCTCACAAAATTTAATTGACTTCATAGGTGTTGACTTCCAGCACCATGTATGAAAAATGGACATTCACATAGGCCACTTAGGCTCCTTGTGCCATCTTGTGGAAGAAGGCAATCTAGCCAGCGTGACAGATGTGAAGACAAGTTCTCCAAACACACGTGGTTTGTTTATTTTTATGGCCTTCTGGTTAGCTAGCTAATCACAATTAAATTGCCTTTAAAAAGAGCTGAAGTGACCCTATGTGCAGTGCAGAACAGCTTCTTTCTATCTTCTTCACAGAAGACTGGTGTGTCTCTGACAACTGCCTTTTGACAAGGGATGCAGCCACTTGGCAAATGTTGTTTGGGGGTAAAAAGGCTGGCATGTCTTGCCCCACGGAGCTGAACAAAGCTGCTTGCCTAGTCTGATCTGGAAAGTGTGGAGAGGATGGAAGGCAGACTACAGAGACTTCTGAACTAGACCAAAAGACTATAGATTACAGATCAAAGACTGAGTCTCAGCAAGAGAGAAATCAAAGTTATAAAATTTAAATGCTTGTACAAACTGACAAAGAAGTAGCATTCTTTTTCATGTTTACATCCAAGGTGCTGTCTCTCAGGACATTTGATCCCCAACAGGTCAGCAATCTGACAAGATAAACTACTGTCACAAGACGCCTACCATCATCTCGTTAGGCAATCTTGCACTGATCCTGGGCCCATCACGGAAATTTCTCTCTCCTCAGCTTCTTCCTCCAGTTAGGAATGTTGTAATGATGACTGGATTAGGCACCTGAAGACCAGAGGCTGTTTCTAAATTTCACACTGTTCATTTTCCCCGAGTTCCTTCTCTAGATTCCACCCCCCTCCAGAGGGGGAGGGAGCAGGGAATTTTTTTTTCCTGAGCTTCATGTCCCACACAAAGTTCATCATGCTCTGACGGTGTTATCTGTATTTCATTATGACAGTGCAGCCCACGCTCAATGTATTCATCCTCAAAATTCTTTGCAAGATAAGATAGTGCTGCAGCCTCTGTTTTACAGGCCCATGTCATATGGGAAGCCTGTGGCAGAACCAGTAGCTGAGCTGGGTTTCCCAGGCCAATACTTTGACCTTGGGACTATGCTTCCTTACTTGTGAGAAGGAAGTAGCTTATGCTGTAAACTGTTAGCATGGAAAGAGAAAAAACAATGCACACAGAGTTCAACATCAGGCGCTTCTTTGTTTGCTTCCTTTTTGAACTATTTGGGAAAACAGGGTAAAAAAAGTGAGTAAAAATTAAGCGGTTCAATGAAGATTCAGGCATTTCTACATTTGAGATAGAAATTTATTTTCTCCTTTCTCCAGGTGTCCAGAGCAAGCTTTATTATTCTGAGAAGATGTGAAATATCTTTTAAAGTATGCATTCTTTTCCACAGCCCCCTTCTTCCCCCCAGTGAGATAAAAAGAGCTCTGGTATTTTATATTCTGCGTTTCAACTGACCAGAACAGAATGTTTCCCCAGTAATGTGGTTTTGCACCTAAGCTTTTTTGTGCATTGGATTTAACCTTAGGATGTAATATTTCATAAAACATTTATGGTCTCCATTTTTGTAAAGCACAATTCCCCTATGATACTTTGTTTTCATAGTCTGCTCTGAATACAATTCAAAGGCTTTTCTCATGGTTTGCATTTCAGTTGTGGGTAGAGGAAAGAACCTCTGCTACTTGCAGCAAAATTAGTAGATATCTCCCTAAGCAAAAATAGTTCCAACAGGTAAAGATTATTAGAATCAGAGCCAGGAGACAGGTGAGAGCAACAATCGGGAAAGTGATTCTGTGAGAGCTATTTTATTCTGTAAGCGAGCAGATTTTGTACGTCTCCAAGTGTCCCACTTGTCAGTACTGGCAATAGCAGTGAATCTTTTCCCTCAAAACCTGCACCTGATAAAGCTGAAATGCAGTTAGAAAAGAAACCAACCAAACCTTCTAAACTTTGCAAGGGGGAGGGGGGCGGGGCAGCAAGGCAGACAAAGGCAACTGCAAGGCAGAAGAAGAAATGTTTTTTCTCTGACTCTTACTATATCTAGACCCTATTGATGCTTCACTTTGGATGCTGCAGGTTTACCACTTAATACCCTCCGAAGATGATAATGCATCGATTATAAAAGCCGTTATAGATGTACCACTTATATTGTTAATGAGCTTGGCTATAAAGGGATTTGCAACCTGAATTGCATGACAGAGCCAAGGTATAATTTGCTCTGGGCTATAAAGCCTATGAATTATTGAGGCAATTTACTTCCAAGTCTGCATTTTCTTTTTGAGCACAAGTGCTCATGATGAGTGCATGTGTGTGCGAGAGTGGAGAGACAAGACTGCAAGCTGCTGGCAGTGATGTAAGCACCAGCTTCTCCAGCAGTACATCTCCCTGTCATAGGCTCTTTCACACAGCCAGCAAATAGCAACAGAAAATAACCAGCAAAACAATCATTTTGGACAAATGAGAGAAGAAAAATTGCATGCTGAACAGTGCCAAATGAGCACCAAATTCAAATCACAATTAGAAATGCACTTTGGGTAATTACAGAGAGGGGCTTTTCCTTTAGAGATGTCACAAAGCTTGTGTGGATATAATCGGACTTGAGTGGATCTCGTGATGGTGAAAAAACACTAGACTGAAATCAGAATTCTTAGATCCTCCATCAGCTCCCCCCTCTGCTGTGGGATTAACCCTCCTACTTTATGTTCTTTTTAAACCTGATTTCTTATAGAAGCAAGGCTTTGTAATCACAGTCAAATCCATGTCTCGTCTCCCCTCTTCCCACTCTCCACACCCAGATAATAATTCCTGAATCCACTGACCAGTTTCAAGCACGGTGATAGGGAACGGGAGGTTTCAAAGACAGGAAGCTTCCAAATGTTTCATGAAAACAGGAGCTGCATAGAGAAGGGGGATCTTGTAACACCACCATTGCAAGAAAGACTCGGGCCTGAGCTCACCCTTCTTAGGCACTGGAGGGTGCACACAAGAAAAAGCTTATGCATGCCCTAACTGTAAGGAAAGCTGCTAGTGCAGGTTACACCTTCTTCAATGTTAGGGAACTTTGTCATAAGATTTAGGCACCTAGAAAACCAGGCTGCATTACTTCCACTGCTCAAGGAATTCAGAGGTTTGGAGTTTGGGGTTTTTTGAGGGTTTCGGGTTTGTGGTGTCTGTGTCCCACAAATCCCCAGCTGTTGGTATTATTTGAATATGAAGAATATGTCTCTATGACCAGATTCCCACTATAGTAGACACTGTGGGAGAATTTCCTGCACCAGAGAACACAAGTCTTAAACTCCAGACTGACAGGCTGGGAAAAGAAACAGAAGCATAAGAGAAACGACTCGATAGAGGTCACCTAACAGTCTTCTAAACAGAACACATCTCAGCAGCACATGCATGGGCAGCTGCAAGCAGATTTCCCCACAAGCCAGGGAGTAGAAGCCTTTGTCGTTAGAAAGGGAAATCATTTCAATAGTGGCATCGTAAAATGTGAGCACTTGCATCAATATGCTGTCAATGTAGCTCTGGGTAAGAAAGATGCTGCATTTAAAAATCACCAAGTTAATTGTGGTCATCAAGAACCTGTCTAGATTATAGCTTCCAGTACTGCCAGGACCATTAAAGCCCATTTAGTATAAGCAATCCTGAGAAGAGTTTGTAGATTTCTTCAGCATAAACCAGATTAATCTTTGTTATGTTGTCACAATAGACCTTTTCTTATCTCTGCAAGTGGTATAAGTATTTTTGGCACCAGCTGAGTACCAGGGAACAACCAGTGCCATGGATGGATTATTTGTTATTACTCAAAAGGTTAAAGGAAAGGAAATATCTATCAAATGTTTTCTCTTAATTGTCTTTTCTGAAATTCCTAGCAAGTATATCTATAATTCTTATCTTTTAAAATATATGGTTTCAGAAGAAGCGTCCTTTGGACATGTTAGACACGTAGAGCTTGGCTGTGAGCTCCAATCTTAAGCAGATACTCAGAGGCAAGTCTTCCAAAAATAGGGCTCTCAGTCTCAAGCTCTTGAAGCCATAAGGGGTGTTCAAGAAACCCTGTCTCTAGATGACTAACTGCCTAGCCGTCTTCTGCAATATGAAAGGGAGAGTTCATTTTCCATTTAGGGCCAGCACTTCACATAGATTAGTGATTTTCTATCTGAGCATTCTTCAAAGATACTAAGAACACGACACATAGAAAGAAAGGCAATACCTTTCTTTGCTGTACCACACTAACACCTGCAGCTTCTCTATGTGCCTGTAATATTCCATTTTTTACACACATAGCACGAGACTTGTATGAAAAAAGTGTTGTGATACACACTTATCAAAAACAAATGATTTCAGAGTAACCCTGAGCAGATCTAACTATGAGTGGAGTCCTGTTTGGTTAAATGCCTAACTTAAAATCATTTAGATATGCATGAATGACTAGCTTATTAGAAAGTAAATGAAATTTTTTAATCTGCCCATTTAAATTCACTTCTCTGTTCTAGAAAACTTTTTTTAAAAAAAAAACTGTTTAATTATTAAAGCATTTTTGAGCGGGCATAATTTATAGGTTATTTCTTTATAAATGGAGATATACTGATCCTGGATCTTCCCGAGAGACTGTTCTATACTACCACCAGAGACAGCACATTTCTCGTGAAAGGCTTCTGGTCTACACATTCGCAGTTTAGATGACTATAGCACTAATAAATAGCATCAGTTATAGTGTCTTGTTTTGAAATTTCAAAGTACGTTAAAAACTGGCTATAAGAAATACCCATAGAGAACACTTCATTTCTCACTAATATACACCCATGTCTAGATGCTGTTTGATGTCTCTTTAAGAGCCTACGGCAACACTGTGCAAGGTTTCTGACCAGAAACTGAGACATCGTACCTGTTTGGAAATACAGGAGGGAATGTATATGTGGCTAAAAGCAATAAAACTGAACGTAATCTCTTTTTCTGCAGCAGGATCTCATTTTGTGTCCTCTGACTTTAATAGCGCAGAATCCAAATCTAAAGGCAAACATTTACATTCCAAATACTTATCACTGAGAAAACCAGGGACCCAGTCATCATACCCGGCAAGAATAAGAAAAGTTTAAGAATAGTCCTATCCCTCCTTTCCCTTTTACATGCTCAGTAGAATAAACACAAAGGAACACTATGTCTGTCTAGGCTGTGAGCTTTTGAAAGTATCCCACTTTTGAGGCTGTTTGAACCTCATTAAGAGCATCAACAACAAAACAAAGTTTTCTAGGACTGTAAGATCAGATCCCACACTGAGAGGTAAACAGAGCTTTGCAGAACACAAAGCAAAAATCAAATGAGAAACAGCTGAAAACAGCAATTGAAATCAAGACAGAGCATTAATCTCCCTTCCACATGTTTGGATTTACTTTGTGAGTTTTAAAACATCAGTTAAAACAAAGTTAATTTTATCTTACCGTACAGTAGGATTAGGAGCTCATAGTGTCCTCTTCCTGGTCATATTACAAAGATGCATCTTGAGCAGAAGCTGGCAACTAAGCCTATTTTTATAGACATCAGCAACAGGAAAGTCTGTCTTTCTCCAACTTGCCCAATTAAACAGAAAGGACACAGGTGATCAGGTGAGACTATTTCCCACTCTCCTTCCTGCTCTTTAGCATTAGGTAGAGCACATGGGAGCAACGTTTTCAAGCTGTTGCTTGTGTAGGCCAGGATTCAGGAGACCACTCTTTTAATGCTTTTTTCTGACATGAGTTGGTTAAGGGGTCATTTTCTCTCACTGTATGCCTGCACACAACAGTGATTCTAATTGATGAACTGGACTTTCTGTACAAATATAAACTGTTCTGAAGATGGGAAGACAGCTCTTTGTTTGCTGCAGGAATTTAAATGGAATTTGTAAATCCCCTAGTCACAATCTTTCTGTCTGGAGGGATATAACTTCTGCAATGCTATTGAGCTGAAGAAACCTGTTAAGTGGAGATGTAAATAACGAACAGTTGTGGGGGCAATTTGCCTCCTCAAAAACATAGGGCCAGGGACAGCTTTGATTATTGGCTTTCTGTAAGGAGTCAGACAATTTTGATAAAGGGCTGAGACATGACTATTGAAAACATTGTCAGGAGCAAACTGAGCTGCTTTTGATGTACAAAGAAAATTCTGTGTTTCTGCAGGCTGATTAGGTCAGCAGTTTATGTTAACAAATAGTTTATATTTGAATTAATGAACCATGTTATAAGACAAGGGACCTGGGCAAGACACAAGACTTTTCCTTAGGTGTTAGAAAGGAAACACCAGGTGATGCCCTTCTTCCTAGGAAGTCAGGGAAAAAACTAAGTGCTTTATTCACTGTGCTGTGTCAAACAACACTTGCTTCCAACATGCATACACAGAAACTCCATTCCTGCAGCGTTACTCTTTCCCTACTCTGTTCTTTTGTAAAGCAGAGGCAAGTCCAGTTGTTTTCTTTTACTCTGGATAATGACTTGTGGAAGTATGGAATGAAGGACGGGAGTGATAGATTACTGCAGGGCAATTCCAGCTAGGCTAGACTGGCAACAGAGGTGCCCCAGATTGAGACAGGCTTTTCTATTAATGCAGGTGGTAACGGAGTCAGATCTGATTTGTGAGCACTCCACAGGCGCTTAGGGTTTAGACCAGGGTCTTGCAGGTAGAACTATCATCCTCCATAACCAGACGGAGACAGATCTCCCTGTGGTTTGTTAGATTAGTCTGCCAGGTCCAGCTGACAACTCACAAGACTGAAGCGTTGTGTAAGTAAAAGCATGAAGGGAAGTCAAACCGTTGTGCTGATTCCTCCATCCTCCCCAGGCAAGCTCAGTCCTTGCACTGCAGAGCAACCTCTGAGCGACAAAGCAAAACCAGGCCTTAGGGGCACCCTCGCGTCTGCAACAGCTCGGCTCTGCTGAAGCTCTTCCCCGGGGGGAGGTAATGCAACATACTGAGAAGGGAAGGACTGCCCTCTTGTGTCAGTCACCATTTTTTCAGTTGCCTGGTTTTACGTTCCTGTTTCTATTAGTGAGTGAACGCTCAGCCATTTCCCACCAACAGATATTTCTTCTTTGGAAAGACATAGAATTGGTTCCTGAGTACTATCTTGATGGGAAAGCTCAATAAATAAAAATACATCTGCTGTATTTGTGACATGGGGACACCCAGAACTGGGCATATGTCGCTCTTTCAGCTAGAGACATCTAAATAGTTACATTGCGTTATGCCTAGCCTCCATCCTGGCACAGAAAAAGGCAGAGGAGAGAATAAACCAGAAGTATAACTAAGAATGAGAGAGAAGAGATAGAAAAGAAGCAGATCTGTTAAACCAGCCTTTCCCTGCAACACTCATAGTAAGCTACATGCAAGTTAAATATAGAATCAACACTTCCCTAGGGAGCCGGACTCTAACAGCTCACACACCATGAACGTGTGGCAGAGATTTAGTCCCAGTCCTGTCAGCTGGCAGAGAGATCTTAATTTTTAAATCATTAGTGCTCATTCCCAGGGTAGTTATTGCAGCAATGGTTGTCAGAGGATAGGCTTCTGAAGGCCATACAAGATTTTGTGCCCACCACTTCTACTGCTTATTAATGACAGACACCTAGGATTTGTGGAAGGTAGCCCTTTCTCACAGCTACCAAAGCAACTTCAGCAGAAATGCAGACCACCAGTCACATTCTTGTTAGAAGGCCAGTCAACAGTAACTCTGACCTAGCACTTAACACTTCAAGTTACATTTGTTAACAGCACCTAGTGCTCGTGCTTTCTTTCCCTCTTTCATGTTGTAGATAATCCCATAGCAATGAACCATCCTGTAGATTGCTCATGTTCATAAAGGTAGCCAAATTAGCACCTTGTTAAAGTGTATTTAAAAAAAACACTACTCAGGAGTGGACAAAATCCATACTGTTTGGAATATGGGAGGGACAAGAAAGGGAAAGCTGTCATTTAGAAAAAGAGCTCTCATAGCCCATATTTTTGTCTGGGCTGAGACTAATAGACTCCAAGCCCCAGCCTTAAAATAATGCACAGCAGTTACCCTTGCTATTACTATTTCACAAAGAAACATTCCTAAAAGAGTAATTTTCCTGGGCTATTGCGCATCCCATGCAATGACATTTAGTATTTGTAACCGATTCTAGGTGGCACAGCTAGAATATGCTTTGTATCATCCTGCAGAGTATTAAGCTCATCTCCATACTGAACTGGTGAAAGCTGCCAAGAATCTTCAATATTTTTTTTCTTTTCTGTACTGAAGAGACGCCCTGACACCTGAGCAGATTAAGTATAAGCACCTTTGAAATATCTGATGACTATTTGAAACCCATTAGTAATACTTAACCATGTGTGCAAGTGTCTCTTTGAGACTAGTTTGTATTTTAACTGGCAAAAATAAGTAGTAAAAGGATCCCACTCAAGCCAGCTCATCCTGAAAATATAAGTTTAAAGATACTAAAAAAACCACAACCCAACTCAAAAACAATCCCTTCAGGTCTCATGACCAACAAAAAAGTATCTTTTCTCATCTGTCTCATTCCTTGTCTCTAGCTGTGAAACATAACATCATGCATTTCCCTCCACACACTTTCCTGTCCTTCTTTGCCATCTTCCTGCAGTTTAATGAACATGTGCCATTATGTAGCAATTTGCACTCCAGCAATTTCCTGGACAGTTAATGTTCTGAAAAGAGGCTATTCAGCGTGACTTGCTAGGATTCCCCTTTCAACTCCAGTTTGGGAAGCTTCTGTTCTGGAACAACAGCTTGCTCTTTGTACTGTTCTGACTCCTTGTGTTCGTTCCCAAGATGGCAAAATTCCCCTGACCTTTTTTGTTGCCATATGCTGGACACAAGGAATATATAAATATTTTTTAATCTGAAGATGGAAAGCATTCATGTCCCACTTTTACAGGCATTTTTAAACTGCTGCCCTTTTACTTCATTTCATATCCTTGAAGGAGCTTTACCAGATCACAGCCGTCACAGAAAACATTTCTTCTAACTGTCAGATCATTACAAGGGCATGAGAGGAAACATCTTTCCATCATAACCTACTTATAAAACCAAACTCTTCATGTCTTCTTTAACTCTTACTGTGCTTCCCTTCCTTTACTCCCCATCTGAAATGAGTCAGAGCTGCAGCTGTTCTTGTGTTGCATCTTCTGATTTTTCTGAATCTGCCTGTGTTGCTGGATCTCTGTTGATTGTATCAGGTGAATACTGGATGGGATTCAGCCCACCTGGTGTCACCTGTCCAGGGGTGTCATTGAGTTTCTGGCTTATCTGTGCTACTTCAGTGTACTGTTTACCCATTTGGACAACTTCATCGTAAGAAGGTGGCAACTCCATCGCATAGAGACTGTAAGCTGGAGGGGACACAGTGGTCTTATCCATATCTACAAATAGCGAAGGAATAGGGACACTCAGAGGGTACTGAAACGAGCTATATGCTGTGAAGAAAAAGGAATTAGAAAACAAAATTAGACACCTGCATGGAACGCTGATATATAAAGCTATAATCCTGCTTTTCTCCAAGAAATTATGGACTCATTTTTGTGGTGTCAGAACATATGCACTATATACTAAAAGCTATCAGTTATCGTTACTCATGATGGAATCTAAACATTCTCCAAAAGAAAGCAGTCAGAAGAGAAAATGCCTCTGCATATCACCATCCAGTTGTTATTGTGAAATACCTGATGTAGTACTTGTATGTTGTAACACAGGTAGTTTCAGTTGGGTTTGTACATGAACAACTGAACAGTTCCTCACATTAGAGGTAACTTTGGCTGGAATAGCTGGACAGTGAGATGGGCAGAAAAGTTAAAAAATGTGGGAATGGCGATAAGAAGAGATGTGGTAGACTACATGTAAGATGCTAACCCACCATGGGCTTTATTTTAACCTCTAGCATTAAATCCTACTGGTCTTCTGCAGTCACTCACTGTGTTGCCCTGATAACCTTCCTTTCTCTCTCTTGCCCACCCTACGGGGCTGAAAGTTGTTCTGGGAGTACATCAGAAAGTCCCGGTTACTGCAAGGCTTAGACACAGCATTCCAGGCACTTGTTCAATAGCAAAGCCCTGTTGAATAGTTGACACCCAGAGGATACTTACAGGTCACGGTGCTGTGGGCAGTGCTGTCACTGTCAATAGCAATAACTGTCAGATCATCAGGGTGCCTAGGGCAGGTCTCAACTGGAAGCCTCTTCTTCTGGCAGCAGAATCTGATGCAGCTTGCTGTGATCCCACAGAGCAGGAGCAGGAACACAGTCAGCAAGATTAGCCTTAGAGAATGAGGGAGAATTGCATCATTTCATCGCTTAGATTTTACTTCTTCCAGAGCTGAATATATTTTCACTTTAAACAGGTGAAAGGTCAAACCTCCTAGGTTTAGTTCTGAATTGGTACTGGATCCTGAATTAGAAAGTTGGATCACAAACACTCAGTATAAAGGCTGGATTTGAGGGCTTCAGACTTCCACAAGTTTTGTTCATTTTTTTGCAAATTGTTTTAGAAAAATGCTTGCAAGCAACTTAAAACCCTGTGTGAGAAAAATAAGCTGCCCCACTGGAACTTTGCATTGAAACATTCTTCCAAGCACAAGGAGTTCTTACCTCACCGCCAGCCCATCGGTATTTCCTAACACTCCACCAGCTACATGCTGGTGTGTTCCCTGAAATCATCCTGCCTTTATGCTGCTGCCCCCGATGAAGGCAGAAATCACCCAGGTAAAGACATCTCAGCATAGTAGATCTCAGTATACATCTCAGCACTAGCTCATTAGCTTTGATTATTTCAACGCTGCCTAATTCCAGAAGCCTTCTTCCAATATTTTACCTAACCACATATTTTTAAACAGTTCTATGTATCAACAAGTTCTAAGAAAGCAAAGAATATCAACCAAAATTAGTCCAGACTGAATGACAGCTAAAGTAACCAACTCACTTTGTGTGCTACCATTGAAAGTAATATATTGATGGAATGCAAACTATAAAAAATAATGCTAGGACACCTATAATGCATGCTAGGCAAGAAACAAAAATCCACTTCTGAGAAGAGTTTACCCTTTTACTTGTGGCTGTTTTCCCTCTTTCATTCAAACAGCCAGTAAACAGGTTTGTAGAGAGCTTGAGTTCAGGATGAAAATGCAACACTGAGCTACCAGTCCCTCGTCCCCTGAGCGCCGAGGCTGTGCGCTGGGCAGTGCGGCACCGGGCCCCGACGCGTCCTTGCTGCATAGCTGCCATTGGGTTTGGCAAAGCTGGCTATGCAGAACGAGCAAACAAGCCCCTCAGTTAAACTGTCGCGTACTCAGAAAGGAAAGATGACACATCCCCAGACGAATGCTGAACCCTGCCTGACACCTTATCTCCCCCGTGCTCTCTGCTGGAACATATTCTGCTGGTAGCTTTCATAAAACCCAGGAGAAGCCCTTGCCTCCACCCTGTCTAAGAGAAAAGTGTTTCCATTGCTTTACTACAATTACTGGTCATAATAACTTCCAAATTATTCTGGGCTAGTAAGATTAATAGTAGACTTACCAGACATACCACAGACTTGTCCAATTAGGCATGTTCTAAGGGCATCTGTGAAAGAAGGCAGATGATTCACTGATTTAAATACCTGCAGTCAAACACAGAATGTACGACAGGGAATGAATTTCACTTGATCTCCAAGGTGAAAAAGGGAAAGCAATCAGTAAGAACACAGAACAAAACCCCTTTAGATTTAGTTTCAGAGGACTGCTCTTAGTAGTTGTTAAATTACTTCAGCTGAGAACATGCAAATAATCCCACTGTAAAAGCTGGCTTCCAAGTCAATGTTTTTACAAACTAGTACTTTACTATTGCTTAGGAGAGAGAACTACACATGCTGGATTCTCAAAAAATGAATCAAAATGTTCTTTAAGGTTAACTGATCTGAGGTACCTAGTACCTTAGACCCAGCCTAAGACAACTGCCTACTGGCCCCAGTTATTTTTTAATTACTTTTTCATAGCTCCAATGCAACCTGAATGTTTTTTTGGTTGGGTTTGGTTTTTTTTTCCCTGATCTACTTACAGTACAAAGGGAACAGCTTCTATTGCGTTTCAGCTGCCACAGCAGCATCACACAGCCGCTGTCCTGGGCCACGGAAAACTCTGCACAGGGACTTTTCCAAAGGTGGCACTTCAGAATCATTTTGAAACTGAGAGCCACCCACCCTCGCCCACGGAGCGGGGCGGCCGAGCCAGGCCTGGGACTTGGCACGGAGATCAACACCGCAGCGGTAAGGGAGGGCGGCCACCAGCCCTCGTCCCCGCCCGCGGAATCGTGGGTTACTCACTGATCAGGGCTCCTGCAGTTACTCTCAGAAGAGCAGAGCGATACCTAGCCAAGAGGGAAAAGAATAACCAATAAAAGATCTGTCAGCAGGCAGCCGAACGAGGAACCACGGCTCCAGCCGGCGCGTCCGCCTAGCTGAGCCCAGCGCTGCGGGGGGCTCCGTAAATACCGTCCCGCCGCGCGCGGGCGGCGCTCCGGGAGGCACCGCCCAGCGGGGGCTCGGCTCGGCTCGGCTCGGCTCGGCTGAGCTCGGCTCTGCTGGATTCGGTTCGGCTCGGCTCGGCTCGGCTGAGCTCGGCTCGGCTCGGCTGGACTCGGCTGGGCTCGGCCCGCCGGCGGGAGTGCGGCCCGCGTGGCGTGACCTCTGGCAGCCGCAGCCGCGCACCCTGCGCCCGTGCGGCCTCGGGGTTTGAGGGGGGGATGTGAAAGGAGTGAGAAACCAGGGATGCAAAACAGCTGAGACAAAGGTTTGGAAAAGCAGATCATTTCCCTTTTTAAAAATAGTCCTGTTAAAACGCGTGAAATGTGACTGCCAAGGCATTGAGTGCTCTCTGGAGATCACGTTGCTCCAAAATAATTTAACTCCATCCCACATTTCAAATTCAGAAATTCATTTAAAATACCTGCACGTTGCTCTACGGTTACCTCAAACCCTGGTGCTGATGCTCTTCGCTAGAAACTCCAGGGAGAGATGTCCCATGGCTGTGGTTATCCTGGCTGTTACAGCGATCCCGCCTGGCCCTACGTGGCAGATTCCCAGGCGACGCCTGGCTATTTAACGGGATTGCATATAGCCCCTGGTGCCGAGAAGCTCCAAGCCCTCTCAGTAGTTAGGACTCACTACCAGTTGAAGAACAAGCCGTGTGCCAGAGGTCAGCCCGACCCACCCTGCGAAGGGGCGAGGACTAGTCCTGCTTCAGAGCAGAAGGTGCCTTCAAGGGAGGACTAACATGGCAGAGGTCAGTTAGGTGGCAAAGAAAGGTGTTAAAGAGATGATGATAGCTGGGTGATCATGATGCTGGGTGAGCAACAAAGACAGGTATCTAGAGCTGCACAGCAGGGGAGCTAATTAATGGATTAGTGAGATATCAACTGGAGAAGAAAAGGGAAGATCAACTAAAGAAATGGCATTTTGAGGTACCGGCTGATGTCCTCGATAGACTCAGAGGTGCATATGGGGATGCATCTATAAAAGCCGCTCTAGTAATGAGAATGGGACAAAATACAAGGATGCTTGGGGTGGGTTTTTTTTTTAGATTTTAAGGCAACACAAGAGAGCATATTTGGACTTGTGTTGTTAGAGGTTTCATCTATAAGAAGCATGGATAAGTTCCAGTTGGGTTTGCATGGTAAGGTTGTGGAAGTGGGGGGCTACAGGGGTGGCCTCTGTGAGAAACTGCTAGAAGCTTCCCCCATGTCTGGCAGGGCCAGCGCCAGCTGGCTCCGAGATGGACCCGCCGCGGGCCAAGGCCAAGCCCAACAGTGACGGTGGTAGCGCCTCTGGGATAACTTATTCAAGGGGGAAAAAACCCTGTGCAAGTGCGCCAAAGGGAGTGAGGGTATGTGAGAGGAACCGCCCTGCAGCCCCCCGGGTCAGTGCAGAGGGCAGGAGATGCTCCAGGCACCGCAGCAGAGATTCTCCAGCAGCCTGTGATGAAGACCATGGTGAGGCAGGCTGTGCCCCTCAGCCCATGGGGGTTAATGGCGGAGCAGATCCCCATGTGCGTCCCATGGAGGACCCCGTGCTGGGGCAGAGGATGCCCGAAGGCGGCTGTGACCCGTGGGCAGCCTGTGCTGGAGAAGCTCCTGGCAGGACCTGTGGCCCTGTGGGGAGAGGAGCCTGGGCTGGGGCAGGGCTGGGGACCCCGTGAGGACCCAGGCTGAAGCCGGCTGTGCCTGAGGGGCTGCACCCCATGGGAGGGACCCTCGCTGGGGCAGCGCATGAAGAACTGCAGCCCACAGGAAGGGCTCAGCTGGAGAAGTTCATGGAGAACTATCTCCTGTGAGAGGGACCCCAGGCTGGGGCAGGGGAAGAGCATGAGGAGGAAGGAGCAGGAAGACAATGTGTGATGAACAGACTGCAACCCCCACGCCCTGTCCCCCTGCACCTCTCTCAGGAGTAAAGTTAAGCCTGGGAAGAAAGGAGGTGTTGGGGAAAGGTCTTTTAGAATTTTGGGTTTATTTTTCATTATCCTATTCCAATTTGATTGGCAATACATTATGTTTTCCCCAAATTGAGCCTGTTTTGCCTGTGATGGTAATTACCAAGTGATTTCCTGGTCCTTATCTCGACCCACAAGCCTTTCATTACATTTTCTCTCCCCTGCCCAACTGAGGAGGGGAGGGATCGAGCAGCTTTGGTGGGCACCTGGCATCCAGCGAGGGTCCCGTCCCCCCATCATGGGGGCCATCACGCCATTGGGAGCAATGACAGACAGCTGGGAAGTACTGGGTTCGATAGATGGCATTTGTTCCTTTTGCTCCGCCAGGCTCCGTAGTGGCATGTGGCATACTGACTAAAGTATTTTCCTACAGGACTGCTCAGGGTCATGGGACCATTGCTCATTTAGGAAAAGCCGCAGTTGTTAAGTGTGAAGCAATCTCTGAAGTCACTCAATAAGCAGAACGTATATTAATAAGATGTGTATGACACTAGTACTTATTGTCTCATTTCCTTTCTGTTTTAGAAATGAGCTAGATATAGCTTTTAAGGATAAAAAGAGCATACACAGATATGAGTTGCTTTCTTATTAAACTAGAACCGGATCAAAGCCAAGTGTACGTTTGCATTTAGCTCCAAATCTGAAAGCGCAAGAGTTTCTGTCCAGCAACCCCAGTGACTGCAGTTGCAAAACGCAGTCTGAAAGCACACTGTTCAGAAGCGCAGTTACAGGAACAGAAAACTAGCTTCTGGGAAACTTGGATATACTTTTGGGGTTACATTGTTCATATTATCCTCACAATATGGCCTCCATCCCTTCTGGACTCCTGTAATATGGAAACAGAACTATCAGATTACATGTTTAGAATCTCCTGGCAATTTCCATACCGCATGTGCTGTGATTGTGGATAAGCACAGTATTGAACAGGATTTTTTGCTTTTTCGAGAGATTAACTTGCATGAAGGCTATAGCTGCTGTGTTGAGCTTCTTCTGGTAGTTGTGAACTTAAGCCACGCAAGTAGAATATGCAATAGCGCGCTCAGGTCTGTCCTCGAGGAATTACCTACAAACACACTATTTCTAGTTTACCTTGGTGTGTCTAAATTAGCAGGAGAATTGTTTCCAGTAGTCAGTCATCCCAGTCAATTTTCTGTTTCCTGTACTGGGAAAGATCAAGAAGCTATTTTTGTATATGTCATACATAAGAATTGTTTAGGTAGGAGCATCCCCGTAGAACTCCTAAATTTTCAGTAGACTGACAGTGTGCACCTCGGATCCCTGCAAATTCGCATTGTGAAGATTCTAAAGAGGCTCAGCACCAATTAAAAATATAGCAAAAGCAAGTATGTTAATTGCATGAAATTATTTTAGTTATTTCTGTTTCAGAAGTCAGATCTCTTAGGGAATCCTTGGCTGCTCACTCATTATACACACACACAAGCAAGAGGTTTTAGGCAAGTGGAGAGTCGCAGTGGTGAAATGGAATACAACTGTCACAGGGTTTAGGCACTGACTTTTCCACTTTAGTCAGCTTATATCAAAGAAACAAGCTCTGTCCGGTATCTATTAAGGGAAACTTGTTTACTCCACTCTGCTATAGACTGGCAAACCTAAATTAAATGCTAGATCAAGCCCAAGAACCACAGCAAATATGTAAGAGGATTCATTGTTTCTTTCTGGAAAAGATCCCACTGCTTTCTATCTGCCCTTGGTGAAATGGGGCAATTCTCATTCGAATGACCCTGGAACATCCAAGGGCTACATTCTGCAGGAAAAGTAACCGTACTTCCACTTTTCAAGTTGTAGTTGTGTTCCAGGTGAAGAAGCATAGCCTGCACGTCTGTGTTAAGTTTTACAATGGATCTGCTTTCCCACATCAGATAATTTTCCCTTTCACATCAGCTTGTCTCTCTCATTGCCCAAGTATTGCTTCACGCAAGAGCTGGGCATGCTGAACTACGTGTGCCAAAGGAACCAATCCAATCCCATAAGAAAGGAAAACCCAGTCCTGCACGGATCAGCCATTATGCCCCCAAGAAGTCAAATATGATTAGTTTTGAGGCCTGAGATAAAGTAACAGGCTTTCCTCTTATGAAAAAGAGTAAAAAACATTCAGATTTCTGCAAGTGCTTTACCGAATGTCAGCTGCTATAGTGCAGGCATAGTTTTCTTTATTTTCAGGACCCCAGAAACAACAACCTCTTCTTACTATCATGGTTCCACACTCCCCTTGGAGAGAATGAACACATGTCTAGCTTGGAGTATAGAAACTCTGAACTGTGACACCCAGAACCTTACACTTACTTCAAGTCTGTGAAATCATTCCTATAGATTGTCAAGATCAAGTCCAAAGAATGCAGTTAACGACGGGTTCCACCCTTTGCCTGCCTTTGGAAACATTTGGTGCAGACAATGACTTCAGGCGGTCAATGGCGGCTGATCTTTATAACCAGCTTAACACCCTGAACACACCAATATGATGCTGTGTGCTTGACCCTCCAGCTTCTACAGCTGAGCGGGCACATCCAGAGCTCTCTAATGCTGTTATGAGTCCGTCAGATCCAGCGTTATTCTCGGCTGGACCAGCCGGTCCTTGCGTATATACACCTTCTTCCCACTTACTAAACTGCCTTCTTGCTCTTGGAAGCAACCTCTGCATTTTTTCAACATTGTCACATTCTTTACATGTATTCTTTAAACTTCTTTACCTTTTTTAATCCTTTGGATGCTTTTTCACAGTACCTGACCTCTATGAAGTGGAAAATCCCTAAGACAGGGGTGTTGTTTCCTGGTAGACAATTTTACACTTATTTTCAGCATATTATATGGTTATGAGAGTCTGGAGACTAATTTACTCTCAGCCATTACTTTTCAGTTTTCAAGAGTGAAATCCAAGGGACCCTCACATAATGGGTGCCCTCAAATTAACTGCCTGAAATAAACCTTCCACTCCAACGTGCCGTGCTCTTCCCTGCTTTCTGCAAGCTTCCCTATCATGAGGTGACTGTCAGCTGTGCAGTACTATTTGCAGGTTTCCTATTATGTAGCGATATTTCATCTCCCTTTTAGGGCTGCAAGGACTGTAAGAGAATCAGCACACAAACCTCATTGTCCTCAACCTCAACCCAACCACCCCAGCTGTGCCAGCAGAAATACTTGGCGCCTCTCTTAGGGAGGCAGAGCTGTCTCTGGCTAGCACTGCCACCTCCCCGCCAGCTCCTGCCTCCTCCCATGGTGACTTGTTCATTGCTTCAGTATCTGTAGGTCTTTAGACTGAAGGGTTCAGTAACCGCAGCCGCTCGACCCGGTGTTATTCAATGAGAACGGATCAAACACACTGCCTTTGGGAAAACAAGGAACTCCACTCCATCAGTTATACAAGCTTCCTCTATAAAAGGGGGATACTAGTTAAAGTATTTCTTGTGACAGTTGCCTTACTCCTTTTCCTGCAGTAGCTTGTCACATTTTTACCTTAGGGATACTTCCAAATGGTCTGTTTCTATCTTCCCACTACACAATCTAAATAAGCCATTTTAACAGCTACACAGGGGCAAACAGCAACACACCTTCGGAGTGGTGGTGAGGGAGTTTTGCCACAGACAGAGTGTGATACAAGATTTAAAAGGTTATCTATGTTCCTAGATGTCTGCTTACTTCCTGGTCCCTTGGCTGTCCACAGTGTAGTTCCTCTGGACTTTTCCCTGAACTAGTTACTGCTTCCTGACAAAAGTTACACCTGCAGGGCGCTCCAGCCACCCCGGTAACAGGAAGAAATGTACTCTTAGTCAGAACTGAGAGGAAAGCAAATGTAGAGATACAAAGTTCCTGTACAGCCATGACATAATGCAAATGTTTAACTCTATCCAGCCATGCAGTGGACAGCATGATCACTATTTCCTCCTTGACCATGCGTCATCAGGAAGATTTCATAGTGTGTTGTAAAAAACAACCGCCCAAACGTTTTGGAGGAAACTTGAATAAGAAGCTTTATTCTGGTCTTCAGAGGGGAAAAGTTAAGGATCTTCTGAATCCATGAAAATGCATCTCAAATTGGAGACAGATACATTGTTTGAAACTCACCCATGTAGATGTAAAAAAGATATTCATGCTGAGGGAATGCCCACCTTCGGGAGACACTGTGATTAACAGCAGATGGATCTACTTGGGCCCCTCATTAATTCTTCCACCACAAGATTACTGCCACAGAGTCCGCTTGAAAATGAAACTAGTGGAACCAGAGTTTACATAGAATTTTGTGGGGGAACCCCCAGAAATATTACATGTTACCTGCTCCCCTCGCATATTTGCAACAACTTCAAAATATTTACGTGTTTCAACCGAGAACCAGTGATCTCCCAGTAACACAAGCCTAATCTTTCCGTGTAGCCTGGTTCCCTCACTTAGTGGGAGCATATGCAGACACAACTTTTGCCATCAAGAGGATCCGGTAAGATTCCTTAACGTCACCTTTCAAGGTCAGGAGGGCTGTCACAAGCAGAGGGTCATCGGCCTATAAGAAAACGCACACGTAAAACCAGCCTTTTTTTTGTGTACATAGAACAAGTTAGTTGATCAAGTTCTAAATTATGTATTTTATGTCTCTGTTGTAAGACAGACCAGTTATGGCTATAGATTACCTCTCTTCCCACTGTGTTGGCTCTGTATTTCCATGCAAGGCTCATACTGCAGTAAGTAAAGTAACAATGACTAAGCATTCTATCCCTAGAGTGCTATAGATATCGTCACCACATCACAACCATGACAGCTGGGTACAGCAGCAGTGGAGTGCGCTGCAGTGAGGGTTGGGGAAGAAGTGGATCCTGTTAGCCATCAGTTAGTGTTAAATCTTGTGTAACAACCAGTGGTTACCAAGAGGCACGATGGCAACCTGAGAAATCATCCCAGGAACTCTACTGCCTTCTTTCTGCACATGACAGCAGCAATCTTTTAATTTTGGAACAAGCTACTCATTCCACCATCCCACACACAGCTCACAACAAAAAGCAGGGGAGTAAATTCTTTCAGTCTCCATGAATGCCCAAGAAGATGAATCAGGAAGGGCAATCACAGCCCTGTAGAGATGTTTGGACCTCCCACCTAGACTGTGCAATACAAAAAGGCAGAAGTAGCCAGGGAAACAGGGTTCATAAAGCCGTTCATAAAGTGGAAAATCAAAAACGCCCCACTGACTTCCAGGAACACACCAATGGAAAGGCAGCCCACAGCTGAAAGAAATGTGAACACTGTAGCAAAATGAACCCTGTAAACTTAGTTCTGTGTCAGCGGGACTGCGGGCTTTCTTGCACAGGGGACATTAAAAAAATCGGTGTTACTTTAGTTACCAGCAGCAGCACTTTGGCTTTTTGGTGCTATATAATGCCATGACCTGTCAGAAGTCATTCTACGTTCTGTAAGATGCGAGCGAAATTCTTGTTCTTTTCATCATGCAGATGAACGGTGAGGTGTAGCAAGCCTCCAAATCAAACATACCGTTTCTGGCTTTTATTCTCCCACCGGTGTTTATACCAGCCTATACCCCTCCCTTTGGTAGCTACATGTGGCTGACACGGTAGAGATCAGCTTTTGTACCGCTCCTACCAGTCGGTGCAAGCAGCTGCCACACGCTCCCAGTTTCAGCTGCAAAGTGCTGTAGCGACTGTGACTTACCTCGAAGTCAGCAGGTGGCACCCAAGAAACATCGATGCATTTTACTTGTCCGCGCTCAACCGTTCCCTTCCCAGCGCCGAGGGTGAACCCCTGCTGCTGCAGGAGGGGCAGGCTGTCCAAACTGAACTCCACGGGCTGCGAGAGACACACAAACCCCTCGTTACAGCCCGGTCTGCTCCTGCAGCACAACGACTGTTCCTCACTGCCTTGCCCAGATGCTGTATGTGGGCCCGCTGCTTGCCAAATCGCTTCTGCCCTTTGAAACTGCAAGGGGCCAGCCATCCTGTTTGCTCTGTCAAGTTGGGACGAAATACTGTACTGAAATAACAGGGGCAGACCTGTAATTCAGTCCTGTGCTCAAACGTCCAGATTTCAGAATTAGGGAAGCAAACTGCTACATTAATTTTGTTGCTGACTTCATATGATAATGCAAAATCCTCATATTAGCTCCTGAAAAAATAATCTTTTCTTTTCAAACATCGGTGCTTTTATAATGTAAAGTTTATCAGAAATCCTGAAAACTGTATTTTTTCATTTATAGACTGATTTTTTGAAAGGAAGAACCAGTAACCATTTGTACACTGTCAGTATTCCTTACAGCACCTGACATAAAACCACCCTTTTTATTTTCTTTACCTTCTTAGATGCAAACCGAGCTGTCTGTATAGCTCCAACTTTCAGTTCTGCCCTTGCTGGCACCGGAGGACTCTCTCCCTCAATGTACTCCAGAATGAGGAGAATGGACTTCACTGGTTCCTTTGGCTCTAAACAAATATGAATCAAGTAAACTTTGAGACAGTCAAAACTGAGTGATCACCAGTTTGGAACAAGCATAAATCACACCAGGATGGTTCAAAACAAAATGATGTTGTGGCAAAGTCATCAGCTGGCATAGATAAGTAGATCCTCCTTAAAGAGTTAGTGAGGAATTAAGCAAAAGGAGGTTTGGCATAATTTGCAGTTGCAAACTGCAATTGTTAATTGTTTATCAAGTTTCATGTTTGTTTTCTAGCCCCATGGCACATATATTGTATGTATTACACTTCTACTTGTGTGTGGGACATGCTTGGATTTATTTATAGCTCAGGAGCTAGGAGTTGTTTATATATGGTTTCTGAAAACAGATCAAGTCCAAGAAAGTTAAGGGAGAATAAACTCAAGCCCCCCAAATCGTGTCTGTTTCGTAACAGCACAATCAGGAGAGTCCAGGATGTGTTATTATATATGACATAATTCTATAAACATTCAGTACAAGTCAGAGAAGTGGCAGAAAGCAAACACCTCTTCATACCTTGTAGCAATATTAAATTACAACCATTTCTTGCAAGGTACATTGCAAAGACAGAAGATCGTCATTAAGATAGAACTGCATTACAATTAAGAGAAAACCTTTCCATAAAGATAAAGCTTCCTGCATTTTTTGTGTGTTACAGATACAGGCTATGCCATGCTATTATTTGTTCCGATTCTGGAAAAGTAATCTTTAATTTACTTTTTCTTAAAGGATGAGGAACAGGCCTGTGTCTTATCACCCACTGCTTTGTAGGAAGGTGCAGGTGGTAACATATTACCTCCTTTTAGCGCTTCCTGCGATGACACAGGTGACACTACAGCCAAGGACTCCACGGGCACATCTAGTGGAACCCCCCCCTCCACAAACATGGGATGCTCTCTTGCTGCACCCTTTAGCTGGATCACATGGGCTGTTTCCTGTGTGAGACAAACGCTTCAAATGCAGGTTACAGCTTAAGTCCCGGTGTAACTGGGGTACCGACACAACAGCATCCATCGCACAGACACTATTACATCTCCCGCCTCTTGCTGAGAGGCCCTGTACTCTACTGCCAAAATCCCGCACCTGCCCCTTGCCCACCCACAGGCACTTCTGTATGAAACAACCTTTTGTTCTTGGGCAGGGAGGGGACTGGACAATTTATACTAAAGCCCCTAAAAGAGCTAAAATTATCTGCCGCCGAACTCAGCTAAAGTCTGTGAACCAGGACCAGTTTCCATTCCTCTTCAGTGTATTCTCATTTGCATTCTTAACCCCAGTTCCAAAGATAAATGGGGAGACAAAGCTTGCAAGGAGAGAAACGGTTCTTATTTGCTCCCTATCAGCCTCTGCTCCGCCTTTGCAGTGCCTGCTGATGGTCATTAGCTGGCACTCTTCATTAACCTTTGCTGGGTCTCCTTTGGAACAGGGCACGAAGCCCCTGCTGCGCTGCCAGCCTGCGTATCCTGACTTGGGCTCCGTCTAAGCTCAACTGCTGCTCTGCAGATGGAAACCACTTTCCTCATGCTGAGTGACCGCACAAGCAGCGCCTGGTACTCAGTGCACCTGTCAGTTTGCATTGTGCAGGGGTAGCTCTGCTCTCCGCTGCCATTAAATGCTACCTGCAGAGAACCCAGCCGGAGCTGTGCTCGATACGTGGCAGCTCCCATCACCTCCCACTGACACCGTGCGGACAGCTGGGCAGGACGCGGACTGAATCCCAAGTCGCTACTGTTATGAATTAATAACTGAATATTTAAAATCTGAAAAAAAAAAGTGAACCTGCCATCTCCTGCCTACCTCAGTTAATCTAATACAGGTAGTATTTCTGCCTACAAATGCTGTCCACTAGATATAATTATTCGAAACTCCTACCAAGACCCATGCTGATAAAAGTTACTATAAGTCATTCTTAGACTTTGGTTTCATAATCCAGGTATCTTGATGTCTCACCTTGCCAAAGAGCACAACCTTGAGACGGTCAGAATAGTACAGACTTTCATGATCAGGACTGAAAGTAACTGTAAAATCCTGACTCTTCCCAGAAACAATTTCTCCTTCTGTTGGAAAGATGCTGAACACACTTAAGCCATTATAGTTCTGTGTTCCTGGTAAATAAAAATGAGGATACAAATAAGAAAGGAGGACAGCTCCGTTTTACTTCCTCATGTATTTAAACCCATTTAATTTTTGGTGAAGCAGCAAGTAAATAAGACCCGATACCTGGTTCTGCAGCAAAACAGGGGTTTAGAAACATCAGATAAATCCATCTATCGGTTTAATGCATTCACCTCTAGAGGAACTGAGGAAGCATCACCAAACCCCTCCTATATTCTAATATGTTTTTACAGAGGTGGACATCCCTAAATTTAATCTTTAATACGCTATTACTGTGTGGGCTTATTCAGATTCAAATACTAGTATCTCCTTGCTGGTGGATATTTGCTCGGGCTGCATAAATTTACAGCTAGTCATATTGAAAGAATCGGTATGGCTCCTACCGGGGAAACAAAATCTTAAATTTCAGTGATGCGATACCCCAGGTTTTGGCAACGGTGTAGCTCTAACAGGACAAAGTAATTCTGCTTTATACTTCATGAGTCTTAAACAAAAGAAAAAGAGAAAAAGAAAAAAAAAGTTTACCAACAAACTCTGTTCTTTGCAAAGAGGACGTGATAAAGGATGGAAGGCTCTGCTGATCTTTGTCCCTTGCTGATGAGAGCGAATCCAGTTGTATGGAGTATCGCAGGCTCAGCGTGGAAGTGTTCTGTATCTGATGACATTCATTCACACAACGTCATTTTCATTAAGAAAAACGATTCTCAAGCCTGTAGGATCCATGGTTTGTGAACTGGCTGAATTGATTTTGCTGCATTGCTGCACTATGTACCCAGATGCCACTGAAAGCACGCGCTATTGCCACCCACAACATGCCCTGTCAGCCCCCGGCCCCCAGCAACAGGGACCAGACTCCTTTTAAAAATCTTGCATCATGTAATGTATTTTGGTTACTGACATACTTAAAGCCAAAATCTGAGAGGAGAAAAACTATGCTTAGATCTTGACCTGTTTCCGAGTCTGGGGGAATGTGCAGTACCTGAATGAGTGCATTGGAGTTAAACTGCCCCAGACCGGACCACGGCAGACCCTCACGTGCTCTTTGTAGCAGCAGTTCTGCATTTCACCCGGGTACCTTTGTCACTGCTTTGTGTGCGTGCTGCGCAGCCTCAGCTGTGACAGCAGTCATGGGCAGAATAAAGAAAGAGGGCAAATGTTTCTAACCGTGGTAAAAGCAAAGCCATGTCTGACTTCACACCCCTTTCACACTGACTAGATCTGTGGAGATCACCACACCGAGCATCTCTCATTTTCCATTACAAAGGTGCCAGATCTCTGTTTTTCTGTAGAGGCTGCAGGCAGGACAGAAGCAGCCGACAAGATCCTCCCAGCACAGCTTTGTTACCTTTGGCCTGAAACCCTCTCGGCACCACGCGCTTTTGAAGCGACGTTCTTTTGCCTGCAGTTTGCTACCCAGCCTTACATTCTGCTGGACTAGAAACTACAGAACTTCCTTACAAAAATGGGCTTCCTGGGTCAGCATCGAGGGATTTACCTTGAATGTGGAAGTCACCTTCTCTCTGGCTACGACATAGCCCATATGGAGTACTTCTTCCACAGAGCAAACCGTCGATGGCATCACCCCATGACCCGTGATACTGAGGGTTAGATTGGTTTTTGTCGTCCTGACATCCAGCGTTTCAAAAAACTGCCAAGGGGATTCCTGTGTCAGCCCTTCTGCGGAAGGAAAACAGCCCCCACCCTCCACCCACCCCCCTCGCACCAACGGGCTGACACTACAGAACTTCTGGATTTAGCGCACAAAGATCCAAACATTGGGAAAGGCTATGCACAGGCAACCAAGCTTCTCTTGCTGACTGGGATGAGGCTGTAGAATAGCAACAGGTGTCTATTGCACAGCCCGTTACATCTCTCTGTCCCTCTTCTTTTTCCCCATTAATGTTGTATCTCTTACTCACCCATTTACTCTCATTTGGACAAAAAGAGATGATGAGGGCTTTATTTTCACCTGGCTCAAGCATCTCAACTCGTCTGACCAACAGGAAGGGACCATTGGGATTCAGAACTGAGAATCCCAGCTAAAATAGTGCAGCTTAAGGAAAAAAAGAGTTTATAAACAAAGACTGGGGAAAGAGATATAAGGACAGGTTCTAAGTATTGTTCAGACCAAATATGTATAAACTAACCATCTATAAGCTTTTTCAGAGATCAACACCTAACTCAGAGAAAAGAACTAATTATTTTTTTTTCCCCCCACAGAATTTATACAGTTGCAAGACTCTTTTCCAGCTAATAAGATAGCCACATAATTTTATTTTCAGGTTTTGCCTGGACCGGCTCATTAACACCCTAAGAGCCAGGGACATGCCTTTTCCTACATTATCCCCCACAGTTTAACCCAGACAAGCCAGCGTAGCAGCCTCTTCTTACAAGGTATTCAGGAATTCAGAGAATCAGTGTGCAAAAAAGAGGAGTTGTGCTGCTTCACATGTACATCATCCTGTTTTGAAGCTACAGCTTTGCCATCAGTACCTGGCACTCTTTAGAGAGTGGTTAAGTGCTTCTCAAGTTTGGCTCTAAGCAGAATTATTTCCAGTGAAAAGGGTGGAATGGAATTAGCTTTCCAGCAGGTCACCTGGGCTCGTCCAATATATTCTTCATGTCACCTGCTGCCTCACTCTGAAAGATGTGTGTTAAGTCTGAAGTGTGCTACCTCCTACTTATTTTAGTGTCAAACAGTTCCTCCTACAGATAAGAGAGTCAAATTAAACAGAAGATGAATGGCAAATGAACTTACGTGTTCCAAACAAGGATACTTCCAGCTTCTCTGGGGAGATATTTTGTATTGTAATTCGCTTAAATGTTCTGTGGCCTGACAAGAATAAAAACATTTCAAAAAGTGATGATGCTCACTCATGCACTACCTTTCCTCCTTTTTACCTATGCTTCTACCTGGGCCAAACATTCACCCCATTTCTATGGCTAGTACTCTAGTCAACGCCCTCCAAAATACTTTCAGATTTGGACAGTCACTTGTAGAGCTTCCGATGCCATGTTTTGGAACCAAGTCTGCTTTTTTACATGCCTCAGCTGGCCAGACAGGCTCCTAATTTTCCACCTAAGTACCTATCCCAGGACTAATTTCTATACTGACATTTGCAAATCAACTGAACAATGTAAAAAGCAAACACACAAATCTGTGCTGAGAAGAAATTAACATCAGACAAAAGAAATCAAAGCTTGAATTAAAATTTCATACCTACTGCAACATCACCAAAATTGACTGGGTTTTTTCCATTATCTGAAGTGACCACAACAGATGGCGCTACAGCTGGACAGTGCAACTCCAAATACAAAGTGTTGTAAGGGCTAGAGAGATAGTAAAAGGATATTTGCTCTTGGATCATACAAAAATAAAAACTATTGTCAGAAATCTGTTCTTACTCTGTATCACAGGGTATCAATACATTGGTATTACAAAACAATAAGTAACTTCTGATGGCTGACTTGACGTTCTGTATGCCCAAGCAGAAAGATGAACTACATCTGGCTTAAGTTTTTCATAAAATTACTCTTCAGGCTGCTTTGATATTAATGTGTTTGATTCTTATCCAACTAGTGGATTGTAAGCATGAGTTTCTACCAGTGACCTATGAAATAATTAAGATCAAAAAAACATTTTCCTCCCCAAATGACTAAATTAACATGCCCACCATTTCCCCCTCAAATTTCTGAACTATCATGAATTGCAAATACCTGCAGCTTAAGTTTTCAGGGCCTTTCGTTTCATCAATACGTCCACTTGCAACAAAGCACGGTATGATGTATTTTTCAAACTTCCCACTGAAATTCCTCATCAGGGAGGCCTGGGCTGCCATATAAGCATCAGAACTAGAAAATCCAGGAATAAGAATCATCTCAGTAAGTGAGAGAGCAAGAAAAGAAAAAAAGGCAAATAAATATCTACTGAGCTATTTGTGTTTACTGTTTCTTAGGCACACATTCAAGATGGAACAGTGAAACTAAGCGACTGTCTTGGTGCAGTCATGGACTCACCCTACTAAGTAGTCTGATTTTCTCACCAAAAGAGAATAAAAATTATAAATCCAGATAATAGAAGTTATATGAAACACTGCAAAATCCTCAATACGATTTCCTTATGTTGAATACATTAGGTATTCCAGTGTCTTCCTGTACTTCTACATCATTTCAATGATGTGTGAAGACATGATCACATTTCTCTAATGCAATATGCCAAGCAACACTTCATAATGGGTGTTTTAAAATATAAATTTTATTTTTATGACATGTACTGGAAGTATTTAAAAATTACAATTAACGGATTGCAGTGAACTTGGGATTTTAGTTAAAAAATATCTAGCATCCAGTACAGCCAAATGTCTGATGTTTAAACATATATTTACTTCCAAACACTTCTAAATTCCTCAGATTAGGCAGAAGCATGGTTCTAAAAAGTTGAATTATATGCTAAATGTGGGACCTCAAGTATCAGGTTTTGCATCTAAGTATCTAAATCTGTAGACTGCACATGCTACCAATGTTAGTTCTCACTGAGGTACACGTCCTGTAAAAGGACTATTTAAAATGCACATTTCCAGGACTGAAGATGACCATGACTAATATTGACAGACTGCATAAGCCCTCAAAAAAGGGAAAAAAATATCAACCCACACCCACTGATATGGGCCATCAGATGGCTTCTGTCTGGGATGATTCAGCTCTGCTAGACCTCTTCAGACAAGGTGTATGCGTAGTAATCCCCTTTGGTAACTGAGTTGAGCTTCCTAGTTGCCCTTCAAAATAATACCCTTGTTTGCTCAGCCACATACCCACAGAGCCACATCTCAGGCTTTCTGATATATTCTTTGAAGTCTTCAATCCGTCTGATGCATAAAGGGATTCTGTGCCTTACATGAGAGGGTACAGCTGTGTGGCTTAAAAGCAGTCCTAATTTTGGAAACAGCCTTTGCAATACAGCGAAAGCTATTTCTTCTCTACAGTGTGCTTGCTCGTCTGCCTATAGGTTTTAGTAGATTTATTGAACTACTTATAAAGAGAATGTTGTCCACATAGTACAAGGTGCGTTTGTCGACTTACTCAGGCTTTAACTCTTCGGATTTTGGTTGTTCAGAACTGTTTAGAGAAGTCAGGTATTTACTGCCCTCATCCCTTACAAGCTGTCTGGAAGACTGCCGCCGGGTAATGGAAATGCTTAATTTCTTCCCCTCTCTCTTTTCATCTTTCTTCCTTTTCTGCAAATACACACAGAGAGGCATTATACACTGAGGGTGTAATCCAATCAAGACATCAATTTACAAATACACAGGCCCTGGCCCAAGGAAACAGATCCTAAGAGTTTATGGAGTGCACAAAACAAGGTAACAGCAGTACAATTATGGTTACAAGCCACAGACAACAGTAGTTATTACATATATTTCTAATAATGTAAAATTAAGTTGAAATGGACATATTTACCCCATCTTAAGAGTTCTACTACTGAAGCACATGAGTAAAAGACTGTATCTCTTATAGGAAATGTACCTATTTATCTCATAATTAAAGACACCCGTAAGTGCTCACATAAATTAACTGACCCACAGCTCTGCATATAAAGTTCATGTATGCTGTAAATTGGCATAAGGTGTAGGAACTTTTCTTTTTTTTAAGAGTACCTGCAGTTAGCATTTGCAAGAAAATCTGCTAAGGATCCTTTTGAAATTGCTAGCATGAAATTAAATTATTGTTCAGCAAGGAGACTACACATTAAGCACAACAGTACCTTCATACTCTTGTCTTTTATAGGCAGGTCTTACAGGGATCATGAGTTTGGGCTTCATTAATATGCAAATAATTTTATGATAAAAATACCATCCAGAGAAACAAATATCTGGAAGTAACAGACCAACAGCATGTGCTAGTTCTTAGCATTCCTTACTTGTATTTCTGCCCCCATCGCAGCTGCTCTGCAAAGCCTCCGAACTGCCTCTTCTCTGATTAGCTGATCTGACAATGTTGGTCTGAAGGACACTTGAATCAAGCTTTTCTGGGAGTGCGAGAGCATACACAAGAGCGATAGGCAAAAATTCAGCCCTCATACTTGCATGACACCTACAAAGCTCAATAGCAGCAGACACATGAGAGCAAAAAAATTAACAAATAAAATACAATTGTTTTGCCAAGTGAGTAAGACGATCCCAAGGTCAGTTGGAGCTTTTTTGGAACTCTGCTATGTTACAGTGGGCTGGTTTTACATGACCAGTGTTTTTGATATTTAAACACTCTTCAAATAAATCACAATGACAACAGTGGGGAAAGAACATTCAGGGTGAAAATTCCCATAAAGCATTAGCCAGGTGTGATGGTTAACCCCTCACGTGTTTGATTTCAAACATTACAAACTATTGTAAAAATTGTCTTTTGCCTTGTTAGCTTAAAAGATTATGTCCAACGTCAGACTTTCAAGGGGAAGAAGTATTCCAAATCCACCATTGGGTTGAATTTCAACAAACTTCAAAATGGCAGGATCAGAAATTATTGCGGGTAAAATAAGAAAGTATTAGCTTATTAGCTAAATTATCAAAATTACAAAATATTCCATCTACTCTAATAATAATTTCTGGTTTCAGCTTCATTTACAAGTGACAGCATTTGTGAGGATGTAGATGATCAAAAGATTTGGCAGAACCCTCGAGGTTTAAAGTGAATTTACCTTCCCAGGCAACACAGTTCCAACAGAAGGTGCAATTGTCACTGGACAGTCTTCTGGCACACAGAATTCAAATGAAGCGGGTCCAACCGGGGCAACTTCCCCGTTGCCAGTTCTGGGGACAGCATGAGTAAAGGGGTTGACGCTCACACGGGAGTTCATCACATACAGTGTTGCTGTAGACACACCATTTAAAGCTGTTGCAGCAAAGCGAACTAAGGAATGAGACAATTCAAGAGGTGGGTGGACTCCAACTGCTTTGCATGACAGCTTGAATTGTCTAAAAATAAACACATGATAAATTGTCTCAGCATAAAATAGTCTCTTAATCAGCCCGGAAAATAGGGAACTAATCCTGTAGTCCCTATTTAAGCAGAATTTCAAGCTTGCAATGGGAATTTTGCCTAAAGATGAACAATAATACTATCTATTTTTAATGCACAATTGGCTAGAGTCCCTGCTTGAATTCTTCCTCTGTGAACTTCTGGAAATACATCCAGTCAAATCAAAGTTTATGCCATCATTATTTTAGTAGCATTAGCTTAACGTATGAAACATTTTTACAAAAAAGATTCCTTCGGCAATTCAGCTGAAAAAGGAAGCAGGGCACAGCAAGTGAAGTGACCTGGGGCAAGCCTGCAGCTTGGATAAGTGACAAGGATAAATTTCAGGAAAAGCCATCTCAGTAAAGACAGACGTAAACAAAGGATGAAACTAAGAAGCACTGAGCAACCCTTGTCAACTGGAGAATCCTTACCTGCCTCACATTTTTATCCTAGCCTTTCCTCTTCAAAGCAGGCAGGGATTTAATTTCGGAACTAGCTTACCAGTGGAAATCCAGTGTGATTTAGACTTCTAGATTACCTACCGGTTTCTTAACATACCTATTAATCTCTGACTTGCAGGTTAGTTCAAAGCTGTACTCTTTGGCCTTGTTAGCTTTAAAGATTATATCCAACGTCAGGCTTTCAAGGGGAAGAAGTATTCCAAATCCATCACTGGGCTGAATTTCAACAAACTTCAAAATGGCAGGATCAGAAATTATTGTGGGTAAAATAAGAAAGTATTAGCTGAATTATCAAATTGTTAATAAATTAAAACAAGACATTACTGGCAAGATAAGAAAAAGTTGTTTTTAAATCTACAAATGTCAGAGGAACAGAAACCTTCTACTGAGAAGCTTTCATCTGAGTTAGTGACTAGCGTCTGACTGACGTGCAGATTTCTCATCTCAACGTAACTTGAAAGGCATTAAATCCATTAACTCAGGCTTCAGCGGAATCTCTTCTCCAGTTTCTTACCATCTATGGTAATCACCATTCCCTAATGATGTTTATTTACTCTTCATAGCCAAATGAATGAAATATGATGAAAATCTCAACAGTTCTCCCTGTGTCTTTGAAGAGCTGATTCCTCTGTGGTGTGCAGATACCACAGCAACAAGTACCAGTTCAATATCTATAAATGTATACTGGTTTGTGTTTGAGCTGATGATCATTCACGAATGTCTCCCCATCACATTTTAAGCTAATCATGAAAGACATACTGTGAAGTAAAGATTTAATGAAGCTGAAGATACACATTTCTTTTAGCTATCTCCTTGATTTTAATCCCTAAAATGGCAGAGAGAGGGAGAACGCCTAATTAAATGTCAGGTTCCTCTAGCTCTGATTCCAATATGCCAAACCATTTCACACTGCAATCATCATGCTGTTATGAAGCTTGAACAGCTAACTTTTTGGGGAAAAAAAATAAAACATCAGTAGACCTAGCCCACACGAAACTGGCAGCTCCTGTGATTAATTTAGCTTCCGTGTCAATTTACAGTAAAAAAAGTCAGAAAACACCTAGGCTTGGGTCAGGGGATGGCTCCCAACACACAGTTTGGCCATGGCCATCCTGCTTTACAAAGTGCTTAGGTGCTTGGATGCAAATTGTGCGATATTCCTCAGCCTCAGCCACAGCGACATCCCTAAGCCTGGTGTATTTAGTAGTGTAAGTGACCTGTGAGTCTGAAAGACAAGTGCACCAGGTATTGTTGGAAAGACCAAGTATCCTAATAGGATAAAGTCAGCCTAATGACGTTACGTAGGCGAGAACTGTAATGGCTCCTCAAAGGTGTTCATACTGCTTGGAAAATGCTTAGGGTATAGTAAGATGAAATTTACACAAAGCAGTACCAGAACTAGTCTGCGTGCTTCCACAGTGCTGAGGCAGAGGTATTTCCATGGGTTTGCAAGAACCAATGGTGATTTATTTACATTCACATTGAAACACGGTTTCATAACAATTACATGTATTTTGATACAAGAAGAGGTGTGTGTGGGATAACTACGTACCTCTGGAAGCCCCACAAATCCAAACTCTTGCGGCAAGATAGATTTGTTTGTTATCCTGACATTTGCCTGCACAGCTTCATGGATCGTACAGAATCCAAAATTTATTTGTGATGGACTGATTTCCAAATCAGAAGTAGTAACAATTGCATGGACAGTAAAATTAACTTTTTTAGCCTGAAACAAATGCAAGAGCACAGGATAAAAAAATCCATCTGTAAGGGCAGGATTTAAGTGAATTGTCATCTGAAAAGATAACAGCAAAAAGTTATTCTACTCTATGTTGACAATAACATGTGTAACATGTCTACATAACAAATGTAAATATCTATCTAGGCCTCCTTGTTTTCCAAAAATAAGCAGTAGGAAACATCTCTTTGATAAGTAAAATTAAAAAAAAAAAAAAATCTGTATCGCAAATTCCACACGCTACAATGGAATCACACCTGCATCTTCAGGAAAACGTAAACTGCAAGAATATGCTGCACCTGCAGTACACATCAGAATACAAAGATTGTGCTATGGTATCTAATCACTCTCTGGTACGAAATAAGCTACTGGGGAATAGATGAGCGCTAATGAGAAAGGATGTACCTTTCTACACTGTAAACATACTGACCAGAAGAAACCATCAAATCTGTATTATCACTTTAAGCACCTTTTATTTGTTGAAGTCCTATGATAATAGTAAAGAAGTAATCTAAGATTAGGTATCACTACGTGAATATTCACTAAAATTATTTCATCTATTTTCAGTCTGATAACCAGCATAATTAAAATCACTAACTTTATCTGCAATCAGTATTGTCACTGGGACTTCCAGAATTCTTGTTTCCTCATTAAAATAGCTCCCTGCATCTTCAGGAAGAGAGTGCCTGAAAATCAAAAATACATTGTTTCATAAAAATATTCTTACTGTCTTTTAGCTAAGGGGAATAATAAAGTTTTCATGGATGTATTTCTGAACAAAAAGTAAAAAAATCAAACCAGATACTTAAGGTCTAAAGGTTTTATTATTCACAGCTTTTATTCTTAACACAGTATTTGTGCTCAAATAGGAGCATTCTCACGTATAACTGGATAAGCGTCAACTCCAATGCTTAACTAAAACCTTGTATGCGAATACTAGGGAAAATGGTGGAAGAAAAAGCCAATCAAAAATTAGTGACGTATGAAGTTCCACCTTCTGACCAAGAAAAAGAAGATGCAGTCAGATCAGAAATATTACGGACTTGTCCCAGATTTCCTACACAACGGCATACCTTCAGCCAACCTGCCCTGGGCAGGTACACACGGCTTGCAAGGGTGCAAGGAAGGTAGAGCAATTGAGCTTGCGTGTTAATGCTGGATTTTTTTATTTTTAAAGACAGGATCTCGCACACAGAGCAGCTCAGGGCAGTTACTCACAGAGGCCTGCATCCATTTATCCTCCTTTCAAATGCCATCCAGTCATTTAACATTCTGAAAAATTTACGGCTTACTTTATAATTGGAATATAAGCTGCCTGCGTCTTTGCTGCAACCACAGCACATACCCAACCCAACCCTACCCAACCCAGGCAATCGTTTCCTTTTGACACTGATGTTAGTTAATTACCAGCCAGTCTGCGGCAGAACCAATTGTATCGCATAGCACAGAGACCTAAATAAAGTGAAACAAACTTGGGAGACCAATAGTGTCTGATGATATACCAGATCCGTAATTTATAAGAAGTACGTGGGGCTTCTGTAGCTGAAGCATCTTGCCATCATAAGCTCAATTTCAGAGCTTCAAGCCAAGACAATACAAAAGCTCCAGCATTTTTAGCTTTACTGGTCTATTTATAGTGTCTTACAGCATCCGAGTGAATTGCTTCATATTCTTAGGTCTCCACAGTGATCATGTTCCTACTACTACTACTGGAATTACATGCAATTTTTAAATGTATTGTTAAAGACTAGTTAATGACCAGACAGCACCCACTCAGTCACCATGGTGATCCAAAATCCCGATGGCTGCTATTTTGCAAGTCTGAAATGTGACTTTAGAAGGTGATTTTCCAAGGTGTTGCTAACTTATTTAAAGATAGCAAGGTAGGAATAAAGTACCAGCTTTCACTTTGTCACAGGACATTAGAATAGGAGAAGAAATTCATCTATTACAAAATAATTCAGAGGCGGTAAAAATAACTGTTAACTGTACGTGCACAGTGATGGACTCTAAATTAGCTGTTAACGCCTTGGGGAAAAGACACTGAAATCCTTCAGACAGTTCCCTGAAAATGGCATCTTCATGCTTAAAAGCAATTAAAGAGAAGCATAAAAGACAAATCAGATTTAGACTGCCAGCATCTGCAGGACTAGCTCCAAATGCAGAAAACCTAAAAGACGTGGTATTTGGGAATTCTGAGAGTCAGCAGATTAGAGAACAAGTAAACAGAGAACGTCTGCTTCAAACACCCAGAAAGTTATGAGTGTTGTAACATCTGATCAAGCATTTCAGTGTGCGCAGAATACTCGGGAGAACTTCCCAAGCCTCCAGGTATCTATCTGTTCCCTTGGTATTGCTGAATGAGTGTTTCTTTTTACTTTTGTGTTACCTGCAATATAGCTTTTCTATTACTACAGCTTATAGCACTGAGGCAGTGAGGAGGCACTTACAGAAATGTATCACTCGCTCAGGACTTCGCACCAGCTTGTAGCAAGCTCAGCTTCCCTGTCACACATGCACCCCCCCTGTGCGCTGGGTCTTTTAAAACTGATCCGTATACTGAAACAGCCAAATACTTATTTGTGTATCAGAAATGCCTTAATCTCATCAAATCTCCTTTCTGAAGCTTCCCCATTTTTCAAAGGAAGATTAATGTTCTAAATCCAAGCTATGCTTCTATCCACTCAGTACGCAGCACAGTGCTTTACAGCATCCGAAGTTTAGGAACTGAAAAATGTCACGATAATGGTTACTGTTGTTGTAATCTGATCGGATTTGAGATGTTGGAAGAACTGTAAATACTTCCAGTTCTTTGAAAACTAACCTGGTGAAAATTTCAAAATCAGTGATTGCCTCTCAGTTTAGAATCCAGAGACACTGAGCACGTCAGAGAAGACCCAAATATACACTTACATCAAAGGGACTACATAACCTATATGAAAATAGCAGCAGGTTTGCAGCAGCAATCAACGCAGAAGCTGCTGAAGCACTTGGCTCTACACCAGAATTAGGTTTTATATCATTTAATTTATATTTGAAAAGAAATGTCCTGTTAAATTCTTTAGGATGGCAATGATGAGGTAAATAAAACTAACAGTGATCAACAGAGGCTCTTGTATTTAAATTTTTAAAAACCAGAACTCTTCGTTTCCAGTAACTGAGTTATGTTTGTATATGTCGATGTGCCATGAAATGGAGAAACTTGCTGGGATAAGGCTTTTAGCATCTTAGAAGACGTCATATAAATTGCCACATGAAATTCAAGACCAATACATCCATATTTTGAAGAAAAATGTACACGGGCAGGAGAGAGAGAGGAACAGGAAGCCCAACCATTCTTACCTTAATTAGCAAGCACAGAGTTCTTGTCCAGAAATTATTTAATCAGTGATCCGTGAAGTAGCCACCTGCCTAGATAACCTCTCTCTCATATGAGAATAGCTTCCCCACAGAAATGGGAGCAGCCTACCAGGAACGCAACTGCTAAGATTTTCACACTACTGCTGTCACCACAGGAGAAGCATTTCCTCACAGGTATGTGATCCAAGTTAATTTCCTCCTTGAGCATCTGGCAACTTTTAAGGGGGAGAGCAGGGGGGAGCGGAGGCCTGCCTTGACACCAGCAGCGTGAAGTCCAGCCTGCTACGGTGTGAAGGAAAAAAAAAACCCAACTCTGCTCTGGTTTTCCACTGACAGCTTCCTACAGATATTGTCTTAAATACTGAAAAGATTAGTGTCGTTAGATTACCTGGGCAGAAACTTAAGTCGCACACTGAAGGATGACTGAGCTTGAATGTAACCTGTTTTTGGAAGCAGCTCCATGTGCTTACTCAATCCTTTGCATACTTCAAACTTCAAACGCAGCGTGGCTTTTGCTCTGCAGACAGATCAGACATGCCGAGGTGGCTGTGAGGCCGCCTGCACAGCCACCTCAGCAACATTTGCTCTTGGAGTTTGGTTTCCTCCCACCTGCACCCTCGCACCTCTGCTCTACATTACCATTATAACAACTGTAGGTACACCTAGCTGTATTTCAAGAAATATACACAGCTGATTGGAACATAAGTGCAGCACAGCAGTAAGTCAGATCAGGGGAAAGTCAAAGCCAAATTATTGTGAAATATCAGATAATTATTTGCTCCGAGCATAATTTCCTCTGACTGAATCAATAGGAATGACTCACGTAATGTTTGAGACACCTAATTGATCCTAGCTGCAGCAGAGAACCCACTCAAGACTCAGAGTAGTCTTGTCATGCTGGATCTAGGTTATGTAACAATCGCTGGTGGGTAGGACGTAACAAATAAAAACCTGTTATTCTGTCTAAGAAACAGAAAAATGAAGACCAGCGACCCCCAAGTGGGGCCAAGGGTACCTAGATGCTGCTTAAGCGGCTAACAAGCACTTGAAGTCCCAGCCTGTAGTCAGAAGAATCAAAACAATGAACCTGGAAGTGCAAAACACACCTAAAACATCAACACGTACCCGGTTTGTGAATTCCATTCATCCTCTTTGTCATAATTATCTCAAAATTTCAATACCAAAAATTAAGCCTGTACAGGCAGGAAAAGAACCCTCAGACTCAGGGGCAGGGGGGAGGCAGGCCTGTCTTATCCCATAAATGCACTGAGAACACTGCTGCTGTTGGTCTTTCTCCCCAAAACTGTGGTGACTTTTTGAAACAGATGTGAATTCACAGCGCTCTTGTAACTTTCCCTCTAACAGCAGAGATCCTGCAGGGCTAGAAGTCATAGCGTGGCTAAGCTGAGACTGCCAGTTCCTCTGCTAAAACGTGTGATCAATCTGCCCTATGAATGGCATCTTGGAAGTTAGGAAACATCTCCCTGTTCGCTGAATTCTGGCCATATTATAATGCAGCAATAGCCACAGACCATACCTTGCCCTGGAATTGTATGTCTAAGTGCAAAATTGCCAAGCAATTTACAAATATTTCAGCTTGTCATTTTCCTTCTCTTGGACTGGTTTACAAGCTGCCAGTCCAGATGGTCTGCTCTAAATCAACAGCTATAGCATGTGGTACCGGGAGCCTGCAACGATTTCTGACTGTTGACAATCTAAAAGAGCTATATACTACTTCATTAAATCAGTGCAGATTATAACCTGCCAAAGAAATTACTTTTCAAAGCGATTTATACTGGACAGGATTCTGATAAGAAGATACTGCCACCCTTTCTGCTGCTGCTTTACGCTTTCTGATTACTGTATTCTATGTGACCAGAAAAAAAGCCCAAAACCCCAAACCAACCCAGTATTAACTAACATTCTGCGATTCTACTGAGCTTGCTGGGGCACTTAAGTGCCAGAGCACTTGAAAAATTGATCTGCTATTTATGCTGTAGACTACAGTGTCATCGATTGCTGCAGCAATAAGATATAGGCAAGTTCTTTATGCTCTGCTGTCAGATGTTTGTGTGTACTGGAGCTGGACAAAATGCTATTCTAACCCATCATCTCCCTTGGGTTGGGGTCAGATTTTGCCCCAAAAATCTGAAGAATTATCTCACTACGAGTTTTAAGGTTGTTTGGGGTTTTTCCGATTGTTTTTTGTTTGTTTGTTGTTGGTTCTTGGTTTTTTTGCTATAACTAGTTAGGGATTGGAGCAGAAATTTGTAAGAATACTCCTGAAGAGCAGCATTATTTAAGTATCTCATTAACACTTAATTAAAGTACCTGCGTTCTGGAAGTTATGCCAATAAGATTTCACATCTACTGGCTTCAAACTTCAGTTCTCACTAGCGAAGGCATTTCAGCAGCTGTCAGACAAGCAGCCTTTTCAGCTGGGCTGCGGCAAGTTTACCTTTGGGCTCCCTCAAGTGAGTGGCTGCTCCCAGTGTTAGCTCAGACAGAGCTGTAGTAACTCTAGCTGATACACAGCTCCCATGTGCAGCCACTGTAACAATCTGTTACCTTTGGTTGTATCCTGACAGCAGTTTGGGCGCTTCTTTGCTTCCCTGATAACTGTCCTGGGCTCGGGATCCTGGGTCTGTGTGTAGCTCCAGACCACAGACCCTAGTGAGAGGACCTTTCCCCAGTTTTTCACTATCACAATTAAAATGCAGCAACTTACTACTCTAACTTAAGAAATTTTTCTTGACTGATAGTAGTTTATAACTATTTTCAGCAGTTTAAATTCATTCTGTTTGAGAAGTGGTTTGACATGTACCGTGTAACAATGAGGAATCCTCTTTGATACACGCTACATAATATTTTCAGTAGCTACTAGAGGAAAAAACTTCTCAGGCATCATGTCTGAATGACAAAATGTATCTACTTTTGCAGCATAAAATGTTGAGAGACGTGATGTTCCTGCACACTAAATACTTTGAATTTCAGCCCAAATGACTGTGTAACAAAGAAAATTTTCCTAACTGTGGAAAATTGGGTGATAAATCAAAGACTTGATTTGCCAAGGTACGAAGGCCAGTATACTGCGTATTAAGTGCTCTTAATTTAGTGAAACTTGGCAAAGGATCAGCAGGATTTTTCCCTCAGTTGAGAAGTTTTGCCCTAAGCAATTTGACAGCTTCTATCTTTGGGATCCCCTTGAAATCTTAAGTTTTCATTAGGAGAGTTATTCTGCTTCTATACTTGCAAGTTTTATCCCTGGGTTATCTAGACCAAGTAAAATCACTTATATAACAACTTGTGCTTGTCATATCTGTAAGCTGAATTTCTGAGATAACAGCTTTACTCATTTCTTTCCAACTGTGAAGAATCTCTGCAGTCTGTAATTCTGGTAAGAGGTTTAGAATGGATGCCTTCTACAGAACCAATCTCTCCCCCACCCTCTCACAAACCCACCCCAACCCTATTTAAAAAGAATCTAAGAAATGCAAATTGTTAAAATAAGCGCTCAATAGTGACTGCATTAGGTGGAGAGAAGACACCCAGCACCTGAAGACAACTGAGTAAAAGATCATACAACTACCCTCTAATAGCACAAAATCTCTGGCAGCCAATCAGCTGAAATATTATCTTTATATTAGAGTGCAAACAGAACCAGTCTCCGGACATCACTGACTTGGACTACAGAAACACCCAGACATTTTATCCCCTGCACATTGCTATTTGGTCACTAGCTGTGTACTCACAAGGTATCTGTCACTCCAGTGCAGTGCTAAGGCCTGTATGGGTTAGGAAAAGTTGTATCCTTCCCATTTTATGGTAAACACAAAAGGACTGACACGAGTTATCCAGCATTGTACTCCAAATCTGGAAATACTGGTGACTGACCTTCTCAATAAAGAACAGTTGGCATGCGGCTGGCTTCCAGACTGTAAGTCTCCCATGGACTTTAATTAAAGGTAAAATAGCTGAGAAACAACAAAATACTCTTTCCTAAATTTTCCTGGCTGAAGCAATTATACCCAATGTGCACTTAAGTTTAGACTCATTTATCTCCCTAATGCTCAGTGTGCAAATCCCACACGATGGAACTTGGTGGGGCTGCTGTTCCCGAGGAACTTGACAGTTCTACCATAGAACAGGTACAGCACAGGGTATCTTGCAGCAGCATGTATTAACCCAGATACTTCATAGCTACGGCTAGTCTTGGGAATCTGGGAGCGTAGGGTACCCAATTCCAATTTCCACAGCAGCGTGGAACTTGGAGGACTTTCAGGATGTCCTCCTGGAACACCAGAGAAAAACCCAAACTGTTCTTCAGCTTCCTGTGACAAGATGGGTCTGGCATCTCAACAACCACAACAGAATCTCAAGACATCATCTAGTAGCTGAAGATCTCATTATTTAGCCATAGCAAGGCAGCTGCGAATTAAAGGGTAGCTCACCTGCTTTGAATGACAACGCAATCCTGATAGAGTCGGTCATACATACAGATCTTTAAATCAACGTTGGGATTGGGCACCCAAACCGGCACATCAACAGAAACCCCAACGGCACTAAAGCATAGCTGTTAATACATAAATCAAGAGTGCAATTATTTTTGTTAGTCTCAAATTCTTACTGATCTAGACAGAACAAGACTTTCTGCTATAAACTAGAGCTGAATAAAATATTCTAGTATTCATATTGCAACAGGTTCTTTAATTAGGCAAATCATTCATAAAATAAAACCTAGGTGTTATGGTGTCCCAGCAGGAAAAAAAATTGTACTTTGATTTCAATTCTTTGATAGGGAACATGAAGGAATTGCATGCATTGAAAAGAAATATTTAAAGTGCATCTAGCTTAAGTGAATATGCCGTAATTCACAAACTTGAGAGACTGCAGCTTGTTTAGCCAGCAGAGCAATGCTGTAACAGCAGCAGTGCTGCACTTGCTGTAATGACCTCAGGTCTGACAGCAGTGACCACATAGCTCAGACTTGGACAAAATGACCCTGCAGGAGCAGGAGAGGGTGCCCACAGGAGCCTTCGGTACGCATCTGCAGCTCCTTTTGTAGACTACTCCATCTGTAGACCGTGGAGAGAGCCAAGACTGGCCTACTGAGCTTCTTGGAAATTTTTCTTTTTTTTTTTGGCAAGCTTCTGTGAACTGTTCCCAGGCAGAATTTGGCTTCCAATGAAGTGTAGAATCAAAATATGCTGAAGTGGTAACTAAAGTTGTCATCTCTTCCAGCTTTCACACATCAGTTTCACTACTGCATGCTAAATAATTCCAATTCTGATATATCAGAAAGAAAATAAACTACGTGGGTTGGGAATAGAGGGGAATTAGCTGTTTTCCAGTATGATGTCTGATAAAATGGGAATATCAGGATTATTTGCACAGAAATTTAAGGGAACCAACAAGTTTAACAACCATACTGCATCAGAAAGAAGGACCGTGATTTACAGTTACCTCCCACCAGAGCACATAATACTTGATCACGTGGTACCTCATTGTTATTACTTAGAACGTTCATAAAACATATCTGTCCTCTAACTCCTTCTCCTGTTTATAATATAGGATTTTTGAGCGCTCTCAATTCTTGGGAAAAGCAGAAGTAGGAGGACTCTAAACTCTTTTTCTACAGTGTTTTGAAGCAAGTCTTGCACAAAATCACTCACTGGTTTGCAGTCTGAGTTGTCAAACATGATCACAAACTCTGCCCGCACATCTCCAGGGATAGCTGGGACAAATATAATCTGAAGTTTGACTGAGCTGCGGGGTCCAATTTCACCTTCAGTAACCTAAACAAGAAGTAACATGTTTTTAATGAAAATACTATATTACTGTAGTTGGCTATAGACTGTATTGAAATAAAGAAGCATTATATACTCATACTATACAAACACTCTACTACACCTAGCTTGTAACTAGATAGAACACACTATGCAAGAGAAAAAATAAATAAATCAGTATTAGTAGCTCCCTAGGAGGTTTGTTGTGGGGAAAAGACTTGGCATGACACATGGTTTCGCAACGAATCTTACTGAGTCTCCCCTGTTACTGCAGGAGTCTGTATGACAGCTAAATAATGTGGTTTACCAAAGTGTTTCCATCATGTATTGGGGAATGTGTAACTAAAACATGGAGAAGCAGCCTTCTGCAGCCATTCAAAGATCTGCTCTGCTGATTGCAGCACTGAGTCCACCTGCCTTTCGTATGCATAAGAGGAAGCCATAAATGCTAGTACCACCAGGATCTGCGCTCTCATACCCACATTTTGTAATATGGCTCAAGTCTGACATTTCCCAGACATTCTTCCTGCCCCATCTTTTGTGTTGTCACCAGACTTTGTGTAACTACAGAACAACACAGCAGAAAAAAGTTTCACATACACACATACACACAGAGTTAAATTATGGAAAACGTAAATTTATACAGAATCTGTCAGCTCAAATAAGTCAAATAAGATCAAAAGAAAGGGCAAATGTGTCATGTGATTTCATTTAAAGAATTAATTGTGATATAGTGAAGTCCAGCGGGCTTGAAACTGATCATGCACCTAACCATTTCCCACCAGAGCCAAAGCAACGTATTTAATGTAGGCTTAGACTAGTGAAAACCTTGGATCCGTATCTCAGGGTATTCATTACCTTTCCAAGCATGATTTCCACTGGTGTTTCTTCAGGAGAAAGTTCCACTACATTATGTGCGTTGTCTGTGTCTAGATCTGATCTGGAATGTGATATATCTTGACCAAGTTGTTCTGGGGAAGAAAAAAAACCAAACCACAAACAAAATCCCACAGAATGCTGGATGTGTGCATCTAGTCACTTATCAAAAATAACAAACCGGGCAGAAGTACATTGATTTTGGTCAATATTACAAATCAAGTAACGTATGCCAGTGATGGGGAAACATAAATGTCTAGAAGGCGATTTCTGTTTGGCCATACAACTTTGCCCTACCCTAGAAGCCTACCTCAGGCACCTGAGCCTTCCACTACAGAACACCAATATTGATGTTTCAGTAGGACAAAGCGTATACTGGAGGTTGTTAACATCAAGGAACGCAAATTCAGCTGAAAGTGAGAGCTGGGCTTTAAGAGCAATTTCAGTGGGACAAAGCAAGGCAGTCTGGAGGACTCGCAACACAAGTGAAAGTGCTGCTTCACTTTATGCTCAAAACAACTGCAATAATAAGCACCTTTTAAATAAACAGTCTCCCACTAGGGCTTCAAAGTGCCTTAAACTAATGCATCACAAGAGAGATGAAGCTAACGCTGGACTCCATGGCAGTACTCAACTGCAAACCATATCCTTCACGTTAACCAGGAAAAAGATCAGAGTGTCACAAGGTATGTTAATGTGCCAAAGCAGTAGATATTTTTTTTTAAGGTCTGAAAACATCTTTACGTGTTCTTTGGAGACAGCTACTGTGATTTATGGAATCGCTCCATTTCACAATACAGATCCCAGATTTAAAAAAAGCAAGCCACCCACTACCTTTTCATGGAACTTTTAGTTTCCTGCAATTGGAAAGATCAACATCGAGACATAATGTTAAAGAATACAGATAATAAAGAAATCAAGAAAGTCTTTCTTCTACAAGACTGGATTTTATTAAGCACCTGGTAAACATCAGGAATGAGATGGAAAATGTCTGAGGAGGTTCATCTTTCTGCTTCCTTGTTCCTAGAACCACAGACTATAAAAATAAACCTGTCATGTGGATTTCTATTCTGAGAAGTGGGTATTCAGTTGCTGAGACAAGAATGATAACAATTTTGTAGTTTCTGTAAGCCAGTTGGGTTCTGTATTCTTCTGAGACTGAATTGTTGATCGCTAATGAGAAGTGAGATTCTCTGCTGCTTTTGATATAATGGTGTCAGTACATTATTTTTAGTCATTTTTTTGTGAGGCAGCATACAAAGAACTCTAACATTACTACCAGAGTAATGAACTGCTTAATTTACTGAGTAACTTTGCAAACTGAATTCCACAGTTCATTACAGGAAACCCTACAAATGGATAATGCTTGGCCTGGAAAACTGCACTGGCTATTTTCTAAGGTAGTCAGCTTACCTGCGGAACTACTGCTCCGGCTTGTCTCAGCTCTCTGCTGCTCCACCTGGGCAGCACAGCAGGTCACTTCCTTACTACCCTCAGGACAAACTTGTTCCTTCTTCTCAACTGCAGCTGTCACAGGACTATCGCTGTTTTTCTTTACAGGGACATCGTCACTGAAGTGTTCAGTAACCTATTAGAAAACAAAGAAAAAAGTATTTTCAACTGTGTCTGCTCATCTAGCTTGCATCGGCTCCAGTTTTATCAAGCAGTTGCAAATCAAACTTGTGTTTTCTTGCAACTGTTCCACATTATAAATGGAGAAGTGTGCTGCACTTTCTAAAAACTACACATTCTCCTAGACCTTTATGAACGAGCAGATTTAATTTTTGCTGGCTGCCCCAAACAGGTAAATAATACAACAGGAGCAATACAGTGTCAGTTATTTTACAATTAACAGAACTAACATTCTTCTCGTGGAAACACAGGCAGTTCTATGTCAAAATTAGGTCTGCTAAAACTAGACTTCCGTTTATTACACACCTACAAAGGACAGAATACAGAAGGGAAACCATGGATACAGACAGTGTTATTTCACAAATTCTATTATTTGAACCATGCTTTTAATGTAAGGATAATATATGAGTTGAAAACCGTGGCAAATAGCTCAGCAGTTTCACTGTACGTAGTATTTATTGTAATGTTTCAAATGAGACGTCGTGTCTTTTCTTGGAACTTAAAAATTTGCTAGATTATCAAGCAGAGAATTTTGAAAACCATCTGAGCCAATTGTTCTTCAGCAATCAAAGAAATTAAAAGACTGCACTGATGGAAAAAGGATAAAGACTCTGCACTGAGCTTACAAGAACATACAGGCACTTCATAAAAGATACATAGCCTAGTAGTGCTATTCTCTCTGGTCAAGGACCTGTGAAATCTATCTGTTTATGTGTACTACCTAGGCAACACTTGAGGAAAAAGGAACATTTATGATAGTGATATTCATCAACACCGGAATTACAAAACACAAGCTCCTACCACAGTGAGCGGTTCATTGCTGTTGGGGTTTTTTTGGTTTGCTTGGGTTTTTTTAAAATCTGAAAGTTTCCCCACTTTAAGAATGAACTCTACAACTTATTTAGCACATCTTCAGAGTTAAGTTGTTCAGACTACTCAAAAATCCGGCCCACAGTGCTGACATGCAAAGACAATTGTATGCATGCTTTCTTGTGTCTTTCACTTAAAACTATCTGCTACATGGAGGAGTACAACTGTTAGGATTCCTCCGTTTTCTGTCAGCTTTGAAACTGGCATGCTGTAGGAGCAACCATCAGGTCTAACACCACACATTTTGTCAGCTCTGCACCAAGTGTCTGAGTCTTGGTACATTTCTCCAGTCTCTGCTTCATTCCCACCCAGGACATTCCACAGGACACAGTATTACAATCATTTGCATTCATTCCACTATTGATTGGAGAGATCCTCTTCAATTTTTTTCACACTATTTATTATTGTTGTTTTCAGGCAACAGCCCTCAATGGGATTATTAGTCAAACGACGACAGCTCCTTCCCTTCTAACAACAGCTGTCAGTAACTGTGACTGTCCTCCTTTGGGCAGCAAGGGAAAATCACAGGCTAGTGCTCCCATTTGTCATTACTCCATTGCTAGTTTTGCAACTGTTAGCATTTCTCTTAAGTCCAGGAGTTGGGACTTTAAGTGACTCTGCCAGAATCTCCTCTTAACCAAAGTATTTTTTCCTAATTTTCATGGATGTGGAGAAGATAGAAATCATTACATAAATGACTGAAATGTTACAAAAAATTATCACTGTTAGTTTCCCCCCTACCCCCTAAATAATTTTAAATTACTTAAATTTAAATTTCTCTTCTGATAGTTGGGGATCTAACAGATTGTATCAAGACAGGCCAGCTCAAACATAAACAAACTACTAAAGGTTGGTGCAGATGATCTTCCAAAGCCCCCTCCAACCTGAGCTACGATTCTACCACACTTTGCAAAGCAGAATGTTTCTGTTGATTTAGGGAAATCCTTTTGAACCTACCATTCTTCCAGGAGAAGGTTTTTCTGTTGCTCTGCATGTACTACTGTCACCTGCTGACATCTGAACTTTGAATCTTGTTCCCAAAGCTCCACTGTTTGTCAGGTTGATGGTCCGTGAAATTGTCTCTCCCACCACATGGCTGCCGAAGTCAATGAGCTCTTTATCTAGTGCCAGCTGTAAGAAGATAAACCATTAATTACTACTGTCCTGAATAGTCAGTAATGTCAATTAAATGAGCATCCACCTTTTCAAGAATAAGACTTTACATTTCTTATTATCATTTCAAAGACCGTATCAAATAATGACATGAACTGCAGGTATCCTTCTGCCTTCTTGCAGCAGCCAACTCATTAAAACAATGTCATGTTAAACTGAGCCCCTTCCATCGCAGTCCGCAAGGGGAAAACCAGGCTAAATTCTGCTCATAGTAACAGCTTGCATAAGCCTTTAGGTCGTTACTCTGGAAATAGGTAATATTTATGTACCAATTCAGCACTGATACTCTTGTATTACAGAAAAATGGTTTTCCTAGCATCAAGCTGAGAAGCAAGCAGCATTTAACATCATATAGTGACTATGTATCAGTTTGTAACACATCCTGCCTTTTGTTTCTTTGAGCTATCGTGGTTTACAAGGAGTTTATGAAGTAATATGCTGCTTCATAAAGAATTTTTAATGATTTTGATAACAAAAGGCTTGTTATTCAAGTTCAAGCATCAAAAAGACAAAGGCAACTTGGTTGCTTGTTAGTATCCTGCTTACAGCTGAACTCTTCCCACTTTCAGGGCATAAAGAACAGGAGTTCCTGGGTGTAATCAGTGCCCCACGCTGGTATGAACTCTCTAGATGAAGAAAACTACTCCTCTGACCAAAGCTAAATGTGCTGGCTTGCAGCTGCATTGTGCAGACTCATCTTCAGGGTCTTCTAACTGGAAACCAACAGAGTCCTATACACATACTCAGATTTAAGATATCACATATTGCTGTAGGAAACTAGAATGATATCACAAGTGCTTAAAATGAAGCACATCCTTAAATATTTTACAAGAATGCTAATATAATAATTATAGCGCACTAACTTTCAGTTACTTCCCCTCTTCTATTTTCTGTGTAACAGATTGTTCATTTCCCTGTGCACAAAATTTTCAACATGTTGTCCGGTAAAGAAACTTTACATGCAATCCTATTCATTCAATTTACTAATATCTAACAATCACAAATTCCAGGAAGACACTCATATGTCTAAACACCTTTTAAAAATTATTTGTTATTATTACGTATGCTCCCAGCATGCCCCAGATTTTGTATTTCTAGTCTTATTCTGATACTGGGTGTCTCCTTGCATAATCTTTTCCCTCTAGCATTGTATATACTCATCTATAGTTTCTTTTGGCCTACAAAGCTACTCTTAGCTGTGAAGGAAGTAATTTAAAAACAAAACTGTTGCTTTTATCAAATACTTTATTCAAATTAGCTCATAGGAAGTTAGGGTATCTAAAAACAGTTAGTGCAGGCTGTATTTCCAACTCTTAAGAGTAAACATATTATCTTCTTCACCTAAAATTCAGTATAGACTTCTCAAAAGATTTTGAGATACTGAAAGGAAATGATACATGCTTTTGACAAATGCCAGAAAAGATAGAAAGATATTATGTGGTTTTTGTCTACATAGAAAACTATAGAATAAACTACTGCAGGTCTGGGATGGAATTTCCAAAAATTCCAATGAAAAAAAGATAGTTCATTTCCAGCCAGCGTTTCTCTTCCCAGTGTAACACCATGTCATCCACTTCTGAACAGAACTACTGCAGTCAACCCCAACCTGAAGTTAAAGCTACAGTTCATGGTTAAGTAAACCCATTAAGGTAATTTTGTATAAGGCTCACTGTAATCTGGGAAGCTAAGGAACGAATCATTTTCTGGAAAGAGACTCTCCATTTAGAAAATAAAAAAGAAAGAAATTTAAATATTTCTTGCTAAATATTTTCAATTATGTTTATGCTATCACACATTTTCTATTACTGTTGTTATACTGACTCTGAACATACTTGAAGTCACTTACAATGCATCTCTTGGGTGTACATTTCAGTGGAACAGAAAAAGAACCTGTCTGTGCCATAAACATTACTTCTCCTTCCAGGGTTTCATCTATCTGGAAAACAACAAAAAAACCCAAACCAACCAACTCAACCAAGTAATCTTGAATGATTCAGCCTGTGTAGCCTGGTGAAAAATATTTTCACTCATTCTGAGTAACATACCTATCTCTACAGATTCTACATTTCTGCTTTAAAATAGTTTTGGTAACTGCCTGGCTAAGTTTAGCTAGGCGGTATTATAGATCTTTTTGTTTGGAGCACGTTTCAAAACATAGTCCAAGAATACTTAGTGGCAGGCATTCTAAAATGTGTGCTCAGAATATGCCTTACGACAATTTAACAGAGCTGGAACATGCACGCAGTCGTCTATTACAACACTGCCTTGCCTAGGAATGTCGTTTCCTTGTTAACAGTTAAGAAATTAAATTAATGATGCTTTTAATCAGACTGCTGGATTATACTAGGATTCTCATAATTGTGTAACTTAGCACTCTGGTACACTTACCATTGGCTTAAATGTTACCACTAATTCACAGGACATTCCAGCAGACATTTTGCCGGGTGGGTCAAAACTGTGGAGATAATTAACATAAAACTCCAAATTAAAGCTATGTATGAAACATCCAGCTCCTACTCTGGTAACAATAGCAGATCTATTTTTTCCCCCCCCACTTGGATTAATTACTTGGAAAAGTCAGAATGAGTGACAGATTAATGAAAAGCTATAGAACCCTGCTGCAATTGTAAGACTACAAAGGCTGACTCTTTATCGAGGCTTTACTCAGAAAGCCTTACAAGTGCTTTTAAAAGGCAAGACTTACTGCCTTCGTGCTACAGACAAAGAGCCTGTAGGCAAACAGGTGAAGCTGAGGCTTGGTAATATCACCAAGAACAGGGTGGCCCAATCGCCTATTCAAACAGCGAGGAAGCTTCTCCTGTCACCCATTGAGCGTTGCTCTGTAACATCTCCCCTGTCCAAACAGGAAATTAAGTGGGGAAAAAAACCCAGAAGGTAGCTGCAAACAATTAGAGAATGTGCTGCTCACTGCAAACTGTATCAAAATTATCTTGAATAGAAACTGTCACTCATTTCAATGCCTCATTTCACGGTCTCTGTGATGCAAGCAAAATGCCCATCAGAAGACAAAAAATCTCACAGCTGCACTCTAAATGAAATTATCAAGGCATGACTGGAGACCTGTTCTGCCTGACGGAAACAGAAAGGAAGATAAGACAAAATAGATAAAAAGTTGTTAGCCGTGGGTATACCTAATCAAAGTGAAACACTGAAACAATTTTAGCAAAACAAAATGAAAACCAAAACAAAAGCAAGATGAAACATTTTTAAACAGAAAGGGGAAACGCTGTTCAGAGTTCAGGAGCTTAAAATGTGAACAGGAAAATAAGCATCTGTATAGTGACCTTCAGAACAGGTCACTAGCAGTTTCCCCTGAGAAAGACTCTAAGGAATAGCTCCTTTATTTCAAACGTTACCTTGATAAAATATTTATGATTTAGAGCACAGGCTGCCAAACACACAAACACACAGAGAACCACTATGCTAAGAATAGACCCTCATTGCATGAGGATGTAATAATGCTCATTTTAACCATTAGAATATAGTCTTTTATTAGCAAATGTAACATCTGTCACTAAACAGTTCTCAAGTAGTAAGTCTACAACTACCTGTGCAAATGATGCAGAGGACAACTGATACCATGGCAGCTTAGATGTACTGAGCATTTTCAAAAAGCTTGGTAAAACTGTTTTGTGACAAACAATTTATGTATGGTTCTACCAGAGAAAAGATAATCATTATACAGTGTAAGGACAGTGTCTGCAAATCTGATCTGTGCTCTTCAAATTATTAATAATATGACAAAGGTTAATAAGATCTATATGTTATTTTTGCTATCTATCTATCTATCTGACAAATGTATGGATGTCCAATTTACTTGAAAAAACATGAATTCATCCCTCAGACATTGAAGAATCATTGACTCTTTCTATTCACAATACGTAGAGTTTCATTTGTCTTTGGAGAGTACTTTGAAAGGCAATTATATCAAGGAAAGACCTAGGCCTTCCAGAAAGTGTTCTTTCATTTTTGGTCACAAATCCAAGGTGCAGATTTAAAATATTGAATTGTCCAACACACTAAATGAGAAAAAAATCACCTAATAAATCGGTCTTTGAGAGCCTGAAACCCCTCTCATTTTGTCAGAAGATTAGTTAGCTTCAGGCTTTGTAATAGAAATTAAATTTATTGTAAGTCAGTCCAAATTAAACCTACATACCTGATTTCAAAAGGAGAAAAAAACTACATTCATACTCGGCCAAGGACCCGAGCAAGTTTAAAAGCTTAAGTGCTCTGCTGTATTGTGGTCAATTACGCACCTCCATCAGCCTG